>NW_005871087.1:6988643-7169148 GCF_000147115.1 Myotis lucifugus
GGAAGGGGATGCACCTTGGATGAGAATGTTAGCAGTTCAATTAGGACATGCTGAGGGGGAAGTTAGTGATAGTTGGTAGGCAGCTGAGCAGATAGGAATGGCCTGGAAAGATACATTTGAGATTTAAAACCTCGTTGTAAACTGTGGGTGCTTCTTATTAGGCAAGAAGATTGCCTTCCTGCCTTCACTCACAGAGAGAAGGTAAGAGCATGACACATTGGGAAAAACCAGGCTTTGCGGTGGGAAAGATCTGAAGCTTTGCAGTGGGAAAGAATACCAGTTTTACTACCTTATTAGTTGTGTGGTTTTGGACAAGTTCCTTATCTCTCTGAGTTGCAATTTACTTATCTGAAAAACTAAATAATAACACTTCCCAGGGTTGTTGAACTCATGAACTTAAACGATGCCTGTCTAAGTCCTGGCACACAGTAGGTACTCAACAATTATCTTCCCCCTTTTTAAATTGAGTGTGGAGGTACTCTGGACCAGTACTACTCCAAGTGTGGCCCTTGAACTCATAGCATCAGAGTCGCCTGAAAGCTCCTTAGAAATGCAGAACCTCAAGCCCTCCTATCCCAAGCTTTCTGCAGAAATTTCAGGGTGGGGCCCAGCATCTAAACAAGCCCTCCAGGTGATTCTGGTGTACACTAGAATTTGAGAACCATGGCTTTAGTGTCTGTCTATTCATAAGCTTTGACCTGATCCCTGAACACACCGGTCTTTCTCTCCTCATGGTTCTGCACAGCTAGCTGTTCCGTCAAAAAAAGTTTATTAACCAAGTTACTGCAAATTCATTCAAATGGTCCTTTAGCCCTGGCCTCTTAGTTGAGTCCAAACTTACACTTCCAATTCTTTCCGTATTAAACAAAGTTGTCTCTAGAAGATACTTAAACTCAACATACTGGTGATACTTATATAGCAACTCACTCTCCCCTGCTCCCTGTTCCCTTCAAAAACCAGAAACTGTAAGACAACTCTGACTTCCCTCTCTTCTCCTAGGTTTGCTATTTTTTTAAATTAAATCTTTATTGTTGAAAGTGTTACATATGTCCTCCTCACCCCCCACTGACCTCTTCTAGCCTGCTCCCCCCACCTCCCCACCCCCACACCTCCCCTCCCCCCAACGGTCCCAGGGCTTGACAAGCTTTTGGTTTGGGGCGGGGGGTTATGCATATATGCATAAAAAGTTCTTAGGGTTGATCTCATCCCACCCACCCATTCACCCGCCTTCCCTCTGAGATTCCACAGTCTGTTGCATGCTTCTATGTCTCTGGATCTATTTTGTTTTTCAGTGTATTTTATTCATTATATTCCACATATGAGTGAGCTCATGTGATACTTGTCTTTCTCTGACTGGCTTATTTCACTTAGCATGATACTCTCCAGGTCCCCCCATGCTGTCTCAAAGGGTAATCTTTATTTTTTACTATTTTTTAAAATTGACTTTGAGAGAGAGAGAGAAAGAGAGAGAGAGAGAGAGAGAGAGAGAGAGAGAGAGAGAGAGAGAGAAACATCTCTCAGTTGCCTCCCACACATGCCCTGACTGGGGATCAAATCCACAACCCAGGTATGTGCCCTTGACCAGGAATGGAACCTGCAACCTTTTGGTGTATGGGATGATGCTCCAACCAACGGAGCCACCTGGCCAGAGCTAGGTTTGCTATTTTAATAATAGAGAAAGGCACCCATTATACTTGCCATATTACATGTATCATTTCATTGAGTTCTCGCTATAACTCCATAAGGTAGGACCAACATGAGCTCCCACTAAACAGACAAGGATACTGAAGATTGAGGAAATGAACTAACTCACTCAGGGGCACCAGAGGGAGATTGGGAGGCTGAAGGGGAAATTGAAAAAAAAACAACCCCAAAACTTGCTCTCTCCTGCTCTGTTTGCAATCACAGCCTATGGTTTATGGATAGCAACAGGGCTTCTATGCAGAGAGTGGGCCTGTGTGTGTGTGTGTGTGTGTGTGTGTGTGTGTGTGTTTCTCTCTCAGATTCAAGAAGCAGACTGAAGTAAGCAACGTCATGGCAGGGAGTTGGGCCACTAATCAAAGCACTTGAATTCCTCTTTTCAGTGTCCTACATAGACCTCTCCTCACCTGCTCTCGAGGAAAAGGGCCTCTTTTGTTTCCACAGAGCAATCAATGGAACTTCATAAATAGGTTGCCTGCCACTCTGTGTTATTGTTAGTTTGTTTATGTAGAATTGACTGTTGGTATATGGAAATGAAGATCTGTTTTCCTCATTACTTGGGAAAATGAGAGTTATTTTTTCGATTCCAACTCTTTAAAGATAAAAAAACAAGATCATTTAAGAAACAAGTAGGCGTTTTCATAAGGAACGAGTTGTGTGGTAGAATTAATTCAGAGACATGTAAGAGGGAATAAGCATAGCAAAAAAAAAAAAAAAAAGCCGTAGTGAATGCTCAGAACACCTGGAGTGTAACTTTGGTAATTTTTGGCACTATCATTTGCATGTTAAGTGGGTGGCACTAAAACAGCAGCTATTCATATATGTCTCCCTCCAGCCGATTTAAAGTACACAATTATGATTTCACCCTGAAAGCTGGCAAAGTTTTCAAACACCATGTTGTCCTCGTCTCTGCCTCTGAAACACATCATGTTAAGGCGAAGTAGAGGCTTCGTGAGGCCAAATAGCTACAGGAAAGCGGCCACACAAAGCCAGGTGACTCGGGAACTCACTTTCAGTGTTTTCACCTCCACGAAGCTGAGGTCAGTGTTTCCTGCCATAGTTATGTGGGCTCCCTGGATGGAGGGGAACAGAACACACAGGGCATTTGGAAATGGATGGTTCTAGTTCGTAGTTGTCAGGTGATATTTTTTTTCCTTTCTTAAGGATCCATTAAAAGCTTTTTCTTTGGAAAGTAGATGCCCCAGGATAATATGATCGAAACCTAATTATTCACTGGAGAGATTCATTAAAGTAAGAGAGTGTTCCTTAAAATAGAAGAGGATTTTCACTTGGAGGGCAAGCAGGTTTTTCCTTCTTAACCTTAGTCACAGAGGTTGTGCTGTCCCTGGCATGTCCTTCCTTCCTGTTCTGCTTCCTGACTCATTAAAACACACACACGCACGCACGCACGCACCAGAGGATATATTTCATTATTTAAAACACTGGAGGCCCGATGCTCAAAATTCATGCAAGGGGCTCAGCCCTTGCGGCCCCAGCTGCCTCACAGCCCCACGGCCCTGCCCACTGGTCTTTCTGGATGGTCGTTCAGCCATCGGGTCTAATTAGCATATTAGCTCTTTATTATATAGGATTTTCCCAAGCATTCCATTAAAGGCTGATATTTTCTGTTGACTAAAAAGTTAGAAATGTGGTAAGTCCAGTGTAGGTGCTGTTGATAGTTTGCCTACAGACAGATGGTGTATTCAAAGTGATGGCGAAAGGCTGTAGGCTCTTGCTTGAGGTGAAGAAACCCTGGGCAGAAGAGCTTCACAGCTCTCAGTCCCGGTGGACGGGGTTCCTGGTCAGTGTTCCCCAAGCCATTCTGCCCCAGTGGGAATATTGTGAAATACTCGCTAGTTACTTATGCTGCCGAGCCTTTGTTAATTCTCTTACTCTTTCTTATGCACTTAGCAAATGTACTTGACCTCCTTTCTACTTGTTCTCACATCAGCTTCATGCCCTCAAGTAGCTATGTAAGATGTAGAAGGTCTTTTCACATTCTTGGACTTCAGTTTCTTTAGAAACGTATGGCCCTAACTGGTTTGGCTCAGTGGATAGAGCGTCGTCCTGCAGACTGAAAGGTCCCAGGTTCCGGTCAAGGACACGTACGGACACATCCCCGGTGGGGAGTGTGCAGGGGGCAGCTGATTGTTGTTTCTAACTCTCTGTCCCTCTGTAAAAAATCAGTAAAATATATTTTAAAAAAAGAAATGTATGGTACATTATCTTTCAAATCTTCATCAGCTCAGAAAGCCTGTAGTTCTTTATCTATGCTTCTGTGTTTTAATGCACTTGACTCTGGTCTTAATTTTTAAGTGAGTCTTGGTATTTAGCCTTCATTTGAGAGAAATGTCACAAGCAGAGATGTGAGGAAATAGAATATTGGTGTCTAAAGTACAGGCATTAGAAACTCATGAATTATAATGAACCTTAAATTAATTGGTGACGAACTTACCTTTATGTCATTTCGCTTCAGATGACTTCTGTTTAAAAAGCAGATAACATTATTTGGAGGTCAAAGAAAGAATACTGAGAGACATAATTATGAATGCTATACAAAAAATTTTGCAAGGACAGTGGTAACATGTATGATAAACTATTATATGAAAACCATTCTTGGAATCAAATTGCCTCTTATTAAGGGTAAAACACAAATTGCCTCTTGTTAAGGGTAAAACACAATGGGGTGTTTTATTAGAAGTCTATGTGTGCTTATTCTGGGAATCCTGAAATAAACTCCATCATATATTAAAAGCAAGAATACCATTTATTCTATGGGCTTCTGTAAACCCAAATATATTTATCATTTGTTCTCATTTAAAATTTTAAGTGTCCTAAGAACATTCATATATCACTCTGTGGCAGCTTTGCCATTCAACCCATTAGTACTTTTAAAACAAGGACAAATTTCCACTTAAAAAATTATATGGATTAATTGTAAGATTTGAAGGAGAAAAGTAATTTTTAGATGAGAGGGGGAAATGATCTCTTCATTTGACTTTTTGATCTATTGTTGCTTTAAATAACCCCATAGATGTCATTGTACACAGAATATTAGAGAAGAGTTGATATAGTCTGGAAAATTCTATAAACATTAAGACAAGTAAGGACAGTTATTTTGACTAATGTCCACATCTAATCATAAATTAAAATACTGGAAGGAAATTAGATAAACATTAAGACAAGTTGAGACAGTTATTTTGAATAATGTCTCTACTTAATCATCCATTAAAATATTGAGAGGGAAAATGTTCCTTAATGTAGAACATTATAGGCTGCTCGATAGTCAGAAAACCACAGGTTTATCTGAAAAGTAAGTTGCAGTGATTGTTAAGGTCAGTGGTTCATATTTTAAACCATCTGAGAATGTAGTATGTGTTTACCAAGCTCATGTTTAGAAATCTTCATAAATATGTATTCCCAGGATATAGCTATTAGAGAAAGTCTTGTCAACTCTCATGCACTTTCATGACAGATTGCTTTTCTTTTTCACACAAAGGATACATGACCGATTCAAAGCTCAGAACAGTTCAACAGCAGTTACATTCTATCTAAGCTGGTTTAAAAATATTCCTCAGGGAATGCTTCGAAGAATGGCACACAGTGACAACTGGCAGAAAATTGCTTTATTAATAGTTGCCAATTCTTACCAACTCCAGACAGGTTGCATAGTCTCTGCTCAGCCCAGTCATCTATCATAGTTAACATCCATCTCTTAAATGCTTAAATTTTGTTCAAGTATGAAGAAACACTTTCATGCAAGCTAAGTTTTAGCTTACACAAAATAAATTTAGCCCAACTGTTGTGGCTCAGTGGTTGAGCGTTGACTTATGAACCAGGAAGTCACAGTTCGATTCCCGGTCAGGACACATGCCCAGTGTGGGGCATGCAGGAGGCAGCCAATCAATGATTCTCTCTCATCATTGATGTTTCTATCTCTTTCTCCCGCTCCCTTCTTCTCTGAAATCAATAAAAATATATTAAAAAAATAAATTTATATTAAACAAACAGATGAAATGGGAAACACAGGCAACTACTCTCTCTGCTTGAGAACTTAGTACTCCCTTTTTACCAACATGTAAAAAAGGTGGTTCCAGCTCAGGATCTTTTCAACAACCCTCCAGATGAGAGAGAACTGTTAATATTCTACTGTTCCTTCTCTGCCTCATTCGGTTTCCCCCTGTCTGCCCTTTTCTTAGCATCTGTTCTATTTTCTTTCCTGTCGACACTCTCTCCTTCCTCTGTTGTTTCCCTTTTATTCTTTTTCTCCCTCCTTGAATTTTCCTTCTTCCCTCCATTCTTTCCCTTCTCACTCTTGTCTCCCTTCCAATGTTGAAATCATTGTAGGCTAGTAGAGCCAAGTAAATTGTAACTGCAAGGACAGGGTCTGATATCCACCACAGAAAATTTATAAATTATGAATTTTCCCTTTGTTTATACAGACAATTACTAGAAATTAAATGTTAACTTGTAAAAGTCATGCCTTAATTTGAAGTGTATTTATATAAAACCACCACACATGAAATGCAGAGTGGAATTTAAATAAATTTAAAAAACACCAAATATTATTTTGTATAGTAACTAGTGGCCCGGTGCATGAAATTTGTGCACGGGGCGGGGGGGAGTGGGGGGGAGTTTGTCCCTCAGCCCGGCGTGCACCCTCTCCAATCTGGGACCCCTCAGGGTATGTCCGACTGCCAGTTTAGGCCAGATCCCTGTGGGCCGTTGGCTCCTAACCACTTCTGCCTGCCTGCCTGATTGCACCTAACCACTCTGCCTGCCAGCCTGACCGCCACCAACTGCCCCCCCCTTGCCAGCCTACTCGCCCCCAACTGCCCCCCCCTGCTCGCCTGCTTGCCCCCAACTGCCCTCCCCCCTGCCGGCCTGCTCGTCCCCAACCCCCCACCACTGGCCTGATTGCCCTCAACTACCCTCCCTGCCGGCCTGATCACCCCTAACTACCCCCTGCTGGCCTGATCACCCCCAACTGCCCCGCCGCCGGCCTGCTTGCCCCCAACTGCCACCCCCCGCCAGTCTGCTTGCCCCCAACCGACCCCTCCACCAGCCTGCTCACCCCCAACTGCCACCCCCCGCTGACCTGCTCACCCCCAACTGCCCTCCCCTGCCAGCCTGATCGCCTCCAACTGCCCTCTCCTGCTGGCCTGATCACCCCAAACCACCTCTGCCTCGGCCCTGCCACCATGGCTTTGTCCGGAAGGTCTCCTGGTCTAATTAGCATATTACCCTTTTATTAGTATAGATGGCTACTAATGGCTATTTAGACTTAGCCTAGTAAGTAAACAAGCCAACAATTAGCTCATTGGATTCAACAAATAGCTTATTTGTTTCAAGTATAAATAGCAGATAGTGCATGAATAACTAAATTTTACTTTCTTGCTATTGGTGTAGTCACAGGAAGCTTTTAAAGTAGCAATATCTCAGATTTGCAACAAATTTGTTTCCTTTAAAACAAACAAACAAACAAACAAACAAACAACAAAAAGCCACAGAAAAATAAGGCCTGAGGTCATGCTATGCAAACCAACCCCTGGGATCCATCTGGTCTAAGAACCTCAGATAATTGAGAAAAGGTATATTTGGCCTGCAAATGTAAGCTGTCTGAATATTGAGTAAGCAATCGGTTATATTCTATTTACTTTAGTCTTTAAGAAGCAAATATTGAAATAAAAATGTTCTGATGTCAGCTTTGTAGCTCCATGTGAGCTAAAGGACACTAAGTTTTTACAGGGCCTAAAATATTTCATTCTGTATTCTTTTCCCTCAGAATCTCACCATTAATATCTAAGTAGAGGTAAGCACGAAAAATGTGAAATTGAAAAGATACTACAGTTGGGTCTCAAGACATCACTTTGAAATAAGAAAAAAAATGTGATATAATTTTATAATTAATGCAACTAAACGTTTATTTCAAACCTATAAAAGCTGATGAGATTCCCCAATATTTTTTTTTTCTCTTCTGCCCCAATATTTTTCTGATCACTAAGCTGGTCTTCCTTGTAAGGCTCCAGGAAGATACCAAGCTCAGCAATGACACATTGCTAAGTCATTGCTATGTATTAAATACACTCTTGGTTGCTTCATAGTTTGTAAGCTATTGTATTAAAACTATTTTAGCAAATGGCCTAAAAATGTAAATAACGAAGTCATTTAATCAAAATTAGTGTGTAACAGTCATCAGATCTGGATTAAAATGAATTTCTAGCTTATTTTGATATAACCCATACTATTTTGGTCTAACCTAAGCCATATGTTAAAAATTAAGTTGATAGCACACTCTTTTGTTTTAAAATAAATTTTATTTGGAAATAATTTTATGTACTGAAAAGTTTCAAAAATAAGAATAGTACAGAGTTTCCTGTTAGTGGGGAATGGTATTAAAAGTGAAAAACTGTGTGCTGGGAGTGTTCATTGCTACCATGGTATCTTTACTTCTAGGGCCTTTCAGCAGACAAAGGTAATAAATATATGCATTATGTACACATATACAAAAAACATACATATATATATACAGACACATGTGTATTTGTACACATATGTGTATTTGCATGCATAAATACATGCATGCATGCATATACAAATCCATATTTTCAAAACCATGAATTCACCAGTTCTTCCAAATTCACTCTATCTCCATGAGGTTCTTACCTTCTGCCATTCCATATTTGTAGTTTCCTTTCATAGTGAGGCTCCCAACTGCTGACACATTTATTCCTTTACTGCCATAGTTTATCCACGACAGCTTTAGAATGACTTTGCCCATGGTACTACACTAAGCAAACCTGCAGAAAAAGAGTTTAGGTTTTGTGGGCAGGTTTCCCCCATTCCACAACGTTGCCCAAGACTGAAGATGTATATTTGAAGTCAAACACTCTGCTCATATGTTTCTTAGGTTAGTTTGTTGTCCTTTTCCTTTCCCTGTTCACTATGAATATTGTATTCACTTGAAATAGAATTGGATTTATGATTTTGTTTTGCTTTTAGTTTTAGGTTTAAAATTTGTTTTCTCTTTCTATCTTTGTTGCTTTGATTTTTTTAGTATCTAGAGCAGTCGCATGTTTCACTGTTCTAAATTCAAAACTATACAGAGAGATACAGTTATAAGCACCACTTTCTTCTCTATCCCCTCCACTTGATCCCCTCCTACCCTTGTTTTATGTTCTTATCCTTCCTGTGTTTCTTTTGGTAAAGATAACCAAGACATGTGTTGTCTTATTCCCCCATCTTTCTTTCCTTACAGGGAATATCCTCTATCTATCTATCTATCTATCTATCTATCTATCTATCATCTATCATCTATGTACTTTATTGCATTTTACTTTCAAACATTTTTTTTTTTTTTTTTTGCTTAAAACTATCTCCCAGAAATACATTTATATCAGTCCATAGAGATTATCCTCCATCTTTTTACAGCATCACAGTACTCAATTGTGATAATAAACCAGTCTTCTATGCTTGGGCATTTATATTGTTTCTAATATTTTGCAGTTACAAATAATGTCACAGTTATTAATCTTGTGCTTCGGTATTTTCATATAATGATAGGTGCGACCTTCAGGATAAATTCCTAGCACTGGGATGACTTATGTAGTTTAGTTAAATATTGCCAAACTTGCTTTCCTAGGGGCATTCTTCACTTTATATTTGCACCAGCAATGAATGAACATGCCTGTTTCCCACAGCCTCACCAACCAACAGAGTATGTTGTCAAGATTTTAAATGTTTGCCAATTTAATAGATGAGAAACGGTATCTCACTATAGTTCCAATTTGCATTTCCTTTATTGTGAGTAGTGTTGTACGTCTTTCATGTCCATAAAGGTCATTTTTATATCCTAAAAATTTTGTCTGTTTATGTCTTTACTTTTCTTTAGGATTTTTGGTCTTTTGCCCCTCAATGTTAAAGCATTCTTTGTATAGTTGGTTTATTAGCTCCTTATCTGTGTAACATGTTGCAATTATTTTCTCCCAGGTTACCATTTATCTTTTGATTTTACTTATGGTAGGGTTTTTTTCTGACCATGCAAACATTCTCTAGTTTTATATAGTCAATTTTATCAGGCTTTTCTTTTACTGCGTCTAGATTTTTAGTCATAGAAGCCTTTCATCACACCCACATTAAAAGGTAATTCATGCCCTAACCTGTTTGGCTCCGTGAGTAGAGCGTCGGCCTGCGGACTGAAAGGTCCCAGGTTCGATTCCGGCCAAGGGCGTGTGCCTTGGTTGCGGGCACATCCCCAGCGGGAGGTGTGCGGGAGGCAGCTGATCGATGTTCCTCTCTCATTGATGTTTCTAACTCTCTATCCCTCTCCCTTCCACTCTGTGAAAAATCAATAAAATACATATATTTTTTAAAAAAGGTAATTCACTTGTTTTCCTTTAGTATTTGTGCAATTTTATTTTTTTATGTTAAGGTCTCTGGGCAATTTGGAGTTTATGCTTGTGTATGGTTTGAGAAATTGATATAATTGTATCTTTATTTTATTTTTACAAATGGTTATCCAGTTACTTCAACACCATTTGTTAAAAAGACGAACTTTGCCCCAATAATCTCTGATGTCACTTTGATCCTATCCTAGATTTATGCACTTTGTTAGACATATTTCTGGATTTTGCCTTATTCCACTGATATGTCTGTTTATGCGTGTACCAGTACCACACTGTTTTAATTATCAAGGCTTTGTAGAATGCTTTAATGCCTGATAAAGCAGTCTCTCCTCAAAGCTCTTCCTGTTTAGTGTTTTCTAGCTGTTCTTTCATGGTTTCTCTCCCTCTTTTGTTTTCTATGTGAACTTTGGGATTAGCTTGTCTAGCTTCATGAATAGCTTGTTGATACTTTTATTGAGATCCCTTTAAATCGACAAATGCACTTCGAACTGGTATATTGGTGATGCTGAGTTCATCTAACCAAGAAGAAAGGATGCCTTTGCATTTGCTCAAGCCTCCTTTTGGACAGCCCAATCTTAATCAAAGTGAATAATAATGTTTGGTGCCCTTTAATTTTTTTACTTCAATATGATGGAATAAATAAGAAATTTAACTGGCTGTGGTCAAAGGAAAATAACACCTTTGTAATAACTTTTGGGTGCCACATATTATGTAAACTGTTATTTACTTCCCCAAACAATCATGATGTTATTGATTTTGCTTTCCACATATTGTAGGGGGGAGTCCTCTTGCAAAGAGCTTATTTTACTTCGATAGAATAGTTAATGAAAAGCACAAGTTAGACTCAACCCTGCCTGTGTGCATCAGTGCACATTTTCTTTAAGTTCACGACCTGTTAAGAGCCAACATTGCATCACTGTTATCCCATCAAAGCTGTACATTGTTTACAGTCTCATTTGATTTTTAGAAGTATCTGTGAAGTCAATAAGGCATGTACTATCATTACACTAATTTTGCTGATAAGGAAATTGAAGAGGTTAAGCATCCAAAGATTATGCTTTATGTAAGTGTCAGAGTTGATTCTGGAGTATATGATCACTAACCCTGCTCTTTTTAGGATACCACACCCAGCCTAAGAATTCAAAGGAAAACAAGTTATACCTTCTTCCTATCAGTCTTAAATATGGATGGTTTAAAAATGAAGTCTTTGAAATAAAATATCAATGCACTCCACACTTGCCCAAGGTGGGTGGAAGCCTTCCTTTGTTCATTGTGGGTCACAGGGTAGGGTAGCAGCCACTTCCCCTGTTACTCTAATTTTTGTTCTTATTGCTACTAGCTGTCTTACCAACGAAATTTGAAAATTGAATTTCAACCTTTTCTGTACACTAGAATCATGGTGAAGCTTCAAAAAACTATAGACATCTGGGTCATTCTTAAAAAAAAAAAGATTCTTTAATTGGTCCAGGGTATGACCTGATCTTCAGGATCTTAAAAAACTAGTCATGATGGTAATGTGCACCCAAGATTGAAAACCACTGGCCCAGGTAATTTTTAAGGTAGCCTCAATGTTAGTATTCTATGATGCTGAGATTTCTTGTTTTGTAATAGTTAAGAGTACACTCTCTGGAGCCAGCAGCTTTTCCCCTTACAACAATTGGCTTTTAGGTAAATTATGCAATCTCTCTAATTCTTAATTTCCTCATCTACGAAATAGGCACATAATTTCATGCAGTTCATGAGTACAGTATCTTCCAAGAGTTTTTGTAAAGAAAGTAGATGATAATGTTATTAAAACACTTAACATATAGACCTGTACGTAGTTAGTGCTCAATAAATGTAAGCTATTATTTTCTCTCCGACCACCTGGTTTCTCCTTGAAATTCTGACGTTGAAGTAGAGTGAATCCCAAGTTAGAGGATAAATCATTGGATTTTATCCAGCCTGTGATATACCTGGACCCAGGCTGTATTGTTTTAACGAACCCTGAACATGAAGAGAGTAAGCAATACAGAGCACCCACTGGGAGATGCTGCAGAGAGAGACAGCTGAGTAGAGGGAGGCCCTCTGCTGCCCTGGCCAATGGGGCCAAAGAGGAAGGAACATATAAGAGGATTCATGTTGGGTGTTGGTGGGTGCGTGCCCTGGGCGTGTGAGAATGCTTGTCTAAGTGAAATTCTTTATGTGTTCAGAAAACAGAAGACCATGAGAGGGAAACAAAACAAAACAAAACAAGGAACTCAGAAAATGAAGAAAGAAAAGTGCATGAGAACAGAAAAGAAATCCTTTTCCGTTTCCCTGCTATCTCCTTTCCTTCACCACCCGCAGATTCTTGGCTCATTTTTGTGCCCTCCCATGTGCATATTGTTTCTTGGCTGCTGTTAGAAGAATGAGAGAAAAATATGGACTTTTAAAAGTCTGGAATAGCTTTGAAACCACAGATTTTGTATAACCAGCTCAACTCCCCTCCCCCTCCCTCTCTCCCCTTCCTCCCTCCCTTCCTCCCTTCCTCCCTTCCTCCCTTCCTCCGGTTCCTCCCTTCCTCCCTTCCTCCCTTCCTCCCTTCCTCCCTTCCTCCCTTCCTCCCTTCCTCCCTTCCTCCCTTCCTTCCTTCCTTCCTTCCTTCCTTCCTTCCTTCCTTCCTTCCAGCATTAACTAAGAGCCAGACTCATTTAGTACTCACCATGTACTATCATTACACTAATGAAGACATTATACTTTGGCTTCACAAGGACATCCTTAAGAAGCTCATAATTTCCAAATTTTGGGATGGGGCCACTCCTTCAATTGATATCATATTAGGCTCATTTTCCTCACTTATGTCTAGTAGAGTGATTCTCACACTTCGCTGTGCATCAGAATCACCTAGAGGGCTTATTAAAACACAGATCTCTGGGGCCACTTCCAATTTCTGATTCAGTAGGTCTGGTGTGGGGCCCAAGAATTTGCATTTCTAGCGAGTTCCCAAGTTTCCATTTTCCCTCCTAGTTGTCATCAGAGTATATGCCATCACAGGCAGCTTCAGGAAATAGGTTTGCTGGGGTGGTGGTGGTGAAGGGTGCTGAGGACACGGCTGGATGATTCTTGTGTCTGTGAAGCCCCTGACTGAGCTAAGGGGGAACCGTGGAAATGAGTCAGTCTTTCCCCTTCTTCAGAGCTATAGTGCTCTTCTGGCTCAGCTGGTGCAATGAGCCATGACTGTATTTTGCATAACAGTTCACCGCTGCTGTATTTAATGGAAATATCTCCATATGGTGACACATAATCTTCTTTTGATCTAGAGCAGTCGTTAATTTTTTTTTGAGTGGGTCTGTTACCATAGGTACTTAAAAGAAGACATTCCACATATTGTAGAATAACAACTTACAACCTCCTTTTAATAGTGTCTTTTTAAAAACTATATTTTTATTGATTTCAGAGAGGAAGGGAGAGAGAGAGAGAGAGAAACATCAATGATGACAGAGAATCATTGATCAGCTGCCTCCTGCACACCCCACACTGGGGATTGAGCCTGCAACCCGGGCATTTGCCCTGACCCATAATTGAACTGTGACCTTCTGATTCATAGGTCGATGCTCAACCACTGAGCCAGGCCAGCTGGGCTATCACCGCCTTTTAAAAATAGAATGCCCTTGGAAGATATTAATTTGATAGTGGTGAAATAGTCAAAAGCCTGTAATAACCAGACCTTTATTAGAGTCCAAACTACCTACATACAGATGACTTCAGAGTTGATATCTCATGTCCAGATTTCTCTAAGCTGAGATCCACCCTTCAATATTCAGTGTGTATTCAAACTCACCATAGTCACCCAGAAACCATCATCTTTCCTTCTGAGCTTTCTTCTCTACCCCTATTTTCCATTTCGGTAATTTGCACCACCATCTACCCAGTTGCCCAAGCCGGAATCCTCCCACATCCTAGATCAGGCAGCATCTAGATTTGGTTGATGTGTCCAAGTGAGTATTTCCTAAGTACAACAGGATACACTTACACAACCACAGGGCAGTTATTAAACTCAAGAAATTTAATATCAACAAAGTAGTGTCACCTAACCTACAGACCTTTTTCAAATTTTGCCAATTTCTACAGCACATTTTGTTGTTGTTGTTCTCTGTGATCAACTCTTTGCGTGTAGCTGCCAGGTCCCTGCAGGCCCCTTTAATGTGCACAGTTTTGTTTTTTTTATGCCTTCATGGCTTTCTCCAGTTCCGCTGTCTCTCTTCCTCTGCTTCATCCATAGACCTCTTACATCTTCAAAACTAGCACAACCAGCCCTTGCCCAGACATGTTTTCCTAGACCTCCCAAACGGATTTCCCCAGGAACCTCCCCTGTTACACCACAGGAAAAAACTTCATTCTTGCACTAATCATATTACACTAATCATAACTTTCTTGCATTTTTTCACAAATCATACCTTTCTTATTTGATTTATAAACCACTCATGGATGAGGATCGGGCTTTAACTTTTTCTCACCAGTACCCAGCAAGGTGCTCAACACAAAGGTTGTGCTTAGTATGTGTATTTTTAATATTTTCATAGGTGCCGCTCCCACAAATCAGTGTTTTAACATTTAGGGGTTGGTACCTCTGATATCCAAAGGGCTTCTCAGATGGATAAAAGTGTGGGGAAAGGTTCTGGTAGGTGTGTGTATTGCTAACACCTATTGAGAAGGTTATCTGGCAGTACCCAACAAAAATTAAAAAAATAAAATCTTGTTTTGGGGAGCTACATTCTGTGATGACACAACTACAAATACATAAAAACATGAGTGCAAGGAATTTATTGAAACATCACTTATTGTCATTAAAAAATACCAGAAACAACGTAAATGTTCATTAGTGGAAGAATAGTTGACTATTTTATGGGATATTTGTACAATTGAAAAGGAATGAATAGTGTGGTACAGCCATATAATAAGATGGAATGAAAGAAGAGCTATTATGCTGAGCAAAAGAAAAACATGAAAAGGGGCAAATACTCTGATTTGTTTCTAGGAAATTATAAAACAGGCAAAATCCCATCAATGGTTGTAGGGGTAAGGGTTTGGAGGTGGGTTTTACTAGGAAAGGGTACAAGGGAACTTTTTGGGATGACAAAAATGTTCTTTATCTTGATAGGAGTGACAGTTCCATGGGTATGTTCTCTTGTCAAAGTTGATTGAACTGTGCACTTAAGGTCTGTGTCTCAATACTCTATAATAATAAAAGCATAATATGCTAATTAGACTGGACGTCCATCTGGATGACCTGGATGAAGCCGGGGCTGCGAGG
Source organism: Myotis lucifugus (assembly GCF_000147115.1). Classification (NCBI taxonomy): domain Eukaryota; kingdom Metazoa; phylum Chordata; class Mammalia; order Chiroptera; family Vespertilionidae; genus Myotis; species Myotis lucifugus. The sequence goes on from NW_005871087.1 coordinate 7,004,025, forward strand.
GAAGCCCGGGTCCCCGTTGCCTGCTGGTGGCTGGAGGGAAGCCTGGGTCCTGGGTGCCAGAGGGAAGCCGGTGCCGGCAGCCAGGGAAAGGAAGGCCTACTCTTGCATGAATTTCGTGCATCGGGCCTCTAGTAATGTTAATAAAAATAATGGGAAGAGCCATGGAGCTAATTGCTCTGTTTTGGGGGCTACATCTTCTTGTGAAAGAAGTACATGTACATGATATATTAGCAAGGAAATTTGTTGTAATAGTATTTATTATAGCAATACAACCATACAACCCCAAACTTGGAAGCATCCTAAATATTCATTTCTAGAAGAACAATTAAATATATTTTGATATAGCTATTATGAAAAATGATGTAAGTACTTACAAGAATACATATAATCTCAATGTTATGATTTGAAGTGATGTGCATGATATAGTTTTAAGTGACAAAATAGAGATTGTTGAATTTATTTTTTTGTAATAATAAAAATACTTTAGAAAAACTTTCGTATAATTACAAATGTTTATAGCATATGAAGAAGGGTAAGAAAGAATCTATACCAAACTTACCACAGAGAACCTAGTATATATTTTCTACAATTTGTATTTATTTGTAATTTTTCTGAAAACCACTATACCCAATTTAGTCAGAAAAATTCATGCAAGAAAACAGAAATAAACACATCTGAAATCAAACTACTTGGGAAGTTACGTCTATTATTGGACTGGAGACATAGTTTATGTTTGGCTCAATTCCAATTGTCATTTCATTCCAGCTGTCATTTGGCTTTTTGTTTTTTGTCCAACTGTCTTTGGTTGAATCACACTGTTGAACGAGTACTATGAATAAGTGAGATGAAGAGCTCCTGAGAAAAATCAGATGGAGAGCATTACAGTGTGGTCCCATTGAAGTTAAGTGTGTGAGTGAATCAGTTTAAGACTGGTGAACCACCAATTTAGCAAATTTAACTTTTGGCAAATATGATTTATATTGTGGGGATGAGGCAGAGATGTTTTCATGTGTCTTGCATTTATTTGACCAAACTCTTTCTGAGGGACACACAATTATGATGTACACAGAATGGACAGAATGAAAACAATGTTTCTGTGGTCAGGCTTGTCCTTCTGGCTAAACCAGTCCACAGACCAACACACCCAAGCCTCTCTCTGTTTATATGTTTATAAGAGGCCTTGTGCTGTAGGAGAAAGAGAGAGAAAAAGAAAGGCTCAGGCTTTAGGGTAGGAGAGGCAGGGATTAGAATATGCTCCACTTAAGAGCATACCTGTGGGCAAGTGTTTAACTTCTCAGAGCCTCTTCTTTTTCTCATCAGAGATGATTGTGAGGTTTGCTGTGTTTTCAAAAGATAGCACAGCGCCTGGCGTGTATCAGGAACTTGAACATATTAATGTACCTTCTTCTCCAGTTGCAATGTCATATTTATACCTGCCCAGCAACATCCTGGTATTTTCCTTTTGCAATTCTGATCTTGGTAGTGAAATTAGCTCAGAAACAAAGGGGTGTATATTAGGTGACTTTCTATATTTCAGCTACATTGGACATCTCTACTCCTCTCAATAGATTCCAAAACTTCCCACTGTGACGTGGCCTTTCCTCTGCCCTCAGTTCCACCTTTTTGTCTTGAGCTGTTCAGTTTTAGCAGGATCGGATCTTTAAGTCTGCATTTGTGATAAAGGAGACAGCAGCTTATCCTAAAGTGGCTTTCTCTCTGTGTGTTGAGTCTGCCTGACTGATAACAGATCAGAAACAGCAAGTGGCCTTTGAAATTGAAACACTGACAGTAGTGGGGAAAATGAAAGGATCTTAACGTTTTTGATCAAAGGATGATATCTTCCCACTTGGAGAGGGGGGTTATTCTGCCTGCCAAAGCTTCTCTGATACTGTTACCCACTTACCCTAGGGAAGAAGATTCAATTTCATAACTATTACTTTACTGCATAGTTTTAAAATACATTCAGAGACACGCATTTACTCAGTCATTTTGTTTTCCTTTTCCAACTTCTGTCTTTCAATCTGGCCTCCAGGCACACTGCCCTGTGATGCTTAATCGAAATGGCATTTAAAGAATTCTCTGGATCCTTAATCCTTAATGAACATTCGCTACTGAAATGACGACAGACTTTAAATAAAGGGAAGGCATTCGGTTTTAAAAGGGATGCCATGTTGAGTGGTAGGCATTTAGTGGAATAATTTCTGGTGTCATCTGCAGATACGGTTTCGTGTTATTAATAAACCTGGCTGAGGGAGAGGTAGGTGTGGAAAGGGCAAAGGCAGGGCCAAAGAGTCCATAGTATGTTTGGGTGTCCCAAAGAAGGAAAGATACTCGAGAGAAGGAGGAGAAAGGGATCCTACACATCAGATGGAGAGGAGACTACACATCACTGAGAACTGGAAACAGCATGACTGGAAATTAGACAAGGGATGGACACATGAGAGACAACCTGGAATTAATTCTCCAAACAAAGACTACATTCTGTTATAGGCAGCCTAAGGCATTTTGTGGGGGAGACGTTAAGTCCTTACTACTATGAAATTATGCCTGTTGCTGGCCTACCAGTCACGAATGCTGAATCTGTTTGCACCCAATATGCGTGTGTGTGTGTATATAGTGTGTGTACTCATATACATATACACGCAAATACACACTCATATAGATTTATGTTGTCTTATTTCAATGCAGACCTGGCTTCTGCTTATCAGGCATATACTTTGTTTCTCACCAACTCCTTAAGATAGATCCCAAACCACAGGTATTCTAGATTTCCCCCTCTTTTTAAAGACCTGATCTCCATCCATGGCCTCAGTTCTTTCTCACTCCTCCTACCAATGCCTTTTTAGACAGACACTGACCAGTATACTTGGCAGCCATAACCACATTATAATATTTCAGATAACTGGAGCTTAATTAAAATAATTTAATCTGCTTATTTTTATTTATAAATGTGTCTACTAGAAAATTTAAAGTTAGATATGCAGCGTGCATTTGTGGCTCACATTATTTTCTATTGGACAGCACTTCTGTGGGCCTTCTTATCTCTTCTTGTAAGGAAAAATTTGAGACTACCCAGAGTGAGTTCCCCGCTGGCTTACTCTAGTCTTCATGTCCATGTACCATCAGTCTCTCTATCCTTTCATAGACAGTGTCATGGAGTGGTTATGAGCACAGTGCTAGACTCAGGCTACTTGGGTTCAAATTCTGGCTTGGTAGCTTGCTACTTGTCTGACTTTGGGCAAGTTACTATATCTCTGTCCCTCAGTTTTCTCATGTTAAATAGGATATTAATAGAAACTACTTTATAGGGTTAGTATGAGGATTAATTTAGTCAAAGCTCTTTGAACTGTGTGTGGCTCAAATAAAATATTTAATTTTAGCTACTTTATTGTTCCTTAAAATCTCACAGGAAGGCAGGCTTTTACCCTACACCACTTAGGGGATTTTAATGTCATATTTATGTCCCCTTGTAGCATTTTCCTTCTCTTTATCCCTCTCCCCTTCCCTCTATCTTCAAACAAGTTCCACCTATTCTAGCTTAAAAATTCTCCCGTCTCCTTGACCTTGGTCTGTCTTCTCTATTTGGTCATCTTCTTCTGCACTTCCTCTATTTAAAATCCGTTGCAATTTGTTTTTCTTCAAGAATATATGCCACATACATTCTGACTATGTGGTTCAGGACCTGGGGCTGGGAGTCAGAAGGGATCAAGCTCATTTCTATGGGGTGGGAGCAGGGAAACCAAACCCAAGGTCTGAAACAAAGATGGCGTCAGAGAGAGAGGGAATAATAATAAAATCCATGAGGAGTCAGCAGAGGGCAGAACACTCTTCTGACGGGGACAAGGAAGAGGGGAAAGCTGGTTCTGGCAGAGTCTTGTTCCTGGGGCATGCATGTATAGAGCTAGGCATACTGTGTGAGGGTGACTTTGGCCCACCTGTCAGTGTGGAGGAAGCCACAGACATGACAGTTTGTATAATTACAAAGGCCTTGGCCTTTTGGCATTTAGCTAATCTCCTCACTTTAGACTTCCATGTTATACCTTGTCTCATGTCTTGTCATACGAAGGGTGAGGAGCCTCCAGGCATTCTGGGGCCTCAGCAGAAAACCAGAGGAAAACTAACCTGTCAGGCAGAAGTGAGTTTGTAGGAACCACTTGGATCCAGAATCTACTGAGGGAAGTTGCCTGTACCCAAATAATCAAGGGGCACAGTGAGACCCGCCTTGGCTAGGCATTTGATGTGTAGATAGGAGTAAGTCTGTAGACCAGGCCACAGATTGAGTCTTGAGTGGAACTAGTGGAGAAGACCAAAAAGAAGTGACCAGTGAGATAGGATGAAAACCCAGAGGGAGAATGTCCTTGAGCTAAGTGAAGAAAGTATTTTAATGAGGAAAGAGTGATCAGCAGGATGAAAGACAGGGACTCAGGATAGGTCATGGTGGACCTTGACAAGAGCAGTTTTGGTAAAGTGATCAGGGTGAAAGTTTGGCTGGAGTGGGTATAAGAAGAATGGAAATTGAAGAATTTGACACAATGTGTATGATGAACTCTTTCAAGGAAAGAAGTATAGCAATAGTCAGTACAAGGGTCAGTAGAGTTAAGAGGAGGTCTTTAAAAATGTGAGTGTGGCCCGGCCGGTGTGGTTCAGTTATTTAAGTGTTGACCTATGAACTAGGAGGTCATGGTTCGATTCCCTCTCAGGGCACATGCCCGGAGTTGTGGGCTCCATCTCTGGTGTGAGGCATGCAGGAGGCAACTGATCAATGGTTCTCTCTCATCATTGATGTTTCTCTCTCTCTCTCTCTCTCTCTCTCTCTCTCTCTCTCTCTCTCTCTCAATTCCTCTCTGAAATCAATAAAAATATAAAAAATAAAAATTTGAGTGTGCCAGAATGCTGGGGAAAATCCAGGAGACAGAGGAAAACAGGTGATGGAGGATAGAGAGGAGACATCATTGGAGAGATGAATTTGAGTAGGTGAGAAGAGATAGGATCTCTGGTGCATGTGACAGGATTACCCTTTGCTAGCAACCCTCTAGATCAGTGATGGAGAACCTTTTGAGCTCGGCGTGTCAGCATTTTGAAAAACCCTAACTTAACTCTGGTGCCGTGTCACATATAGAAATTTTTTGATATTTGCAACCATAGTAAAACAAAGACTTATATTTTTGATATTTATTTTATATATTTAAATGCCATTTAACAAAGAAAAATCAACCAAAAAAATGAGTTCGTGTGTCACCTCTGACACACGTGTCATAGGTTCGCCATCACTGCTCTAGATTAATGGGAGAGAAAGCAGAACATGTGGGCACAGATGCCAGAAGGCAAGTAGAGTGATGGTGAGGCCTTCTGAAATTCTCTCCTCACTGCTTCTATTTTTCTATTAAATAGGAAGCAAAGTCATTGACTAAGAGTGAGGGTAAGGAAGTAAGTGTTGGAGATTTGAAGAGTGATAATAAAGGATGAAATAGCTGCTTGGAGAATGGGAGAGAGGATTGATAGGAGAAATACAATATAATTTATGGGCAGCATTAAGAGCCCCATTGACTGTCATGGTATCGCAGTGCTTGTGCTCAAGGAACCCTTACTTTACTTAATAATAGCCCCAAAGCACAAGAGTAGCAATTAGGATATGCCAAAGAGAAGCTGTAAAGTGCTTCCTTTAAGTGAAAAGGTGAGCACAATACAATAAAGTATTTTGAGGGAGAGTGTGTGTGTGAGAGAGAGACCATGTTTACATAATTTTTATTATAGTATCTATAATAATAAAATCATAATATGCTAATTAGACCAGATGACCTTCCTGGATGATCTTCCAGATGAAGCCAGGGCTGCAAGGGAAACCGGGGTCCCAGGTGCCAGAGGGAAACTAGTGCCCGTAGCCGGGGGAAGGAAGGCCTACTCTTGCACAAATTTCATGCATCGGGCCTCTAGTATTGTTATACTTGGAGTGCGGGAAACGAGTTAAGTCGGCTCGCGTGAATTGCGCGTACTCCGCGGGAGCCGTCTTTAACTCGGTTCATATAGATTTGCGGTGGAGTGCGGGAAACGTGTAAACTCGGGCCGATTGTAACTGCGTATTACCAAATATTTGTTTGTAATCCACCCTTTTGGTGGATGGAACAAAACCAAAAGACAGAGCCATCTTATATTTTGGCGGGAAATTCACCCGCACTCCAAGTGTTAAAATTGTTCTATTTTATTATTAGTTGTTAATCTCTTAGTGTTCTCAATTTATAAATTAAACTTTATCATAGGTATGTATGTACAGGAAAAAATATATATGGTTCAGTACTCTTCAGTTTCAGGCATCCACTGGGGGTCTTGGGATGTATCCCCTGTGGATAAGGTGGGGCCACTGTACTCTTTCTCTTAGTCAGGATTAGCTCAGGTGATGGGCAGAAAACAGATAGTGAGAAAAGCCTCCACTGCTAGGAAGGGTTAGAGCAGCATGACTGCACTTACATTTCATCCTTTGTCACTTCTAGTATCTCTCAACTAGCCCTGTTCCTAACAGTGGCTGCCTCCAGACTCTGTTCCTGGTTTCTCTGCTTGACCCCAGATTCCTTCTCTCACATTCACAGCTTCCAACTTTTGCTGCCTCTCTTTTTTTCCCTCCCTGGTCCCACCCTCTACCTATGCACATGTTCAATTCTCCCAGTGGAAGCCATCAAATTCCCTGTGAACTTCTCAAGCTACTGCTTTCACTTCTATCTTCTTGCTTCCACCCAGAATTGTTCCATGGGAAAGGCTTACTATTTTTCCTCTTTTTTTAGGGCAAAAAAACCCGTGCTGTTTTGCGCCAAATCTATTTTGGGAGATAGGCCCAACTTCTCTAATAGTGATGGTGTCAGTGGTGGCTTAGGATGGTTTTAGCCTCTCTGTAATTTCCATCAGCCTCCCAAAGCCACCCACTTAAACATATAATCAAGTACAAAGAGTGAGTTTGCTACACCATAAAGCTGTAAGAAAAATTCCTTTGCCCTTACTTATAACCAGGTAGTATCCCTGAGTCTTTCTAGGAAGGAAGTTAGGAGATGCTACTGGCCTGTCAATGACTTAGGGATGGGCCGGAAGGCCCGAATGGAGAATGAGACTTTTAGTCATTTGATTTTCGACATCCCAGGGGCCAGGGCTCACAGCACAATGATTGATAAGGCTACTGGGAGCATCCCACTGATTTCTGATTTTCCCATAGTTAGTGTTTCTAAGCTTTCCTGATGATAAGAATAATCTGGATGCTTATTAAAAAACAAATAAATGGATCTGATGCCTCTCCTGTAATTTGGGTTCGGTAAGTCTGGGGACGGGGTTTAGGAATCTTACTTTTAACAAGTATGCTAAGTAGCATTTAGGACAATGTCTGGTAAAATAAGCATTTGCTGAATGGAATTTAAATTGCCTATTTCCATTATGTTACTGTGTTTTACAGTGACTTGTGCTTGTTTATTCTCAGTGAATCTTATTTGTCTGTTTGTTTTAAAGAGTCTGAGACCACTATGACACTTTTAGTATGCCAACCCTGCAAATCGTATCAACTTGAGCATAGAATATTGGAATTCAATACTCATTTTTATGGTAAATCTATCTGTACATTTCTGTGTTGGCTATATACAAAGTTTTTACCATCATCTGTGAGATCACTTAACCTGCTGGGGGAAATTTTGTTTCATTGATGTACATGAAATATTTCATTATTTATTGACTATGAACTGTGTTTGCAATTTACCCTGAAAGCATATGCTTTATTAAAGTCATCATATTAGATTTAACTGTCTAAATCATTTTATGGAGCCAAGGTAACATTAATACCAAAACCTAACAAAGTATTAACAGTCAAATACCATAGATTAATGTCTTCTACAAACACAGATGCAGAATTCTTAAACAAAATACTAGCAAATCAAATACAGCACTATATTAAAATAACAATATGTAATTAACCAATAACTTCTAGAAATTCAGAGATGATATAAGAAAGTATATGAGTAGAATTAATCATATTAATAGTTGAAAGAAGAAAAATAATCAATGCTGAATGGAGTTGATAAAAAAATATATATATATATAATAAAAGCATAATATGCTAATTAGACTGGACATCGTTCCACATGACTTTCTGGATGAAGCCGGGGCTGGGAGGGAAGCCCGGGTCCCGGGAGCCGGAGGTAAGTTGGTGCCGGAGGTAAGTTGGTGCCGGCAGCCAGGGGAAGGAAGGCCTACTCTTGCACGAATTTCGTGCATTGGGCCTCTAATAGATAGATAGATAGGTAGATAGATAATCTATCTATCTACCTATCTATCTATCTATCTATCTATCTATCTATCTCTATCTCTATTTATTTAAAGACTTTTACTAAACTTGGGATAAAAAGCTACTTTCTTATCAACCTTTTGGAATGTTCATTTCAAACAGTTTCCAGCACACTTAATGGCTATCACCTGAGGTGTCAGGTCACAGTCAGAGTCCAAAAGGAGGGTCTTCATTAACTTCTCTCCTATTTAACATTAGATTTGAAAAAGAAACAAGAAATACAGGCCAGATTGTTCTTTGATAGTGATGTGATTACTGACCCCAAGGAATCAACCAAAATTTTGTTTAAATCATTAAGAGATTTTAAAAAAAATCAACAGTCCTTTTTTTAACTAACACAAGGCAATCGTGGTTAACAGAGCATCCTATACTAATAAAAGACAAACGTGCAAATTGACCGTACTTTTGCTATGCCTTAAGCCATGCCCACCAGCCAATCAGAGTGACTATATGCAAATTAACCCAACCAAGATGGCGGCCGGCAGCCACGGAGCTGGAGCGAGCAGGAGGCTTGCTTGCTCCAGTGATGGAGGAAGCCAAGTTTCCCCGCCTGCTGCGGCCCGGCTCTGAGCTCCACTGAAAGCAACAAAGTTTCAATTATAGAAGGTAAATAAACCCCAGATACCTGCTTTCAGCCAGCCGTGGCCACGGAGCTGGAGCGAGCAGGAGTGGGTTGCCCCTGGTGATGGAGGAAGCCAAGCTTTCTACAGACCTCTGCTAAAGGCAACAAAGTTTCAATTATAGAAGGTAAATAAATCCCAGAATAAAAAAGAAAAAAAGGAGAGGCTGGGAGCTTATGTCGCCAGGGTGCTTGGCCAGCCTGAAAACGGCCCTCCGCCCCTCACCCAGACTGGCCAGGCACCCCAGTGGGGACCCCCCACTCTAAAGGGGTGTGGCCAGCCTGAAAACAGCCATCAGCCCCTCACCCAGGCTGGCCAAACCTCCATGGGGTGAGGGTCCCCACTGGGGTGGACATCCTCCGAGGGGTCCCACACTGCAAGAGGGCATAGGCCAGGCTGAGGGACCCCCTGAGTGCACAAATTTTTGTGCACCGGGCCTCTAGTGTTTAATATTTTCCATAGCCATAGCTAGTCCCCAATATTCTATTTTTGCCCTGAACATTTCCCCACTGCTATTTCTATCATCTCATATCTATGAGGTTTTGATCCTGCTGGACTGCATTTGCTTTTGCCTTGAAAGCAGTTGGTTAAAAAAAAAAGGACATTCTGACCTGGTTGGGAGTAGTACACTCCAGGGACCTGGAGGTCAACCTTGGACCTGTGAGTCAACTTTGGAATGTGGTCCATTCTCATTCAAGATCTGCCTATTATCATGGAAAGATTAACAACCTTGTTGCCCAAACAATGCTGTCCCACCCAGCCCACATTGCCTACTTCCCCATTCCTGTAATCCCTACTTCCCCATGTAATCTTTGTTTTACCCAACATAAACAGCTGGTTTATGTGGGGCTGCAGAGCAGATTTTTGTGGATGACCTGCTGCTCTCCCATACTGCCAGCCATATTGAAATAAAGGCTCCTATATGATTTTTAAAAATAGTTTTTCTATAAATTAATACTAACCTGATAGAAAATGTATTGTAATGATACCAACCACAACAATAAAACAAATATAAGATATTTAATTTTAATTTATTTTAAAAGTATAATTTAAGTTAAAAGCATAAACAATGTATAAAACTCATAAGCTTTATTAAAGGAAGAAATTAAGTTGAAATATGGAAAAGTATATTGTGGGTTTTGATCAAAAGACTCAATATTGGAATGTCTATCATCCACAAATTAACATTTGATGTAACTCTCCTAAAATATTATTCATAGCACTGGGGGAGAATAGAACTAATGGATTCATTAAAAAGATCATACAGAAAAATAAATAGATACAAGTATCCAAGAAAATTTTCAGAAATCACGTGTGTGTGTGTGTGTGTGTGTGTGTGTGTGTGTGTTTAAAGTGTAGATGTGAAAGCATACTTGAAACAACAGAGTGCTAGTGAAGCATAGATGAACAGATAACCAGAATAGAAGAGGAAAATTAGAACAGACCCAAGTCAGGTAGATAATACAACATAATAATGACATTTCAAATCTGTGGGGGAAAAAATAAATGATTTGAAAATGATGCTCTGTGAGGTCTTACAGGTTGAGGCAGAAATGTGCCCTTCTCTGTCCCCTTCTCCCCACCTTGGTTAAAGTAACAGCTTCACTTTTATTTGCAATACGTATAATAGCTTCTCGTGGAAGATTGTGCTTGGAGCAAGCTGTTTACTGTTTTAAAAAGGAGTTTTTAAACCACAAAAATAGAAGATATTTGATCAAGTGTTCAGTCATATGAAAAGGAATAAAGTTAAAATTTTGTAATACTAACATAAATTCTAGATGGATTATGGGCTAACTTTAAAAGATGAACTCATTAAAGAACTTAGAGAAGAGAATGTAGGTAAGTGTCATATGATCCTGGAAGTGGAAAAAGACTTTCTAAAAAATAGATAAAGTAAAAGGTTATAAAATAAAACATTGATAGGTTTTAATTGTCTAAAAATGGAAAAATCTGTTTGAGAAAAACCACCAGAAAGATATTTATAACGTAAGTGATAATCTGGATAAAAACATCTATAATATATTATTTCAAAAGGTTTAGTAATCTAGCTAGGATGTTCTTATAATAAGGAAAAATTGATGGGCCCAGTAGAAAAATGGATAGGCAATTTGCAAAACAAGAAATTCACATGGCCAATAAGAATAAAGAAATAGCTCTGGCCAGTACTGGGCAGTGGTTAGAGCTTAGGACCACACACTGAAGGGTCTCTGGTTGGTTTCCTGGCTAAGGGCACTTACCTGGGTTGTGGGTTTGCTCCGGTTAGGGAGCATGTGGGAGGCAACCAATCAATGTGTCTCTTCTCTCTCTCTCTGTCTCTCTCTTTCTCCCTCCCCCTTCTTCCTCCCTCCCTCCCATTTTATCTCTGAAAAACAATGGAAAAAATATCCTTGGGTGAAAATTAAAATAAAATAAAGAAATAGCATAAGTATTTGGAAAAAAGAAAAAAACAAATGGATAACAGTTTATCTTTAGCAATTTGACAACAATAAAACCTGAGATATCAGTGAGACTAGGAAATAAACTTTCATTTATGTTAAATGGGGAAGGTAAGTATAAGCTGCAATTTGGCAATGCATAGCAAAATGTTTGAATATTTATATCCTTTAATATAGGAATGCTACTTTTAAAAATGTAAATTATGACATGTGCACAAAGATATTTGTAAAAATGGAAGTTTATTAAAGCATTGTGTACAATAAGGAAAAATTGGAAGTAAAGTATACATTTAACAATAGGGATTTAGTAGAATAAATTATAGTATTCTTATAATGAAATACTCTAAATAAATAAAAACACTTATAAAAGAATATTCAATGACATGAAGATATTTTTATAATCTGTATTTAAGGGGGGGAAAACAGTTTATAAAAATATTAAATGTATGATTATTCAATTTAAAAATGCATATATACATATACTGGTATACTAGAGGCCCGATGCACTAAATTCTTGCAAGGGGCTGGCCCTCGCAGCCTGGGTTGGCCCTCGCAGCCCCAGCGTTGTCCTCCAGACGGTACTCTGGAAGGATGTCCGGGCGGTTGTTTTGCTGTTCAGTCTAATTAGCATATTGGCTAGAAAAAAGACTGAATGAATGTCTACTCACATGTTCGTTTTGTCTAATTTTGAATGTTAAGCTTTGAATGTTTATTTTTTATTTTATTTTTGGGGGTATTTTTCTATGTTTTCCAAAGTTTCTATCATAAATATTTGCTATCATTTTAATTATTAAAAAAACCAACAAGACATTTTTGAAATTACTTAGATTTGCCCATTTTTAGCTTTTAATTGTCCCGTGGTGAAGTTGGATTGAAATTCAGTCTCTGGTTTTATTTCTTCACCGTGCTCTGTTTTTACTATCTACATTTTCTTCATAAAGGGTATTGGCATTTTAATTTGCTGAGACAGACATGGAACAAATCATTTATGTCTGTGTTTACAACTTTGCATTGTTGTATGCTTTTGGGAAAATAAGAAAAGGTTTTCATTCTTTTTATTAGCTTCATAATTACTGTCTGTAACATTCTGCCATGATAGCAGAAAACTTGAAAATGTAATTAAGAAATTCCTAACCACAGCAGGAGTTTTGGCTGGAAAAGAGAACCTTAAATATGAAACCCGATGATCAAGAGAAACTGGGTCTTGAGGCTGCTTTTAAACCTTGACATCCAAGGGGAAGGGAATAAAACACCAAACTGCTTCAAATCTATGGTGATTATTGTAAAATATATATACATATATATTTTTTTATTGATTTCAGAGAGGAAGGGAGAGGAAGAGAGAGATAGAAACATCAATGATGAGAATCATTGATTGGCTGCCTCCTGCACCCCCCACACTGGATATCAAGCCTGCAACCTGGGCATGTGCCATTGACTAGAATTGAACCCAGGACCCTTCAGTCCGCAGGCTGATGCTCTATCCACTGAGCCAAACCAGCTATGGCTAAAAAAAATTTTTTTTATCATCACCTTATTACTTGATGTAGCTATTGCATTTGTGATTTCTATGTGTTTTCGCCCCTAAGTAGTTAAGTTTTGCTCATTTTATTTTACAAAGTTTACCTGTTGCACTCTCTCTGGGAATCCAAGGAGCATGATGGAAAAATCCTATACAATGTGGGGGTTTAATTTCATCAAGGCAGAAATTAAGGTTAGGAGCCCGTCCTCACCTGTGTTGTGTAGCTTAAATATACTCAAGTCCCTGTGTCCAAGTTTCTTCACTTCAACCTTGTCTAGCCAATATGCATATGCATCTTCCTTGGTTCCTTATAAGAACTTATTAGGATTTAATCTTTCCCTAAATCCCAGCCTTGCCAAATCTATTTTTGCTGAGACGTAGACCCTGTTTTCCATGCTCCCTGCTATTAACTGGAATCTTTTCCCAAACCACATGGACCACATAGGTTCATGATATTGTCATTTCTGGACTTCCTGAGTCACTGATAAGTGAACGTGCTGCTGTAGACTCTGTGTAGACTCCATGTCAACCAATCAAATTCACTCTCTTCTTATGGAATCCGTAGTGTGGACCACTGACCATCAACTCTAGTGCCCAGCCCAGGCGGAAGTAGTTCTCTTGCCCTGATTCAGTCTGATTCAGGGAGCACCTCGCCTTCCCCAACAATCTCTGTGGAGAGTTGATTCTACCTAAATTATGATCCCATTTTTTTCCAGGATATGTAAGTGTAATTTAAAAAGGAACAGTTGGTCCGACTGGTGTGGCTCAGTGGTTGAGCATCTCTACCCAGGCACCAAGAGCTCGCTGTTTCAATTCCCAGTCAGGGCACATGCCAGAGTTGTAGGCTCCATCCCCAGTAGGGAGTGTGTAGAGGCAGCCAATCAATGATGCTTCTCTCATCGATGTTTCTATGTCTTTCTCCCTCTCTCTTCCTCTCTGAAGTCAATAAAAACATATTTAAACAAGAAGCTTTCAAAAAGAAACCGTTGGTAAAGCTGCAGAGAGAATTTTCTAACCTTTTCCTTAAGATGAATTAGATAATCTTTTATTATGTGTAATAGAGATTAAATAAACCTGAGTAGTTTTTATTTTATTTGCAAGTGGGGGTCAGATGGACCTCATAGTTTCTGGGATAAATTCAAGTCTCACTACATTAGCTCCTTTCAAAGGGGTATAGGGGTAGCTCCTTTATAGACAATTTTATTTCATAAAATAAAAAGTGTGATAGTTAAATAACTATTTTAAATAAAGTCTACACATTTCCATAGACAAATAAATAATGCCAGAGACATTGATTACACCAATCTATCCTCATATTTTATTTAGTTAGAGGCATTTATAACCCAAAGGGAAAAAATTGCTAACTTGAAACATTCATAAAATACCAAACAAATACCCTTGGGCAAAGAGTCTACCCACATAAATTGATTTCTAAATAAAGATTCAATTTAGATTTAAAAACTTGTATGCACCTAGAGGTATCTATTACATCTTTAATTTCCTTGCGGGGTTCTGGTGCCTGATTCTGCTGCCATCAACTTCTTATTAGTAACTTTCACATGGAAGAAGTAAAGCTTCCAATCAGCACAATTTTTAATGAACATATTAGAAAATCATTGCCACTATATAGCACCTTTCTTATATTGATCTAGTCTTCATCAGTCTTTTTACTTTTGCTGTTTGGGATCACCTTGTTAGCTTTGGGTTATGATACTCTCAAGATAAAAAATAAAAATTGGGAACTATTTCCTTTTTTCTATTTATTGGGAAATCTCATGATGACAGTAGATATTGGTTATATAAAAATTTTAAAATGCACAGTAAGTAGTAAACATTATTTTGAGTTTTGCAGTCAGCCCTCCATACCACGGCCAGTGTGTGTGAGGCTGGGAGCATGCTCAGAAGAACAGCATCAGGAGTGAGAACTTCAACTTTTACTCTCTTCTCTCCTGTCAGATCCTCTTGTGAAGAGCCACTGAGATTATACTGCACGTCAGCCTTATTAGAGCAGCAATGCATTAGGTCACCTCTAACTTCAGCAGGAATGATGATGATATTTTTATGGACATCTATGCCATATCTTTTCCTTTGACACCAGCCCTGAAATAGTTGAGCTAAATGTTTTTGTTGTTGTTTTACTTATAATCATGCATTTCCGATTTGTTAACATACCCAGAAGCACAGCTGCTTTCCTTTGCTTGCCCGAGTTTAAGCCCTGCACAGACTTGTGACTCAACCTGGCCTCTATGCTGACTTCATGAAGAAATCGAATCACACCGAGCATACCTGGGATTTTGTAATTTTGTGGAAGATGGGCAGGGTTTCTGGCAGAAGTTATATGACGGGGCATTTATTTGGGAAATTCTCATCACACTGTGTGCTTTTTCTGAGTGTTTCTACTGCTTGCCTCATTGCCAGCCGGGGTCTCTTTCTGTCCTTTACCTCTGTTCTTTGTTCATACCCTATTCTAATTATGTATTTATCCCTCACTAGACAGTGACAGTGAACTTGAAGGCAGGCATGTTTCCTTTGGATTTGTCTGTCCATGCCTGGAAGAGTAACCAGTACAGTGTAATGCGCTCCCAATAAACTATTGAAGAATAAATACATGAACAAAAGGCACCATTAATTATGAAGATTCGCTCTTTTTAATTTGCAAGGGAGTAGGGAGTTTATTCTCTGGCTTTCTTTCCTTGTTCAGCCCTCTTATTACCAGTATATTTGGTAGTAAAGTGAAATGGAAAAGTGAATCAATTAAAAAACTTAAGTAAAAAATGTTGAGGGAAGGAATTGATTCACTTACACATTCCATTTGGTCAGTCAGTTAATTTTTTTTCTTTTATATTTTTATTGATTTCAGAGAGGAAGGGAGAGGGAGAGAGAGATAGAAACATCAATGATGAGAGAGAATCACTGATCGGCTGCCTCCCCCACTCCCCCCATTGGGGATCGAGTCCACAACTTGGGCATGTGCCCTTGACCGGAATCGGACTCGGGTCCTTTCAGTCCACAGGCCGATGCTCTATCCACTGAGCCAAACCAGCTAGGGCCAGTCAGTTAATTTTTGAGAACCTGTTATGTACTAACAAAAACTCTCTCCTTGACCAAACTTTAGTTAGGCTCCTCTGAACCCTCTTCTTGACTAGGCCTCAGCCCTGGTCCCCATTCTGTCTTTGGTCTGCCCAGTCCAGTCTTAGCAAAGAATCCTGCTAAGTCACCTCCTTCCCCAACCCCATACCCTCTATATCTGCTCAACCTGGCCCGCTTTCAGTACGAATCCTGCTAGGTCAGCGAGCAAGAATCTCCTTACCCTCTTAGTAATTCCCCATCTAGTGTTCCCCACCTCCAACATGCTCACTGGCTATAAATCTCTAGCTGCCTTGGCTGGTCTCAGAGTTAAGCTTCATCTCCCATCCCTATTGCAGTATCCCTACTTTTTAGTATGTCTTTTTTGCTGTTTCAACAAATGTCAGATTAATTTTTTTCTGTAAGTGTCAGGCATGGAGCTTAAATTCCAGTTTCTATTAAGGGAAAATAAGCAAACCAAAACAAAAAATCTCCCCGCCCCCCCCAAACTCCATGCAAAATACCCCCCCTTTATCCCCCACACAACACAAAAACAAGCCAACATAAAAAAAATAACAGCCCTGACCGGTTTGGCTCAGTGGATAGAGCATCGGCCTGTGGACTCAAGGGTCCTGGGTTCGATTCCGGTCAAGGGCATGTACCTTGGTTGTGGGCACATCCCCAGCAGGAGGCAGCTGATCGATGTTTCTCTCTCATCGATGTTTCTAACTCTCTATCCCTCTCCCTCCCTCTCTGTAAAAAATCAATAAAATATATTCTAAAAAAATAACAAATATATTAAGGCTTTCCCTTATGTAGATAGAGGGTTTAGATTGAGTGATCATAGAGGACCACTCCAGGGAGATGACCTTTAAGATGAAAGTTGCAAGACAAAAACATCATGCTGAGATGAGTGACAGGGCACTGCAGGCAGAGGGCAAGGCTGGTGCCAACAGCTGGAGGCTGGGGGTTCTAGGAACACCCTGGAACATAGTGGGTGAGGAGGAGAGTGGCACAAGAGTGAGGCCAAGCAGTGAACCAAAGATGGACTTTGTGAGGTGGGTGAAGAGTTTGGAGTTTATTTTACGTAAAATTGGTACCCTGGGTTTAAAATGTTCTGGTGTTGTCTGGGTTTTTCACATTGCATTGCTGTTGTTGGCAGCTCTGAGAAATTGTCAACTTTCTATTCTTACTCTTACTGAGGCTTTTCTCTCTCTGGATTTATTATTGTGCCTAAGATGACTGAAAAGTAGGGAATTATTGTTGCTTGGGGATCTTACTATTTTCTCTGTTTTCTTTAATGCTCTGAAGTGAAGTAAAAAAAAAAAAATTCTAGAAAATAGCCAGTATGCAGTTTGTGCTTGGTTGCTTTTAATTATTTCTTATACCATCAGCAGCTCTCTGGGACTCTTTAGCTCCTGGAAGGCCCTTCATCATAGAAAAGATAGGTCTGCTTAATTGTTTTCTTTTTTGCTTGGATAGTTCTTACTGATAGGAGAAAATGTTAACAGTTTTAAGTCATCCTAAGTTTCCCAACCTGCTTCTTTAAAAAATTTATTTTAAAAAGTTTAGTCCTGGCTGGCTTGGCTTAGTGGACAGAGTGTCGGCCTGCGGACTGAGGGGTCCCAGGTTCCATTCTGGCCAAGGGCACATGCCTGGGTTGCTGGCTCTATCCCCAGTTGGGGGCGTGCAGGAGGCAGCCAATCAATGGTTCTCTCTCACCATTGATGTTTCTATGTTTCTATCTCTCCTTCTCCCTTCCTCTCTGAAATCAATAAAGAAATATTTTTTTTTTAAGTTTATAAGTCTGTTTTCTTACACTCTTAATTTTTCCTAATTATTGTTCTTAAACTCATCTGCCTGCTGTGTTTGCTTTCAAAGAATCCACACATTTAAGTTTGTGATGCTATATCATTTGATAATATTACGTCCAGATATTTTTTTCAGAATCCTTATGATGGGCATTTTTTTATACTGTAATTTACTATCGTTATTACATTTTTTGTGAAACATTGTGGTTCTGAATCATAGGATGGGTATATGTTTATTTAACTTTCTAAAAAATTGCCAAACAGCTTTCCAAAGTAGGACATGTTTTCCTTCCATCAGCAATATCTGAAAGTTGTAGAAACTTCACATCCTTGTTCAAGGACAGGTTATAGAGCTGCCTGGGCATCACGTTTTAGATAAAGTTATTTCTATAATGTGCCAGTGTGTTGATCTATAAGACTCTAAGTGGTCCTGAACTTTAAAAAAAATCATTCCTTATTTCTACTCTTTTAAATTAGAAACTAAGAATGAACTTCAGTCTAATGCTCTATCAAGGGCTGGAAGAGGGGCAAAGAAAATGCCTTTCTCTGTGGCTCAGGAATATATTGGTAACTCCTTTCAGATTAGTAGGGAAGAACCAAATTCATATTTAGTTTATTGTGATGTTTTCCCCCTTTGGCATGTGTCATGCATAGGAAGAGGTTCGAAGAAAGTTGGAAGTCATTATTTTGAGAACCACAATAGATGCCAAGCTTTAGTTATAATTCTATTTAGTGCAATATTTGCAGATAAGGAAAACAAAAACCCAGAGAAGAAAGTAACTTGTCAAGGTCATTCATCTGGTTAGTTACACCCAGCTAGAACTCAAATCCTGACCTATCTGTTTGGTGCTAGTTTTGATTTTGCTTAAGAATACCCATGATCCATTTTCTGTATAAGCCTGGATATTTCCTACAGACTTCTTTGTGAAAAATGTGTTTTTGTTCAGAGTTACAGGTGGTGAAATATATAAGTTGTTCAAATAGATTCTTTAAAATTGTTGTAAAATAAAAAGACACTTTAAAATAGTTTCATGAAGTAATTGGGTCTGAAAGTTTTTGATTCCCACCCACACCTCCCCTTCAAACTATATGATGTTTTTATGCCGTTGCCATGGGAGAGCATATGTTAGCTGCAGAAAACCTAAAACAGATCTTGGACGTTAAGCAGGTAAGATTAAGTCATAGAGCTCATTTCTTGGAAGAAAAAATATAGCATCCACTTTAAGCACCACCAATGTACCGGAAGACTGCTTTCCATGCATCTGGGAGATTCAAACATCTGCATTGGTCTATTGGTCTATTGAGATGAAAGAGTAATTTTCCAACATCCACATTTGTTGGAGTCTTAAAAGTGGTTCTTCCAAGAAGACTTATTAAAAGCAATTCTTTAGGCTAGAACTTTCTAAACACTATTTACTTTTGTATCAAGAAAGCCATTTGTGGTCTCTGAATAAACAAATGCCATTTGATTTTATCACACTGTTGGCTGTGTGGCTCGAGGGCTCTAAACCACAGAATCAGGAAGTGGATGGCAAGTGCTTCTTTTCAAGACCTCAGGGGCATTGCAATAAAACCAAGAAATACCTTAGTGCTCCAAATAGTTTTCGTATCTTATTCAGAACAGTGCTAGTAACGAAAGCAGGAGCCATGATCCTACTGTAGAACGAAGTCTTGTATAATCTTCCTTGTATTCAACTATCCATTCAACTTCACTCCATTCAACGATCTATCTGGATCTTTGGTCTTTTCAAGACATTTAATAAGGGAAAGTGGTGTTTGCAGCAGGGATCTCCTATGGTTGCATGAGGGCAGCCTACCTTTGCTCTGGAGGAATGATGTGTTGGCCTTCACCATGGTATGTACACTCCTCTCCAATGCCAAAAAATAAGCATTTTATACACATTTAATGAATAAATAAGTTAAGCTGCATTTTATCATGCATGGGTAAAAATATGAGTATCTGCATTAATAAGTCTATTAAGACTATCATAAATATGGGTCATGTTTTCTACCGGTTAATCTAAACCAGGAGTCTGCAAACCTTTACAGAAAAGGGCCAGATAGTAGTATTTCTGGCTCTGCTCACCATATGGTCTGTCACAAGTACTCATCTCTGTTGTTGTCATGTAAAAGCAGCCATAGACAATATGTAAACAAATGGATGTGGCTGAGTTCCAACGAAACTTTATTTACAAAAATACAGGCAGCATGCTCCCAGGCTATAGTTGGCTGAAATGGTCTAGCTACACAACATTGTGCTATCTATGGGAGCAGTTATAGATGGAGGACACAGGCATCAAAAGTCCTTTCGGCTTTTATTTTGGTATTTTTCTGCTTTTGTCCATGGAGTCAAGGTATGTCTGCTTCCCATTTCTACAAAGAGAGAGTGTTGCAAAAGGCTCTTTATTTTTATTAAGGAAAGCATGACACTTTAGAGGTAATATGCTTCTGTCTATGCTACATTCTTTGGAGTTTAGTATACCACCCAGGATTAATAAACGCTAAATAATAATCATTTTTCATTTCACCGCCATACCCTTTATGGTGCCTCCTTTGGCACCCCCGGAGGTGTTAACCTGTAGCTTTGACAATGTTCCATTACACGCTGGCAGCAGCACCTTGCTGATTAAATCACACTCGAGAGAGAGAGTTAACTGCGAGGCTGTAAGTATTCCTGACAGGTTGTTCTTGCACGGGTTTGGTTTCTCTCGTATAAAGATTAAAAATCTTGTCACGGCTGGTAAAAAATGAAGTTACAGGAAAAACCACCAAGCATCCACAGCTCACAAAAGGCACTTCCCTAAAAATCAGAATTCACATGAGGGCACAGAATATATGATGTGCCGGCTCTTCCACAAAATACTGACTTCTGCGCATGGGCCACGAAGTTTCAATCACACTGTATGAATGCGCCCGCACGTGGTATTTTGTGGAAGAGACACACTAAAGGGGCCAAAGAGCCGCATGTGGCTCGCGAGCCGCGGTTTGCCGACCACTGCCCTAGCTGGTTTGGCTCAGTGGATAGAGCATCAGGATGCGAACTAAAGGGTTTAATTCCAGTCAAGGGCATGTGCCCGGGTTGCAGGCTTGATCCCCAGTTGGGGGGAGGCGGGGCTGATCAATGATTCTCTCTCATTGATGTTTCTATCTCTGTCTCCCTCTCCCTTCCTCTCTGAAATCAATAAAAAGACATAAAAAAAAAAGAAGAATATATGAAGATGCAACTGTGCAATGATGATCAGGTATTTCCTAGCAGTAACGGGTGGAATGATGGCAAATCCTTTTGTGGGTGTTTGTGCAGGGGGAGTGGCAGCTAATACGTGTAAACCTTTCTTTCATGATCAAAGAATTTCATGTTTATAACTTCACTGAGACAGATCCCACCTAGTAGTCCTATTTTTTCTATTTGCTCTGAAGATGATCTTTTTCCACCATGAAATCTATTTCTCTCTTTCCCATTGTCCTTAGTGCAACGGTTCTAAAATTATCTTTTTGCTCTCCTTTCAGATTCTTTGCTTAAACTGGACTTGTGCCCAAAGCAGCGGGAGATGCTGTCCTATACAGCCAGAACACTTTATAAGTACTGGCAGCGAAAGTTTATTACTTCATTCCCAAAACAGCACAGAGAGCCACTGCGGAGGTCTAGGGGGGAGGGCAGCCCGCACTGTACATCTGGGAGAAGGGCTGAGTCAGTCCCAGGCTGCCTTGCCGTTGTGGCTTCGAGCTGTGGGTGCTGATGAGCAGCATGGGCAGAGGGGATTTGGTTCTGTAAGTCAGGAGGAGAGATACCTGTCAATCAGGCAGACTGGGGCCAATCAGGAAGACTCCATGATTTGAACTCAGCGAGGTGATTTTGACATCTTGATAAACAATAGTCAATCAGTGTGACTGGTAAAACCATTTAACTTTAATCTATGTAAAGGTATATACGTCCTGGAAGCATATGTGGCCTTGCTTCTGTCACCCAGAAATAGCCATTATTATTAAGAGTTTGTTGGGTTTGCTTCAAGTCCTTCTATAAATGAAAGAGAGATAACATTTCAGATCAAGTTGAAGTTTTCTATTTCTCGTCCCTCATTCCTTTTCCCTTTCTCACCCCGAAGGTAATCACTATAATTTAGTGGGTATGTTTGGCTGAGTCCCAGGAGGAAACAAAATTTGTGGGGTATTCAATAGGAGTCACAGGTGTGGGCAGACTGTAGGGAAATCACAGTGAACACCAGTGTGCTAACACCTCTAGGCCTGAAGGGGAGACGGAAGGAAGCAGTTACCAATGGAGAGAATTGTGTAGATCAGGAGCTGTGCCCTTTGGTTGAGGGGTAAAACCTCCTTAAGGCAGTGCTGCAAGGAGGGGCAGGCAAGTAAACACCCCAACTTCATTTTCCTCCAGCCCTCTCATTACTTGTTAGTGTTTCTACGGGCCACACCCAACCAGGAGTAGGAGAACCCTGAAATGGTTCATACAGATCAGCCTCCCTGGGCAAGGAGAGAGTTTGGAGGTGGACCCAGAGGAGGCAAATGTTAAGACATCTGGGACAGTGTGTATCCTGAAACTATTATTTATACTTGTCCCTCTACATAGAGGAATAACAAATAGTATACAGCAAGGGTAAGCAAACTTTTTCTTTTTTTTTCTTTTTTAAATATATTTTTATTGATTTTTTACAGAGAGGGAGAGAGATAGAGAGTTAGAAACATCGATGAGAGAGAAACATCGACCAGCTGCCTCCTGCACATCTCCCACTGGGGATGTGTCCGCAACCCAGGTACATGCCCTTGTCCGGAATTGAACCTGGGACTTTTCAGTCCGCAGGCCGACGCTCTATCCACTGAGCCAAACCAGTTTCGGCGCAAACTTTTTCTATGAAGGGCTAGATAGTGAACATTTTAGATTTTGTGGGTCACATACAGTCTGTCATATATACATATAAATTAAATTTTACAAACTTTTAAAAATGTAAAAACCATTTTTAGCTCAAGGGATATATAAAAACAGGTCATGGGCTTGATTTAGCTGACCCCCTACCATATATTATCAGTTTTAAGTGTTTTACATTTTTTTTGCACGATTTATATCATACTCTAGTTCTTTTTAATGCTGTATAACAAATTACCACAAACTTACTGACCTACAAGACCACCCACTTTTGATTACTTAGGTATGAGCAATCCATATCTTAGTTAGTGTTACTGCCTTGGCTTTAATGGTAGAAATCTAGTTGTGTGTGTGTTTTTTTTAATATATTTTATTGATTTTTTACAGAGAGGGAGGGAGAGGGATAGAGAGTTAGAAACATTGATGAGAGAGA
Organism: Myotis lucifugus; assembly: GCF_000147115.1. Lineage (NCBI taxonomy): Eukaryota > Metazoa > Chordata > Mammalia > Chiroptera > Vespertilionidae > Myotis > Myotis lucifugus. Next base: position 7,027,102 of record NW_005871087.1, read on the forward strand.
AACATCGACCAGCTGCCTCCTGCACACCTCCTACTGGGGATGTGCCTGCAACCAAGGTACATGCCCTTGACTGGAATCGAACCTGGGACCCTTCAGTCTGCAGGCCGATGCTCTATCCACTGAGCCAAACCGGTTTGGCTGTTTTGTTTTTTTTTGTCCATGGGACTTTCCAGTGGTCCTCAGATTATATCCAATAGGCAACAATTTACTGAACCCAGCCACAGACTGAATTTAGCTATTGTCCTGAATGAATGGGTTACATCATAAGAGGAAGAATATCTTCTATTCAAATGGGTAGCACTAACTGACTTGGAACAATATAATATGATCCTTGCCCTGGGGTGACTTACCGTCAGTGATGGGAAAGGCATTTTGTCATGCTCTGAATATGAATACAACAAATGATACCGGAGAAGCAGGAAGTGGAATGTCTTCTCTTTGGTTAGGATGACAGGGTACCTATAAGTCAGTGAGGACACACTGACTGAGACTGGATTACACACAGAAGGCATTTCTATCTGGTATAGCAGGAAGTTCAGAGGTAGGGTGTCTTCAGGGTAGGTTCATGTAACAGCTTGACTGGGTTACCAAGGACCCAGGTACTTTCTCTTTCTCCATTCTGCCATCCTCAATGTTGGTTTTTCCTCAAGTTTCAGCAAAATGGCTGGAGTAGTTCCAGGTATCATGTTCAGACAGAAAAAGTTCAGACATAAGGGACTGCTTCTCTTTTAGGAGAAAAGAAACTCTCTCCAAAACACACCTCGCCCCCAGTTGCATTCTTTTTATATCTTACTGGTCAGAATTGAATTGTATGCCAATTTCTGAACCAACCACTGCCAGAGGGAGTGATATCACCATTAGACCAATCAGGTTTATTTCTGGAACTGGGATGTCTCCTCCCCGCTCCTCCAGGCACTTGCCTGCTTGGGGAAGGGGTGGGTATCTGAACAAAATCAACTTTGTTAGGGAAAAAAAAGGGGTGGGGGGAATGAAGACTGGAGACCAAATAACAGTTTCCATTGCATCCTGACAGTCCACAGCCTTTCAAATAATCTTAAAAGGTATTCCCAGGAACATTAAATGTCATTTCTCTAAAACGATGTAAAGTTGAGGTACAATCATAAGGTTAGTGTAACTCTATGTTTTCAAGGCATTTCATTAACCAGTTTTTCACTTCCATGTTGTAGGTTTCTTTTCATGTTTTGGGAATCAATAAACCTTTCATCAGCTCTCAAATATTTCAAAGGCCCTGGACCCCAACACTGCGGGGCTGGAAGTAGAATAATGAAGCCACGACTCTTGTCATCTGGAGGTAAACATATATGGTCATTATCTACCCCTGGCATGACTTCAAGTCCATGAAGTAGGGCTGTTTTCTTGTCCAGGGGACTGAACCTTTTATTGTACATTTCATGATAAAGCTCAACATACTAAGTTCTTGAGATAACACTTCAAGTTTCACTGCAACCATATTGACAGCTTTGAAAAGTGGGAAGATGAGAACAAGAGAAGTAGATACCACAGAAGTAGGTGAGGAGAGCCTGGGGTAGAACATCCAAACCCAAATTCTCTTGGGTAGTTATTCTGTAGTGGGAGGCTTCATGTCAACATGCCTGAAAGGACATAGTGTGGCAAGGGGGAGTTTAAAAACATGTAATTAAAGGTCCTTTTATCTAAGGAGGCTGCCATCTTTCAAAGGAAGGATGGAGGTGGCGTTATGGTCTTGAATTTAAAACATCAGAGTATGATTTGGACCATTTAATGTCCAAATAGATTAAATTAAAGCTTTCTATATAGGCCTGTATGTAGCCAATAGGCTTGTTTCTGCTCTTAGAACCTTGTACAATAATGACTTAAAAAATACATTTTTATAGATTTCAGAGAGGAAGGAAGAGGGACAGAGATAGAAACATCAATGATAAGAGAGAAACATTGGTTGGCTGCCTCCTGCATGCCCCCCACTGGGGACCGAGCCCACAACCCGGGCATGTGCCCTGACTGGAAATTGAACCATGACCTCCTGGTTCATAGGTAGATGCTCAACCACTGAGCCATGCCGGCCAGGCTACTTTTTAACAATTAATAAGTTGTTTTTTTACTATTAACTAATCTTCAGACTTTTATCAAATTTCATCAATTGTCCTACTAATATTCCTTTTCTGGGCCAGGATCCAATCTAGGCTTACACATTGCATTTAACTGTTGTCTCTCTTTAATCTGGATAGTTCCTCAGTTATTGTCTTTCATCTTCAGTGTTTACCTTTTATGACCTGGAAACTTTTTGAAGAGTACTGGCCAGTTGTTTTATAGATATACTTAATTTGGGTTTGTTTAATATTTCTCCTGATTAAATTCAACTTACGCATTTTGGCAAGAATACTACAGAAGTGATGTTGTATTCTTCTCACTTCATCTTATCTGAAGGTACATAATGTCAATATGTCTCAATATGTCTCAATCACTGTTCATCAGGTGGTATTTGCTGGATTTCTCCACCGTAAAATTATTTTCTTTCTCTTTGTAATGAAAAATAGTATCTTGTGAAAAAGAGTATTCTTCGAGACTATGTAAATATCTTGCTTCTCATAATACTTTCTTGTCTGCAACAATTATTATTTTTTTTAAATAATATATTTTAAATAATATATTTTTTAAATTTATATATTTTATTGATTTTCCACAGAGAAGAAGGGAGAGGGATAGAGAGTTAGAAACATCGATGAGAGAGAAACATCAATCAGCTGCCTCCTGCACGCCCCCCCCATTGGGGATGTGCCCGCAACCAGGGTACATGCCCTTGACCGGAATCGAACCCGGGACCCTTGAGTCCGCAGGCTGACGCTCTATCCACTGAGCCAAACCAGTTCAGCTGCAACAATTATTGATATAGTATTTATCAAATAGTGGTTTTCTACATTTATTAATTGGAATTTTCTAAGAAAAAGCCTTTTCTCTTCTTCCATTATCCATTCATTCAATTGATTTATTCAGTTATTTATTTTTATCAGTATGGGCTCATGGATATTTGTTTTCTTTAGGTTATAATCCATTGCTATCATTATTTTGTTGCTCATATTGCCCCCAATGTAGCCATAGTCTCTTTAAGTAATCTCTCTAATTAAGAGTTAGCTTGAATCATTTTAGATGTTTAAATATGTATACATCTTTCTTGTGTATTGTCTGTTTATGTCTTTTTTCATTTTTTTTTCCTATTGGATTTTCACTCAATTTTTAAGAGTTCTTTATGTATAGGAATATCAGAGTTATTTGTGGTGTATGTCACAAACTTTTCTCCTAGTTTGTCAATTGTCTTTTGATTTTGTTTATGGTATTTTAATATACTTGTTAAATGTAAAATTTAATCTTTATTGCCTTTGGATTTTTGAGTCATGGAAAACTTTTACTACACTGAGGTTAAAGAGGAGTTCATTCATGTTTTCTTCCAGTAGTTGTATAGTTTCATATTTTACATTGAAATTCTTGTTACATTTGGAGTTTATTCTTATGTGTGGTGTGAAGTATGGATCTCATTTTACCTTTTTCCAAATGGCTACCCAGTTGTGCCGGCACCATTTATTAAAAATCCCATCTTTGCCCCAGTGATGTAACTAAGATGCCATCTTTGTCATATACTAAATCTCCTTATTCACTTGAATATATTTCTGAATTTTCTATTCTATTCCCCTGGTCTGTTAGTCTACCATGCACCAATACCATACTGTTTTAAGTATAAAGGCTTTTAAGTTTTAATGTCTGATGAGGCAACTTCTCTTCCTACATATTGTTATATGTATATTTTTTAAGTGAGCCTCATTACTTAATAGCCACAATCAATTTTATGAAAAAATAATACCTTTTTTTTATGGACTTCATGACAAAGGAAAACAGCAAGCCTCCTATTTCTCTCATTATCATCATCATGATAACATCTCCACCATCATAATGATATCTGTGTACCATCTATAATGTCTATATGCTAACCATTTTATCTGTGTTTTCTCATTTAATAAAGCATCAGTACTCAGGCAGACCTTGGGCGAAGTTGAAGACATGAATATACTGTATAAAGCATCTTTTCTCTCCTCAAGCTCAACTTCTCAGTCTTGGCACACAAGGAGTTTTTGGTTGTTGTTGTTGTTATTATTATTATTATTATTTGGTTTTGGTTATTTGAGGCTAACTCTCCTCTTTAGATCTGTGTTAGTGGGAGTTTAGAAGAGAATCCTTCATGAACAGAGAAATTAGAAATAGATGGTATCTCCAGTCCCATCATTAAATGCAGAAGTGGTGATTAAGGAGGGGATCACACCAATAGAGATGGAAACAAGTTTAGAAGTAATCTAGTCCAATTTCTTGGTTTTACAGAGGTAGAAATTGAGGGATCCTAATACCTTTGGATCCTCACCATGTTCAGAGCACTGTGCTAAGGATTCGATATAGTTTATCTCACTTAATACAACAACCTACAGAATAGTCAATAGCATTGCCTCCGTTCTATAGATAAGGAAACTGTGGCTCAGAGTGGTAGAATAACTTGTCCAAGGTGAGTAAGACAGCTGGCACAAGGCAGTTAGATTGATTGATTGATCGATTGATTTAAAAGTATGTTTTTATTGATTTCAGAGAGAGAAAGGGGAGGGGGGGGAGAGAGAGAGAGAGAGAGAGAGAGAGAGAGAGAGAGAGAGAATGTTTGATCAGCTGCCTCCTGCATGCCCCCTATTGGGGATGGAGCTGGCAACCCTGGTATGTGCACTGACCTGGAATAGAAGGGTGACCTCCTGGTTCATGGGTCAATGCTCAATCACTGAGCCATGAGCAGATTAACACTCCTCACCCTAGGTAGTAGTTACTTTTAGACACACCTGTCTCTCCCTCCCTAATCTGTAAACTCTTTGAGGGGAAGGATTATGCCTCCCATAGCCTTTATTTCTGTGGCCGCTAGACTAGTACCCTTCACAGAGATATCATCAAGTGCAAATAAACTGATCTGATACCTGGCTCCGAAAACAAACAAACAAACCCAAACAAAACAATGAAAAAGAAACCTGCTTTTTATTGCTCCCTCTGTACACATTTCTTAGGAACCTGAACTGACATGAAAGAGCACTTGGCTTTATATTTAACTCGCTAGCTGTTACAGCTTGAACATGTTGGTTTTTCTCTCCCAGAGCAGAGCGTTTCGGATCCATATGGTGAAATCTGCTGAGTGTAAAGGACAACACTGTGTCACAAAGTGAGTTCAAGTGGAAGAACATCTCCTCGCCCCGAGCCGTGGCTCCAGGCGGTTCCCCCTTCCCTTCTCGGGGCTTTGTATGTAAAAACTGATGCAGCAGTTTGTTTCCAAGCTGAGCTAGAATCAATTTAAAGCAGATTTTACATATTTATTTAAAAATGGCTTGTAATGTATTTTAGAGTCGGTATTGATTTCACTTGTCTTTGCGATTACATCTCTGACTGGTGTTTTTGTTATATTGCAATTGCACAGTAAAGTAATAGGTTCTGAGATTCTATCAGTGCCTACTCTTTTTATGTTGCAATTGCTTGGTAATAATATGATTGTATCTCGGCCCGATGTTTTAATACTCCTGCCTTCCAGATTGCTCTTACTGGGGAGGTATTTACCCCAGTGGTTTGCTGCGCCCTAATAAAAATAAACGAAGCAGGAAAACATGTGGTTGCGCACACTTCTTTGTGTCACACATGTCTGGGCTGACACTGTGGCTCAGATACCCTATATTCCAGTTATCTTTTGCTGCATAACAAACCACACCAAAATGTAATGGCATAAAACAACAGCTATTTTATTATGCTCGTGGATTTTATGGATCAGGGATTTACGCAGGGCAGAGTGAGGATTGCTCATGTCTATCCCCTCCGTGAGGTCTGGGGCCTCTGCTAGGAAGATTCAGATAACTGCGGGTGACGTTATTAGGTGGTTGCTGGAATTATCTGGAGGCTTCTTCAATCACATGTTTGGCTCCTGACCTGGGATGAACTAAAAACTGGGCTTTGCTGGGTCTGTCTGTTGGTGTGCCTGCCAGGTGGCCTCTTCATGTGGCTTGGGCTTCCTCACAGCATGGTTTCCTTAGGGTGGTTGCACCCATGGGCCTCCATGAATGAGTGTTGCAGTAAACAAGATAGGAGCTGCTTAACTTTTTCTGACCTAGCCTCAGAAGTCATGTAGTTATCTTGGTTACAAATGAGCGACTAAGACTGGTCCAGACTTAACTGGAGGGAAATTAAATCCCACTTCTCGATGGGAAGAGTATCAAAGAATTTGTTGCCATCTTTAAAATCTTTACAATGAATATTTTATCCTTTTGTCAAATCTGGTTTCTCATTTTTGAATTAAAAATAAATGGATTCATTGGTTAAAGGGCAAGTTTATTAAGCATCTATTAAAACACGCTGAGGCACGATAAGGAGTAAGGTAAAAGAAAAAAAAAGTTCTTTCTTACAAAGAAGCTTGCAATTTAATCAGAAAGGTGGTATGCAAATATATAAAAACCTGAATAACACATTTACAAAGTTAAGTATCAGAGAGTGCAAATCAATATGCCATGGAACTTGGCAGTACTAGTTGTGGAATTTTTATAATATGCAAATATTTTAGATCACATCCAAGGGAATATGTCTAATATATCTAGGCACAGTAGCAAATATCACCCAAGCAACCCTTACAAAACTCAAGAGTCTCTGAAAGGAGGAGTCAAATGAACACAGAATGTTAGAGTTGAAACTTTAGAGATTATTTATTCCAGTTCTTTCAATATGTAGATGGAAAACCCAAGGTCCAAATGTAAAATCACAGTCAGTTCAGGAAGAGGGAAAGAACGCTAGTTTTCTTTTAGCTGAGTCACCTTAAATATGTGAAACATAACTTCTATGGGTTTCAAGTGAAAGCTTAAGTTGTCAGTCTGGTTGTATCAGCCAGCTTAGGCTGTTATGCTTTAGTAACAAATCACCCCCAAATCTCAGTGATTTACAGCCACGGTTTATTTCTTGCTTATGCTACAGGTCCATGGTGGGTCCGGTGTGGCTCTCCTTGATGATGATCTGGGACCAGGCCCACAGAGCAGCCCCTATTTAGAACACTGGTGGTTGATTCAGAGGTAAAGACTTCATGGTGAAGTGAATACTGGCTCTTACAGCTTCAGCTTGGAAATCACAGGCTATGACTAACATCAAAGGAACAAAAAGTATGTTCTTTCCTGGGGGGTGGGCTTGCCTGCAGGAAGGGGCAGCAGGTATTTTGAAAGAGAATTCAGTTCATCACAGTGATGGGGCAAAAGCCTTCAGTGAACTGCAGAACTCCAGGGAATGCCACCTGCTCTTGATCTGCTCAAGGTCTACCCGCCAATCAATTGAGGCTGCAATTCAGGTGACTCAACACCCAGCCCACTGTTCTCTTTTCTGGAATGATTCCTCCCTTGAGACCTTTCCTTTTTACTACTCAACAAAACATTGACTTCAAAATTGTCAATCAGGAGAGTCCTTTCCCAGACAGAAGGGCTATTTTTCTAAGGAGGAACTCCCATTTTTTAAAGGTTGTTCTACACAGCTCTCGCAGCTTTCAGTTTGATTGATCTTTTTGCACTGCATGCTCCAAAGCCTGGCCACGTGTGTCTTAAATCAGCCATGTCAATCTTACGTGTTTTATCTGGGAAGAGGAGACTTTCATCCTGAACGTTTTTGTTTTGTTTTTCCTGACAGAATTTGTCCTTAGAAATATGTAAATTCCATTACTAGCTATATAACTTTCCCATAATCTCCTTATTCATCTCTAAATTATGCTTAGGGGAGGCAAGATGGATGATATATGCTTTTCAATGGTCTATGGAAGAGTTAGATGCAAATGTTTTAGAAACTGTTACTCTCAAGCTCTCCCTTTTCAACTAAGAAGGTCATCAAAACTTAAGCATGCCCACTCGCTGTAGAAGCTGATCTGCAGAATCAACGGGCTTGTTTGCCAGACTAAAAGAGCTGGGATGCTTTCATCCCCAGAGTTTTTTGTGTTTTTATTTTTGTAACCTTTCATGTAGTGTAACTGGATGCTCCCAGGTTTAATGTACTTTCACCAATGGATTTTTGAAGCCCGCCTCCACTTTGTTCTTTATGTAGAATTGCAGGGATGGCATTGACAAGCGCTTTCAGAGGGAAGGTAAATTGAGTTCTGTCTTTAGCTATGGATTGCTGAACAGGTTGCAATATAGTTGTTGTGCCACTAGACTGGTGGTGACCTTCGTGTAGGGATTTTTGTATATTTTACAAAGCAAACATAAATCCAATGAGCCTTAGTCATGGCTGAAAGCCAAACTGAGAAAAACCTTTGAAATCTAGATTAAAAAACCATTGCAGCATTCATTTCATATAGGTCAATGATTTATAAAAGTGAGGGGTATTAACTTCAAATAGCCCAGCTCTGTCCACCCCTGACACAGAAAAAAGGCAAGTTCTTGGGAAAATGCCACTGCTGTCTCAAGGTAAAAAGCGAAGAGTAAAGTAACAGAATATTTTCTGGTTGAAAAATAATAACAAGGTCCTTACTGACCCATTCAATCATTAGCTTCTATCTCAGTTCACACATTGAAATGCCTTCTCAAATGGTTATGCATTTGACTTGTGGGGAAGTAATAGCTTAAACTTTTAGAGTAAGCAAAATCCACCCACAGCAGCAAATTAACATACAATAACGTTAATAAGAGATGTTAACTGGCTAATTAACCATGCACCACAATAGTCTAAGTTCTCACACACCCAGAGGAATAGTCTGTAGGAGCCCAAGAAACCATTACTATAGCCATTTTCCTAAATACTTGCAGGAAAAGAAAGACCAAAATGTGCCACTGGTACTATCTAGAGTTCATATTTTAAAAAATCCTAGGAGACAAATATAAAATAAATGTTTGAATATTATAGCAAACATTAATTTGATTGTAAATTTGTGGGCATTATTCGAATATCACTGGCATCTTTGAGAATAAATTTTATATTTGATCTAAGTTCTCTAGGGTTATTTAGAATCTGTTTTATATTGCCTAGGAGACAAGGAACAAAAATGATGACAACTTCAATTCTTCCTGTAGTGCTTGTGAATGAGTGGTTGGTCTCCTGGCATGGAGACCATTGTCTTTCTGTTTTGTATATTCTTCACTCAGTCTATACTCAGCATATATTTCTAAGCTTATACTAGTGATGGGAAATTAGAAGACTACCTCTAAATTCTCTGCTTCTGGATCTAATTTATGTTATGCCCAGATTTCAGGATCCCCAAGAGACCACACCAGGGAGCCAGCCATGTCCGATGCAAAAGCAAAGAGTCTTTTATTCAAGCCCGGGCTTGGCTCCCCTACCCTCCTTACCGAGCAGCGGCAAGTGGCAGAGAGAGAGAGCTTTGTGGGTAGAGGGGTTTTATAGGGGGGTTGGAGTAAGGGGAGGAGAGAGGACTGTGGGCCCTGCCGATTGGCCAGGCGCAAGTCGGTGTCTTGTTACACAGGATGTGGTCGCATCTATGGCACGCACTTCCCTTGATTATCATTGGTTAGTTTAAAGAAATCCTAGGTGTGGCTAGCAGAGGCTTGGACTTCCGGGAAGAAGCTTCTTGCTGAGCACATGGCTGCTGCCCAAAAATGGAGGATTCGGGGCAAGATGGAGGGCATAGCCCTCGCCCTTTCAATTTACATAACACCCATCAAGAGAGCACTTTACCTTTACCTGCACATAAAATTATGCATGTATATACATTTATTTATGTATGCTTATGTATATATAATTTCTAACAACTGGACACTGCTGAAAGCATGAGAGTAAAACCTCAGGAGCTTCCCCAAATTCTGAAACCATGGAATGGGCTAAGGGCTATCTATGTAGAGCTGTTTTTCTAATGTGCTATTTCATCAGAATGCATCATAGTGTATAGGAGCAGGGCTTCCTGGAAATGAAATGGGACAAAATCCTGAGAAGCAGAATTTAAAATAAAGGATATAAAAAGAAGAGGCATAGTATGAACTGTTAGCTTTTGCTGTGGAACAAACACAAAATTCAGTGGCACAGTGATTGTTAGGGTTGCTCTGCGGAGCTCGGATGGGCTGGCCTGGTCTTGGCCCCGGGCTTCAGGTTCCATCCAGGTCTGTGTCCTGTGGTGCCCAATCTCCCGGGGCCAGCAGGCTGCCCAGGACTTGTTCTTCTCGTGGTGATAGCAGAAGCTTAAGGGCATAGCCCAGCTGCACCAGCCTCTGCTTACATCATGTTTGCTAACATCCCATTGGCCAAAGCAAGTCACGTGGCCACCTGCAAAGTCAGGACCAGGATCATATGAATATTTTGGCCACAAGTCATACATTTTGACTAAAACATCTCCCCCATTGCCACCCAAAACAAATAGAACCAGCCACTGAGCGGGCTGGGTTCTGCTGTTAACAAACTGCTGACTTTGCTGGAATCGTGAATGCTGCGGGGTAAACACAATCTGAGTCACCCAAGAACTCAGTCTGTCCACTTGAAGAATGGGCACGCCCTCATGCCTCTTCTGCAAGTTCTAACCTGATGGCATGAAGCCTTGGGCAAAGGTCATGGTTTATTCTTCATGAAGGCAGTGACCTTCCCTAAATCTAGACCAAAGCTTTTCAAATAAAATCACTCCAGCCAAGAGAAACACTGAGCCAAAGGAACAGCATCTTCTTTATCTCATTTCTCTAAAAACTTTGGCAACAGCTTTCCTCAAGCAAAGGCGGCATAGCTGTTGTCTGGGGTGGAGCATTGCTCTGCCGCTGAACAACGGGCGGCTCACCACCCTAGCAACTCGGGGTGGGGGTGGGGGTTGGGGGCTAACAAGACCAAGACATTTAGCAACTAATCATGGATCTCCAGGAAGGAGACAAAGCTACCTAGCAACTCTCCAAACAGAATTGCCTTCCACTCTGTGAAAGGAGCTTGATTAATGGATTCAGAGAGTTTGGTGGTAACCATTGACATCCAAGCCTAGAATACATGTGTAGGAATGTGAGGCTAGCAAAGTTATTTCAGGCTGGGCCTGGGGTTGAGCCACGGAGGAGGACACTCAAATCACAGTGACTGGTGTCTTACGTCTTTAAATGTGGATTCCCAGTGACTTCTAATTCAGCTGTGGTGAGACTCAATGAGAGGGCAGCAAACTGTAATGCAAGTGGTCATGTACAATTTTGGACATCTAGGCCATTAAAACCAGGGTGTTTGTGTTTGCTGGTTAATGCATCTCATTCTTAGTGATAAGATTTTTGGGAAAATTTAATCAAGTCTGAGGAATACAAAATCCATGTAAGTGAAATCGAGTCTTTCTGAAGACATATTTTCATTGAATTGTGTAGGACTACTGAGTCATCCTTTTCCATTGTAGGGTTATACATATGTTAGAGATCAGAGGCTTCTAGTGGACTTGCCCAGTTTATTTGGCTAGAGTAAAGATTTGTCTCTGATTTTATACCTGGTTTAGCAGAAAGAATGCCTCAGGAGATATTTAGCATTCACATTGACTTAGCTTCTGAGGCATTCCATTTTGTCTGCTTGTTCCAAGCACTGCTTCTGGACTTCCTAGACCTTATTATTTTGGGGCTACAATCTGGACTAATCGGCCACTATCCACTTTGATGCATTGGTTGGCTTTCTCGTTAGTGTCAAATATCTACCTCAGTCTTTGACTTACTGTTTTCTCCCATAAACAACCCCAAAGCACTCATAGCAGCTCTCCTGTTTGATTGCCCATAACTGGGCTTTCAACAATAAGGCCTATTTGGGGATGATTTGGGCTTGAAGATGGGTCTCAGAAACCTGTTTGCATTTTCCCCCTCTCTCAGGGCTGCAGGCAAATTAATAAATAGAGGGAAACTAACATTTCTCAAACATGTACTGGGGGCTCCGAGGCAACTGACTGAAACAACAAGTTGGTTAAAAACAAATATTCCTAATTATAGAAGTTTATCACATGTTGGTGATTTTTGTGCATTATGGTGGTAGTGTTGCCAACTTTAAAGTGACCTTAAATATTTGTATCTATTTATCAGAGATTTTAAGAGGTTTTAAACTATTTTTTTGAGGTTTTATTTATTTTTATTTTTTTAATCTTTAATTTCTTTATTGGTTAAGGTATTACAATGTGTCCTTATCCCCCCATTAACCCCCAACCTCCCTCCCCCCCCCACACACACTCATGTTCTCATCCCCCTGTTGTCCATGTCCATTGGTTTGGCTTATATGCATGCTTACAAGTCCTTTGGTTGATCTCTTCCCCTTACCCCCACCCTCCCCTACTTTCCCTCTGGGGATTGATAGTCTGATCGCTGTTTCTCTGTCTTTGGATCTGTCCCTGTTCATCAGTCTATGTTGTTCTCTATATTCCACAAATGAGTGAGATCATGCGGTATTTATCTTTCTCTGACTGGCTAATTTCACTTAGCATAATGCTCTCCAGTTCCATCCATGCTGTTGCAAATGTCAAGAGTTCCTTCTTTTTTTTACCGCAGCGTAGTATTCCATTGTGTAGATGTACCACAGTTTTTTAATCCACTCATCTGCTGATGGGCACTTAGGCTGTTTCCAAATCTTAGCTATGGTGAATTGTGCTGCTATGAACATAGGGGTGCATATATACTTTCTGATTGGTGTTTCTGGTCTCTTGGGATATATTCCTAGAAGTGGGATCACTGGGTCAAATGGGAGTTCCATTTTTAGTTTTTTGAGGAAACTCCATACTGTTCTCCACAGTGGCTGCACGAGTCTGCATTCCCACCAGCAGTGCAGAAGGGTTCCTTTTTCTCCACATCCTCTCTAACACTTGGTGTTTGTTGATTTGTTGATGATAGCCATTCTGGCAGGTGTGAGATGATACCGCATTGTTGTTTTGATTTGCATCTCTCGTATAATTAGTGACTGTGAGCATGTTTTCATATGTCTTTCGGCCTTCTGTATGTCCTCTTTCGGGTTTTAAACTATTTTTATGAACCCTTGGATGCTTACAAGAATGTCCAGTGTTTCTGTTCAGTTTTCACGTATTTGGAGTCAGTTTATTTATTTCTGGCCTATTAGGCCTGCTTTCCTTGTTTGCCAATCTTTCGTAAATTTAAGTTTTGTTCCAGCTCTGAGTTCTCCAGAAGCAAACTCTTCCAAATGGGTGCTTCCAACCACTAGTTCATGTATTGATACATTTTGGGTGTGCTAGTGCAGTTTTACAATTTAAAATCACAATTTTGGAGACCTATTCCTGCATCTTCTCTGTTATTTTGCCTTGTAAAATCCAAAGTGCATTTTTACCTATTGATGCCAACTTATTTAGATACATTTTTACCATTTTGGTTGTATATTTCTCTTACATAAAAGATCTTGAATAAAGAAAGCTCTATAGAAAAAGCAGGTTTTAAGGAATAACAAAGTTTGGTTGGATATGCCTGGAAACATTAGGTTTTTAATGTTATTTTATCATTGGAATCTGAAGAAATGCTTGTCTATGTAAGTCTTCCAATACTGATAGGCATTGTTAAGTGTTTAACCCTAAGTATAGTATGTTAGTCCATTTGTGCTGCTGTAACAGAATGCCACAGACCAGGTGGCTTCTAAAGAACAGAAATTTATTTCTCAGAGTTCTGGATGCTAGGAAGTCCAAGATCAAGGTGCTGGCAGATTTGGTGTCTGTGGAGGACCCACTTCCTGGTTCAGACATAACTGTCTTCTTGCTGTGTCCTCACATGGTGGGAAGGACAAGGGAACACGCTGGGGTCTCTTGCATGAGGGCTCCACCCTCATGACCTAACTCCCTTCCAAAGTCCCAACATCCAAAATACTATCATCACATTGGGCATTCGGACTTAACATATGGATTTTAGGGGGGGACACACAAACATTCTGTCTGTAGCATGCACTAATAGTGTCTTTTATAGTAAGTGACATTACTAATTTTATTTGAGCAATCCTTTGTATAAGCAAAGTTGCCATCACCAAATTATCATTGCAAATAGAAACTTAAAGACAAACACCCACCCACCCTGATTATCACTAGACTGTTTTACATCTTTTATCTCACAGCACCAACTATAGAAGGAACTATTGTGTCCATTTTACAGGTAAGAAAACTAAGGCTCAGAGAAGCTAAGTAACTTTTCAAATTCTCTGACTCAAATCAAGACTTAAAACAAGAGTAAGATTGAGTTCATTTGAATTCAAACACTATTTTTCAAATCTTTTGCACATCATAACAGCCTTCTTCATTTCAACAGGTTTTCACAACAGATTATGGGATCATCCCGCAAGACTGCCCCCAACTTCAAATGCCAATAGCAGGCAGTAGGTCCTGAGGTAACCCACAACTTCTGTCTGATTTGGCTGCAAATCAGAGGTTCCCACAATCGCCTCCTCAGATTCAATCATTCTCTAGAATAGCTCCCAGAACTCAGGGAAACACTTCCTTATGTTTATCAGTTCATTGTATAATAAAGGATATGATAAAGGATACAGATGGATGGCCAGATGAAGAGATAAATAAGGGGAAGCCCAGAAGGGTGCCAACTGCAGGAGCTTGTGTCCCTGTGGAGCTGGGGTGCACTGCCCTCCTGGCAGGCAGCCCAGAAGCTCTCTGAACCCAGTACTTTGGGAGTTTTTATGGAGGACTCATTATGTAAGCACGATCAATTATAAACTCAATTTCCAGCCCTTCTACCCTCTCTGGAGAATGGACAACAAAGGTCTATTGGGTATGTGAGGCACCTCCATGGTCTGCTACATGTACCTATGTCTGTAGGTTGCTCTGTGCATTAAAGAAAATACACACATATAACATCCTGTGTTATGCCCAGATTTCAGGATCCCCAAGAAACCACACCAGGGAGCCAGCCAGGTCCGATGCAAAAGCATAAGAGTCTTTATTCGAGCTAGCTCAGCTCCCCCACCTTGCCGACGCAGCGGCAGGAAGCATAGAGAGAGAACTCTGTGTGGGAGAGGTTTTATAGGGGGGTTGGAGTAAGGGGAGGAGAAAGGACTGTGGGCCCTGCCGATTGGCCAGGCGCAAGTCGGTGTCTTGTTACACAGGATATGGTCATATCTATGGCGACTTCCCTTGATTGTCATTGGTTAGTTTAAAGAAGTCCTGGGTGTGGCTAGCAGAGGCTTGGGCTTCTGGGAAGCCCGAGCACATGGCCAAGGTAAGTGGAGGGCATAGCCCTTACCCTGGGGCAAGATGGAGGGCGTAGCCCTCGCCCTTTCATCCTGAATTTTATAATTTCCTAGAGCTAGCATTAATAGGGGCTTTATTAGTTACTAACAGGTTTGATTCCTGAGAGAGGCAATAAGTTCGGGAAGACCAATACTGGGTAGATTTAAAAGACTGTATTAGAAGTTTAGCCATCATTTAAAATATATGGGCTCCTCACTCTAGCCAGTGTTTGGCTTAGAGGTTGGAGAGTCGACCCACAGACTGAAGGGTACCTGCAGATTCAATTCTAGTCAAGGTCGCCTTGTTTGCAGGCTCCATCCTGTACCCATGTGCGGGAGGCAACCAATCCATGTGTCTCTTTCACATCGATGTTCCTCTCTCTCTTGTCTCCCCCCCTCCCTTCCACTCACTCTCTCTAAATAAAAAAAAAAAAATGATTAATGGAAAAAATATCCTCAGGGGAGGATTAAACAAAAAAGTCTGATCTAAAATATGTGGGTTCCTTGACCTAATTTATATGGACTCTCCTCTCCTCAACTTCAACAGACATTTAGCAATCCTGATATCAAATCCAAGAATAAAGCAAATATTGGTAAGTTTACTTAAAGGGGAGAATGAGCCAGTTGTATTTATGTGCCTATAATGAGGAAAGAGAGGCAGCTGTATTCTAACTGAGGGTGTTATAAATTGAGAACTTGGGTGAGAAAGATACACACAGAGTAACTTATAGAATCCTGTCAGCAATGCTACTTTTGAAATAGCACTTACAAGCTCTCTGGCAAAACAAAAGTGAAACAACTGGAATCGCTCCAGCCTTAGGCTTGCAAAACCCCCAGTAAGTGAAGCCAATAAACAGATGCACATTCCTACCTTGAACCACACCCCCTCCCCCACACTCTTTCATGAATCCTACGCATCAGCACTCACAAAAATATTCAAACTTGGTTTACAAAATCAAGGCCTCAACCCACACTCACCACAGCCACGATCGCCTATCTCCTCTCCCTTGGCCATATCCCAGTACTGTACACTGACTCTCCTGCCCGCTTTGCATGCTTCGGGTGTCAGACCAGGACTCTCAGCAGAGTCATTCAAAAAGGATATCAAGCCCTAACCGGTTTGGCTCAGTGGAGAGAGCGTTGGCCTGCGGACTCAAGGGTCCCAGGTTCAATTCCGGTCAAGGGCATGTACCTTGGTTGCGGGCACATCCCCAGTGGGAAGTGTGCAGGAGGCAGCTGATCGATGTTTCTAACTCTCTATCCCTCTCCCTTCCTCTCTGTACAAAATCAATGAAATATATTAAAAAATAAAATAAAAATCATCATTCTCCCCTTTAAAAAAAAAAGGATATAAAATAGATGGAGCCTTGTGTCTCAGCATTAGTGACCTTTGTCTGCGTCTAGCTTTCTGTAGGAGTGTGGTTCAACCAGCTACGATGCCTATGGTGGAGTCATTTGTTCATTCCGTAAATATTTTGAATTCTAGTTTTTGCTAAGCACTGCACTAGGCACCAAGGATACTGTAGGGCACAGGGCCCAGTTCTTTCCCTTCAGGGTAGTCTGGAGAGAGATAAACAGGTAGACAGGAGTGTAGGGCACCATGGAAACACATAGGCGAGGGAGGGGGCAGGGCAGGGTCATGAAAGGCTCTTTGAGGAAGAGTGAATTAGCAGGGTGAAGGTGGAGAAGGTAGATGTGAAAGGAGTCGAGGAGAGAGCATGTGCAAAGTCCTGGGATTACAATTCCATATTAATTTGCCAAAAGGTGATTATAAGAGATTAACGAGAGTACTATATATCCATTGTATCCTGAATTCTTGTCCACAAACGGTCCATCAAGCTGCAGGAGTTGGAAAGAAGTCCTGCCTTGTTCGCGGGATGCTGAGACCAGGGTGAGTTCTATTGGGTCAGCAGAATATATTTGAAATTTGAATTTGACTGTCTGTAGGATGTATACATGGTTTGTAGTTTGCCCCAAACCCTGCCACTTTCTGGTGTTGTGAAGCAGTGTTCTCTTTGTGGAGAGGAGGGTGACAGGGATGCACGAGAGGGCATTTCTACCAGGAAGACCAAATAAGGCCATTCATCTGGTTTCCAGGCAGAACAATGCCTGGGGAAGCAAAGAGTTAGCATCACTGCAAGGCAATGAAGGGAAGAGGCACGTAGAACAAGCCCAGCCTCGGGCTGATGGGCCCTGGCAGACACTGCCCTCCAGCACCATGGGAAAGAGAAAAGAAAAAACAAAACAAAAGAAAACTACGAATAGTGCAGAAACCCAGTCACCAGAACTGGGTCCTTTGATCAGAAGGGAGACAAGGCAAGGCTCTCTGGATGTTGTGTTACTGGTCTGGTGGCCTTTAGATTCCTTTTATATAGAAGTTAACTTTGAGGAGTGACCAGGGCAAAGCTTGCTTTGGAGGAAGGAGTTAAGCTCCATCAGATTGATGATTAGAAGGATAATGCAGAGATCCAGGTGAGTCAACATGATCTGCCTATCTGCTGTCTTAAACAGCAGAGTCTGAATTTCGTTGGACGTGACTGGGTCTGGGTGCACCAGTGGCGACTCTTAGTCATTTCTACATTCCTTTCTTAGTTGCATCAGGCATCCTCTCTACATTCCTGTCCCTGGGCCCTTGGCCATTTGTTTTCCCCTGCTGCTATGGCAACTAGCTTCACTTAGGCACACCCCAGCAATGCCCTGCTTCCTGCCCCAGCTGTGCATACTTGCTTGCTGTTCTGGGCTTTCCCATGGCCCCTGAGATATGAATTGCTGTGGGATCTGAACTGGCAACATGCTACATGCCACCTAAACGTGTGGGGGCAGTTAATACTCTGTGAAATGAGTTTTAGTCAAGGTGAGATGGACACTAGCTGATAAATTCTTCTTCCTTCTTCCTTCTGAGACGTAATAGCTCATATGTCTCAGAAGATGGCTGTAGGAGATGGAACAAATAATTGCCCTTATTTGCAAGCAGTGGCCAATGCAGTGGCCTTCCTTCCCTGCCTCACTCAGCCTTTGCCTCAGGCTTCGCCCAGATTCAATCAATTTTAGAATTGTGCTGATGTCAGTAGCCTACAGGTCAGTAGCTGCACAGCCCAATATTAGCCAAGAACCACATGTGTCTGCAGAGCACTTGAAACATGGCTGGTTCTAATGAAAATGTTGTATAAAATATAAAATACACATTAGACTTTGAAGATGTGCTACAAAAAAGATGAAAATGCCTCATTAATTTTTTATACTTATTACATGAAGCAATGATAATATTTTGAGTTAAATAAAATGTACTATTCAAATTAATGTCACCTGGTTCATTTAAAAGTGTGGCTATTACATTTCCATTGGATATCATCTGTGTATAATTTGTGGAATCCATTTCTTTGCCCATTGAAAAGTTGAGAGCCACATCTGGCAGTCTCCCATTTTCTTTTGTTCTTTTGGAATAGCTCTTATTTTCTAGAATTTCTGAAAGGGTATCAATCAGTGATGTTTCAATAAGTGATAGTTCTAAACTAAGGGAGTGTTTTCATAGGGGTCAAAAGAAGCAATAGCTTGTATAATTTGTTTTATGTGAATATTAATATAACTATCAATATTTGTTAATACCTAATTTTATAGTATGTTAGATTTGTAATTTGAATTCTAAATGAAAAGGGCCTCTATTCAATGCCTTACTAGGCATAGTAGGATACTAGTAAGTGCAATAGGTGTTTAAAATACTAACAGTTTTATAGACGTTATCTTCTGGTATATTTTATTATTTGTATTTTCTATGCTATAATGGAATATAATGAGCTTAGTGCCTAAGGTTTGGATTTTGTGCTTTTTTTCCTTTTTGTTGCCCACTGCTATTATCAATTACATGTTGTGATTTGGAGGGCTAAATTAAATTTGCTGCAGGATTTGGCCCTGCTCCTTTTTCTGGAATTTCCTTGTGGCTTTCTTGCCCAGGGTATTTCATCATCAAACTGATTAAACTCTCATGCACATAATCTTACGTTTCATAATCTGACATTGGCTATGCACTCTATACAGTATGAGTCAAATAGCTGTGGATTCTATTCTGTTCTATAAAAAGAAAGGGTTTTGGCTTGGAGTCACATTCTTTCTTTTGGAATTTGGTTCTGGCTGGATTGAAATATTGTTAAAAAATAATTCGGTGAGAAATTGCTTGAGGGATAAGGATTGAGTGAATTCATACTTAAAAGAAATGTGACTTAAGAATGAGGGAATGGGGAGGGCAAGAAGTCAGCAGGGAATAGAGGGAACATATTTATCTGTCTATCTATCTATCTATCTATCTATCTATCTATCTATCTATCTATCTATTTGTTTTTACTTAATTCTTCATTGTTGAAAGTATTACATAAATCCCCTCCCCACCTCCCCTTTGACCCCTTTTGTTCCCCCGCCCCCCCCCCCCCCCACAGCTCCCTGCCCCCTGTCCCAGGCCTTCACCACCCTATTGTCTGTGTCCATGGGTTATACATACATGCATACAAGTTCTTTGGTTGATTTCTTCCCACCCACCCACCCACCCACCCCCACCTTCCCTCTGAAATTCCACAATCTGGAAGGAACAGATTTTAAACATTCAAAAGGAACAGTGTTTTAAAAACAACAAATCAAAATTATTTGCCATAACAACACTCTATCTAAATATAAGCTTTTTGGTTTTAGTTGTAAGTCACCATAATAGCAGAATATGTTACTTTGATTTTTGGTAATCAATTTATTGTTAAAGACCAGAAAACATACTATCCAGGATTTTGAAATATTGAAGGAGGACTATTTATTCCAAGATGATTGTAAAAATGACCTACACTATTCTCTCAACAGACACACTATTTGAGTGGGTCCCAGTAGCTAGATTATGAGGTGAATTTTACATGCCACCGATTTACTAATTTTCCTTCATGTCTAGCCTCTAAATTCTGTTTCTTTGAAATTTTGTGGGTTTTTTCTCCTCAAGTAAAAGAAACTAAATGTAGAGAAACAATTTCATCAAAAGCTTTATTTTGATGAGAAAATGAATGAAAAGTTAATTACATACATACTTTTTATCTGAATTGCTATGTTAGCATTAACTTCGTTCAAAAGCACAAGTAAGCAGAATGCTGGGACAGTCATAGTAAATCAGGTATTTCAAACCGAAGTCCCTAAACTGTTTAGCAGCCTTTCGGGACAGTTAGAGTTACAGGCAGAGGTTTACCTCTTGTTGCATTCATACCCCACAAGAATTTTTATCTATGCCAGAGAGGTTCACTTGCAAAGCTGATCTAAGCTCATTGAACCATTAGTGGCAATGGAGACAGCATTCCAAGGTTTGCGCCAACCTCCCACTGGACCAAGGCCCACTCCCACAGTCATGTCCAGTCTGGTTTTATGTTAAATAAACATCTTTTAAACATTACTGTTAACAGCTTTCACTGCTCATAAAATTAAGCTTATGTTACTCTGTTAACATTTTATGACCCAGAGAGGTAGGTTATCACAGGCAGACAAGTGTGAAAGAAAATGAACCGTAGCTTAGATTTTTTTTGGGGGGGCAACCAACTTCAAGTATAATTTTAACAGTAAATATCATTGTGGTAGTCACTTTTGGAAATTATAAGAAAATGACAGGGATGATATTCATGCTAAGCCTGGAAGGCAGGACTTGGCTGACCTGGGACTGATAAGTACCCACAAGGTTGGCTGTAGCCTGTGGCCAGCAAGGGCTGTATTTTATTCATTGTTATTCTTCCAGTCCGAGGATAGCCCTGACACGTGGCAAGTCCTTGGAAAATGTCTGTAGAATGAGAAGGGTGGAAGGCTAGAAGTTGTTTTAGTGGCACTGTCAGCCCAACCAAGAAAGTACTGGATGTATTATCCGGATGTGAGTCACGAAAGGAAGCAGGTGAACGCTGATGGGGTAATAATGGGAGATGGGAGCACAGGAGGTTTGCTGAGGTTTTCTAGTGCATTCTGCACCTTCAGGATTGCACGTGTGCTTTTCTGAGAAGCACAATAGAGGTGATTCATGGAAGAGGCAAATCAGATACAGGCATATCAGAACCCAGCAGGTTAAGGAAAACTTGGAGTCATACCTGTGTTCATGGTAAGCAGAAATCACATTTTTGAAGACTGCAAAAGGGACTAAGTAAGAAGAGCTAAGTAAGTAGAAAGCCATTGAAAACACTGGGAAAAAATGCTAAGTTCATTTATGAAGAAAATATTTAATACCAATTCTTAATAAGGGAATGAGAATTAAAGTAATAATTGCATTTGCAGTATTTATGATAATGTTTTCCTTTTTAATATTTTATTTATTTATTTACTTATTTATTTATTTTTTAATCCTCACCCAAGGACATGTTCATTGATTTTTTTTTGCAAAGAGGGTGAGGTGCTGGAGGCTAAGACCAGCAGGTCATAATTATGCAAGAAGTCCTTCAGAAGGCTGATGGACCTTGGGCTTTTAGCAAGGGCTAAAGGCTATGCACCGATTGTTCTGTTGAGACAATGGTGGCTGAAGGCAATTCCCCTAACCTGATAATCTTTTACTGTTTACCAAACTTTACCTTTGATATGTTTGTTTGCTTTGCTAAAGGGCAAATGTATGTTCTAGTAAATAAAAGCAAAGGGGACGGAAAAGTCAGAGAGCTTCTCCACTAGAGGGAAGTGATCCGCCTGGCTTTCCCCCATACCTTCCAAATTTATATTTCTTGTCTAGTCTCTTCATTTATGTCTCAGCCCCCTCTCCAGATTCCTGAGCCCTTGCTGTGAAAGACTGCGGCAGTAAGGGAGCAAGAGAGAGAGAGAGAGAAACATTGATGTGAAAGAAAAACATTGATTAGTTGCCTCCGGTGAACAGATTTATATCAGGGAAGATGGTTAAAGTATCATTATGCCCCTTGTAAGGGAGGCTTGCTTCCCATTTAGCACTGGTGGGAAGTGGTAGGCATTTGTCATATTTAGGTGCCTCTTTAGTCAAGGATGCCATCCGTTCTCATTTTTGATGGGGTACACCTTTGTTCCCTGCATTCCCAGACTATAATGGTTCTAAGAAGAGTTCTTCCAAGCTCCATTTCTTGCCAAAACTATTTCGAGGGCTGGCAGACACATGTGGGATCCCATCTTCCATGTCTGTCAGAAATTAAGAACTTGAGAGGATGGGGACAGTTCTGATTTTCTTTCTACCTGTTACCTCCCCTCCCCCACTTGCCGTCTCTGTCCAATTTTCTTCTCCTATGTCAGTACCACGGAGCAGATCATCAGCTTTGCTGGCCAACCAGCCATCCAGATAGGAAATAAAATGCCAATCTGTTTTTGTAGTTACCCCAATCTTTTTTTTTTTAAATTCTTACCTGAGGATATGTTTTTATTGATTTTTAGGGAGAGGGGGAGAGAGAGAGAGAGAGAGAGAGAGAGAGAGAGAGAGAGAGAGAGATGGAGAGAGAGATGTGAGAGAGAAATATTAATCGGTTGCCTCCTATATATGCCCCGACTGAGGATCAAACCTGCAACCTAGGTATGTTCCCTGACTGGTAATCAAAAATACAACCTTTTGGTGTATGGGACAACACTCCAACCAACTTAGCCACCCAGCCAGGTTAGTCACCCTAATCGTTACAAGTAATTACTCTTGGAGCCTCATTAGAGATGGTCAAGCTTGTCTTGGGAAGGGGAAGTGATCTTCTCTCTCTCTTTCTCTCTCTCTCTCCTGCACGGGAGCAGGGGGATAGACTCTTACCATGAATTGCTATTCTAAGGCTGGTGACCTTCTCCCCTCTCAGTTCTCTTTTATAGAGACTAGAGGCAGATCATGTGGTGGAGGTGGGTGGTGGTAAGACCCGTTCTATATTTTTGCTTCTCTCTGTAAGGTCTGTGGGAAGGAAGGTAGCCCCCATGTTGACTGCTTTGTGTACATAAAACATGGAGTACTTAGTACCTTCTGTCTTTAGCCCTGACTCTTAGCTGAAATATTACACCATGAGAAAAAATCCAAGTTGACATCTTGTTCCATATCCTTAGGCACCAGAACTTGCTCCTTGTGCTGGTTGTTCTCTGCCCAAGAGCTTCTTCCTCACCCTTCTCTGTTTGAATAGGCCCTGGGAAGCTGATTTCTGTGGACCCTGCCATCTTGGCTCCCTTGTCCTCTTGCTTCTGGTTAGCTTTGGCTAATGGAAGATACTGGTAGAAGATTGGAGAGTGGTAAAGAAGGAAGTTGGAACCCTGACCCCCTCCCCTCCGAACCCATGATCTTTTGTGGACAAAGTACCTACCTGGTGGCCCCTCTTCCTTAGCTCCAGCTATAACCATTCCCTCCACTTGCTCCTTCAGTTTAAGGCTGGTACAGCTTCCCACTCTTGCTAATGTCAGGGTACATTCCCATCCCATGCTGGGTCTCTAACCCCTTAAACCCCGTTTGCAACTCTGAAAAGAGTCCATTCACTAAAATAATTTTAGTTAAATTCTTTAAGTGGGCCATCTGTTTCCTGACAAATATGCTCCCTTTTTTCCATTAGCAAAATATCCTGAGGTCTTCCATGTCATTACATATATATTTCCTTAGATGAAGATGGATCATAATCTGATTAGGAGGAAACCTCAGACCTACCCAACTTGAGGGGCATTCTACAAAATAACTGGCTTGTACTCTTCAAAAATATCAAGGTCATGATATTTGAAGACAAAGGAAAACCAAGGAATTATTCCAGGTTAAAGAAAAATTTCAGAGACATAACTAGTAAATTCAAATCCTGGTCCTGGACCAGAAAGAAAAAGGGGTTTTACTTTATTTTTTAATTTAAATTTTATTACATTTATTGGGGGTGATATTGATTTTAAGATTATATAGGTTTAAAACATACAATTCTATAACACATCATCTGTATATGGTATTGTGTGTTCACCACCCAAAGTTAAGTCTCCTTCCATCACCATATATTTGACCCAGTTTACCCTTGTCTATCTCCTCTTCCCCCCTTTTCCCTCTGGCAATCACCATGCTGTTGTCTGTGTGCATGAGTTTTATATGTTTATTATGTTTTTTGTCTGTTGCTTTCAGTTTTATATCCCATGTAAAAGTGAAATCACATGGTTCTTGATGTTTTCTGTCTGACTTATTTCACTTAGCATGATATTCCCAAGATCCACCATGTAATTGCAAATAGCAGTATTTCATCTTTCTTATGGCTGAGCAGTATTCCATTGTGTATATATACCATATTTTCTTTATCCAATCATCATCGAAGGACACATAGGTTGTCTCCATGTCCTGGCCACTATGAATAATGCTGCAATGAACATAGGGGTTCATATATCTTTACAAATAAATATTTTCAAATATTTGGGGTAAGTCCCTAGAAGTGAATTGGGGTCATATAGTAGCTCTATTCTTAATTTTTTGAGGAAACTCCATACTGTTTTCTATAGGGGCTATACCAATTTATATTCCCACCAGCAGTGTATGAGAGTTCTTTTTCTCCCTAACCTTTTCAACACTTATTATTTCTTGTCTTGTTGAAAATAGCAATATAACAGGTGTGGTGTGGTACCTCATTATGGTTTTGATTTGCATTTCTTTAATAGCTAGTGAAGTCGAACATCTTTTCATATAGTGTATCTGTTATCCATTTGTATGTCTTTTTGGGTAAAGTGTCTATTCAGGTTCTCTGTCTGTTTTTAAGTTGGATTGTTTGGTTTTTTGTTGTTGAGTTGTATGAGTTCTTTATATATTTTGGATATTGGCCTCTTATCGAAGGTATTGTTTGTAAATATATTCCCCAATTTGGTTTAGTTGATGGTTTCTTTTGCGGTACAGAAGCTTTCTAGTTTGATATGGTCCCATTCATTTATTTTTTGCTTTTGTGTTATTTCCCTTCTTTGGGGTCAAATTCATAAAATAATATCTAAGATCAAGGTCCATAAGTTTAGTACCTATGTTTTCTTCTATGTATTTTATTGTTTTAGATCTTATTTTTAGGTCTTTAATCCACTTTGGGGTAATTTTTCTCTATGGTGACAAAGAGCAATCTAGTTTCATTCTTTCGCATGGGGCTTTCCAATTTTCCTAGTACCATTTTTTGAAGAGGTTTTCTTTTCTCCAGTATATGTTTTTGGCTCCTTTGTTGAAAATTATTTGCCCATATAATGTGGGTTTATTTCTGGCCTCTCAATTCTGTTCCATTGGTCTGTTTGTCTTTTTTTGGTCAATACCATGCTGTTTTGATTATCGTTGCTCTGTATTGAAAGTTGAAGTCAGGGAGTGTGATACCTCCAGCTTTGTTCTTTTTTCTCATTATTGCTTTGGCTGCTTGAAGCCTTTTGTGGTTCCACACAAATCTGATAATTTTTTGTTCTATTTCTTTAGAAAATGCCATTGGGATTTTGATGGGGATTGCATTAAATGTGTATATTGCATTGGGTAATATGGCCATTTTAACTAAGTAGATTCTTTTAATCTATGAATATGGAGTATCTTTCCATTTCTTTGTGAATTCTTCAAAGAAAGAGTGGTTTACAATTTTGTTCTAAATTTTATGGGCTTGTGTGTGTGCATCTGTGTATGAGAGAGAGAGAGAGAGAGAGAGAGAGAGAGAGAGAGAGAGAGAGGAAGCAGGTAAGAAGGAGGGAGGGAGGGAGGGAGAGAGAAAAAAAGAGAGAGGAAGTGAGAGAGAGAGAGGAGAAGAAGAAAGCAATTGTGATAAAATGTTGACATTTGGGGAATGTTGGAAAAAGGAACATAGGGATTTTTTTGTACTATTTTCATAAGTCAAATTATTTCCAAATAAAATGACTGTACAGCGTACATGACCTCTGCCTTGCTGCAGCTCTTTTATTTAGGTTGTGTCCCATTTATTTCCTAGCACAATAATCCTGCAGTAAATACTCTCGTAAATATATTTTTCTGCCAATATTTTTGTTGACTAGAGTTGAGGAAATAGAACTGTTGAATCTAAGGTCACACACATTTTACCTTTTGGTAGATTTTGCCAAGTTGCCAAGACTGTTTAGTAAACATCTACAATCTGTTATATATTATTGCAAAAATGTGAGAAAGTTTTTATTAAAATGTTAGACTGTAACCTGTACAAATGCAGTCTTTCGTTCGGATCAAATTTAAGTCATGTATGTTAACTGTTTCTCCTCAACCCCAAAGCCCCTTTGTCTCTAACAATTTCAAGGCCCTGCCTCTCTGTATCCTTCCTTTGCTGGGAATTTGTGACTCATCTTCTTTAATACTGTCTTTCTGAATTCCAGTTAGTCATAAAAGCTAGCTAATTTTAGTCAGGAGGGTAAAAGAGTGAAAATACTACTTTCAGAAATTAATTATACCTGATTTTTATATCAAGAATGACATCGCTTCCTTCCATGATTACATATAACCAAGAATGGACAGTTATACATTCTTTGAAAGATCAAGTGATCTGATATCAAGGTTGAATTTGGAAATATTATAAAAATGCTGTACAGTTTAAAGAATACATTTACACATTTGCTCTTTGGATACAATCACAATATTTAAAGCTGGAAAGAAAGGCCTGGGGTGGGGGGTGGGGGCAGGCTAGAAAAGGTCAATGGGGGAAAAAAGAGACATATGTAATACTTTCAACAATAAAGATTATATATAACGGGAAAAAAGAATGTACAAATAGGATATGGAAAAACCCCCCACAAATAACAAAACTTAATTGTCTCCAAACTTTTCAGTTTGCTTTATTTTTGCATTATAGCTTCTAATATATTTTGCATTATATACTTTTCATGAAAGTGAAAAATAAGATTGCCAAAAAAAAAAAAGTTATAGACTATTTGGTCCTCTCTCCTTTGGTAGTTGAAACTGCAATTGGCAGAATTTGATACATTGACTGAAATCACAGAGCTGTTAACTGGCAAAACAATGGCTAAGCACTGGATTTCTGACATTTTAAAGTGCTCTTTCCTGCTTCATATCTGTACTATCCTATATAATAAAAGCCTAATATGCAAATTGTCCCCTGGGGCGGTCGTTTGACTGGAGTTCAACTGCTTGCTATGATGTGCGCTGACCACCAGGGGCGGCGCAGAACATGGTAGACATCAATGACATGCTGCGACCTCTCGCCCACTACCTGGGGGCGGCGGTAATGGAGACAGAGGTGCGATGAGAATGTGGGGTGTCCACCGAGCTTGCTCTCACTCCACCTGCTACCCTCCCCCGGGACACCAGGGCTGGCATACCAGGGAATCCCCCACCCCCCTCTGTGCTCAGGTGCCAGGCGCCCACGAGGAACCTGCCCTGCACTCGTGTGGTGTCTTTTGGGTGAGCCAGGCTGCGGCCGCCGGGACCACAGGGGCTGGTGGGGCTCCCTGTGGGTTCGCATAGGAGCCAGTCTGTGAGGCTGCGCGCTGCCTGCCTGGTTTCTGTGTGGTGCCACTGGGTGGCCCAGAGGCCCACACTGTGCCCTGGCCTGCACCATCCGGCCATGCTCACTGCATCTCTGTGTGGGGACTTAGGTGGGCGGGGGCCTCAGGGGCCCAGGTGCTGCCCAGGGCCTAGAGGTCAGCTGGGACCTGCCCTTCCATGCCAGATACTCGTGCTTTGATTGCCAGCCAGGCCTAGGAACCACACCTGTGCACGAAGTTCGTGCACTGGGCCTCTAGTCTTAAATAAAGGTCTACAGAACAAGTCATACTATTAGTTAAGCTACAAGTTTGGATGTGGTGATTTAAGGTAGGATGCTTAGTATGAAAAAATTTATTTCAAATACACGTTGAAGAAAAATTTGCATAATATGTTCAGTGTAAATGATTTACACCAAGCTCCTAATCAGGAACTTTAACTGGTACATTGGGTTCTTCCTTTTGATTGCTGGGAACTGCATCAAAAGTACAATAATGCTGTATTGCAAATATATTAATCTCTAAGCTTTAAAAAGTTTTGCCCAAGTGATAATTTTAGCATGCTTCATATACACAATGTCATATATGACTATACTTGGAAATTACTAGAGTTTCCTGGATAATTTGTGAAGCTGGAGAGCTCGATGAATCAGTTTCTAATTCTTTTTATAGGGGCATAATTCAAACTAAGATGACATCATTTAGCTTTTATAATTGAAATAAATAATTCTTTGAGTGTTTATGCCATAATGAGGGAAGATAACGCATAATTCAAGTTTTAGCACTAACCCGTCTCACCCCTGCCAAGTCATTCACTTTTGCTTTAGAAATGTATTATTGCCCTAACTGGTTTGGCTCAGTGGATAGAGCGTCAGCCTGAAGACTGAAAGGTCCCAGGTTTGATTCTGGTCAAGGGCATGTACGTACCTTGGTTGTGAGCACATCCCCAGTAGGGGGTGTGCAGGAGGCAGCTGATTGATGTTTCTCTCTCATCAATGTTTCTAACTCTCTATCCCTCTCCCTTCCTTTCTGTAAAAAAAATCAATAAAATATATTAAGAGAGAGAAGTGTATTACTGTGCTCAGTTGGATGTGGATGTTTGCAACATTCTGGAGGCTCAGAAAGTTTCAAGTAGAATCTTCAAGTTTCAATGCCATTGGATCATAGCTGTGGCTTTTTTTATGACTCTGGTAGGATAACTTGCTGAGCATATAGAGATTTTAAAAAGTTTACATGGACATGGGAAGAAAATTTTGTAATAGGGCGGGGCTCACTGGGCCATGGGTCTGGTCATCAAGAGAAAGAAGATGGCCAGTTCCTATCTCAAAGAACCCTGGGATTTGGCCATGATTTGGATTCATTTGATTATCCAAGGGGATCCATCTGGTTAGTGGGTGGCAGCAGCAGGCGCTTTGATCAATTTGCATGGCTCCAAGTCTTCAGCTAGTGGTTGTGATCTACACAGAGTTGATAATCAATGACTGGGCAGATGGTCAGGCCCCAACTAAGTGGCTCTCAACCCCAACATACTCAGTTTCCTCTATTGAAGACAAATATTTTTGTTACACTCACTTGCTTGACATTCATTGATAAAATAATCTATTTTTAAAAAATTAGTATGCCCTTACTATTAATTAGAAAAGAAGTTTAAGAATAACAAATAAGATTTATTTTAATATATAATGCTGTGTACAGCAGCACTGAACAGTGCTTCTGGAAGTCGACTGTGCATACAAGCCTCCTGGGACTGGTAAAAAGCAGACTCAGGTGGGCCATGAGCGTTTGTATTTCTGACAAGGACACTTGGAGTAGCTTGGCCCGGGAAGTCAGAATGAAGAAACCAGAGGATTGCACTGAGAAAGAGAAAGCAACAAGTGTAGCCTGACACAGGTGTGTTAATTAGCAACTGAATTGCCAGGTGTTGCCACAGTAGTGTGATCTGTCAGGAAATTCATGAATAATGCTTGGTAAAATTCCATAAAAAACCAAGTCCACTTTTCCCTGGATTTGCACGGGAGTTGCATTCTTACAAAAAATACTGTGTTCTGGTGTAAAACGAAGTTCAGTTCTGGGCTCAGGTTAATTACGGGCAAATGTTCCACCTACAGGAACACCCAGTGAGAAACTTCAAGGAAGATGGGGCCACTCTGTCTGCAGAACTGCTGCAAGGATTGCAGGACACTTACTATCCTGACCACTACATAGCAATAGCACACCTGATCATTGTGACAACTCCACATTGCCTCCCCCTGACCGCCAAGTTCTCAAGCACTCTGGGGCATGGAGGGGATTCATGTAGAATCAAGACAGAGTGCTCATCTCAGCCTGCTAATTAGTAACCGTGCATGAAACCCATTGTAAGTAAGGGTTGGGGCTGCTTGGAGACAGATAAGCCTGGGCTCACTGATGTGTTGCCCTTTGTTTAGGTTAGAAATACTACTCCACACTGTGTTGGGGAAGGGGTGGGCTGGAATGGAGCATGCCTCTCAAATGTTAATGCGTCTACAAATCACCTAGAAAGTTTGTTAAAGTGAGCAGCTCTGGAGTTTGGCCTGAGACACTGCATTTCCAATAAACTCCTAGGGTGATGCTGCTGCTGCTGCTGCTGTGGACAGTTCGCTCCACAAACTCCAGAGACAGAGTACCTAACCCCCTAGGACTGGGCTGTAGGTTGAGAGCATCGCGCCTAATGCTGAGAGGCGCTGAGGGCAGCCAGGGGTGGTCACCGGTCACCCCGTGTTTCGTTAGCCTCCGTAAGAATGATTTTTTTCTGACTCCTTCTTACCTCTCAGATGGATGAAAACCAGCTGCTAAAGTAGAGCTAGCTTGTCTGCAGTGCGCTCGCTGGTCCTTATCTTCTCTAGAATGGGGAAGTAATAGGCAAACTTTTGTTTAAAGGTCATGTTAGGTCTTAATGGTACAGAATAAACGGTACAGACATTCTATTTATGTCATCAAAGGATTTAATTAGGCATAATGTGACATATTGTTAACAGATACTGGAAATCCAGTTTACTGACGATAACATCTACTTAAAAGAATTACTTACTGATGATTGAGAATTTTCTGTACAAATTTATTAAGGGGAAAATTGTTATTTGGTTCTACATTCAAGAAGGCAGATATATAACCCACATGCTATAAATTCTCTACTCGTGTCCAGAGTGTAGCAAGCAGGTATCTAGGGCACAGAATTTAAGGAAGTATCTGCTCTCAGGGTCAGGCCAGTGTATGGTTGGCCCCTGAGAGTGAGTACCCCCTTAAATTTTGTACCCCAGGCACCTTTCTTGCCTCACTCTAGTTCGGACCCTGCGAGTACCTGTGACAGACGTTGCTAGAAGATGATGCCTATGCCGAAAATTGGGTGATGGATTAGCACTTGCCTGAGTGAAGATTTCTTCCACATATCGTTGGTTGATTACCTGTTGTTGAGAACGCTGTTCCTATTTGTAAGTTTTGTGGTTTGCCACAATGAACTCCCTATAAAGCCATGCCAGGTCGTTTCTTAAAGACAGAGGGAAAAATCTCAGTAATTTCCTAATTAGATTTCTCATTCTCTGCTTCTAACATTTCTTCTTGGTCTTCTGACAAATATCAAAGAATTATAACGCTTGTATGTTTATTATTTTGAAAGCCTACCTGAGGGTGAGAATCTCTAGGTTTAGTGGAGATGGGCAAAACAAACTAGAAACAAAAAGTCAAAACCACACACACACACACACACACACACACCCCAACACCACTCCCCCACACGGCTTACAGTCATGATTAAGTCATGAAAATTTTGTTATTTTTGAAAGAGAAGAAGATCCCAAAGGCCAAAACCAACACTTGAAGTCTTTCTATTGGAAAAGGCAGTTTGGAATGCCACATAGCTAGGTTTCAATGGTTTTGTTTCAGCCCCACTGAATCAGCAGGATTGAGACCCAGAGTCCTAGGATGTGTCTGTTTCCAGGGCGTCTGAGAAGGCTCACATTGTCAAAACAAAGTTCCCCCTCCACACACACTATATGTTAACCTAAATATGTGTTACCAATTTTTCAAAATGTATTTATGAAAAATGATATTATAATGGCAATAACAAAAATAATACAAACATATCCCATGACCTTTATAAATAACTCACTTGTTTTCATTTTCCCTCTTTCGAGCTGGTCCCTCCCCAGGCTTCATGGGCGTGTGATCGTTGCAATGGCCCAGGATTCCACACTCAGAAAGGCCCCACAATTATGTAGCTGGATAGGTACACATTGGTGCATAATGTTACACTTCTGGCCGAAACCGGTTTGGCTCAGTGGATAGAGCGTTGGCCTGCGGACTGAAAGGTCCCAGGTTCGATTCCGGTCAAGGGCATGTACATTGGTTGCGGGCACACCCCCAGTAGGAGATGTGCAGGAGGCAGCTGGTCGATGTTTCTCTCTCATCGATGTTTCTAACTCTCTATCCCTCTCTCTTCCTCTCTGTAAAAAATCAATAAAATACATTTAAAAAAAAATGTTACACTTCTGAGTCCATTGCTGATTTGAAGTTGTGTCTTTTGGACTGAAAATTATAAGTGCCCTGGCCAGTGTGGCTCAGCTGATTGGAGCTTGTCCTGTACACTGAAAGGTGCAGGGTTCGATTCCCCGTCAGGGCACATACACAGGTTGTGGGTATGATCCCCTGTTGGGGTGGGTGTGGGAGGCAACTGACTGATGTTTCTCTCTAACATCTCTCTCTCTCTAAAACAATTAATTCTACTATAAGTTTATTTTTGTGCCACTTTGTGCTATTATAACATCTTCATGATGATTATGTAATATTTAATCAAGTATATCTATAATTAAACTAAAATTCCCATACATTATTTTTTTATATCTTTTAAAAAATATATTTTTTATTGTTGATAAAAAATCACATCTCTCCCATTCCCCCCCACCCCCTGCCTTTACCTCCTCCCAGCCCCTAACCAACCCTCCCAGGTCTTTACTACCCTATTTCCTGTGTCCATGGGCAATGTGTATAAGTATATAAGTTCTTTGGTTTATCTCTTCTCATTCCCCAAACCCCACACATACATTAATTTTTCACATTAGTTCTCATGTTTTTAGGAATATGTATTCTATAGCAATGAGAATCTTTCAAAAAGATTATCCAACTAGGTTTAAATTTTCCAAACAATCACATAATTAAGAAAAACAGAATTAATTAAATGAGCAATAATAACTTAAAGCACTATTTAAAGCAAATATATGGCTATTAATGCTCCATGGTGGTAGGAAACACCACTTATAAATTAAGATGTTAACTTTATTTTTAGGATCCACAGATAATTCAGGTATTGTATTAAAATTTCATGAATCCTGATATGACCAATGTAAAATTTGTGATACTTCAGAAAGGACATCAACAAAGGTTTCTCTTTGCTCTAGCCAAGAAAAAAAAATATTGCTAGGTAAGGAATTGTATAAGTAAGAGTGTAGGAAGAGATATTTATGCTTTTTTAATTACTTAAAAAAACTTCATAATTGTGTTTAAATGTAGCTTCTTGGATTGATTCCCTGATTTGCTAATTCAAATAATTCTGATCTATTCCTTAAAGTAGAGTCTTCTCCCCAGTACGATTGGTATGTCCAGTTTCGGTCAGTATATGGACATGACCAGGGCAAAGCCTCATTTCCTTGACAATAATGCACCATCATTACATTATTTCTCCCCATTCCAGCCAGGATTGCCCCTTGACTTTGTTCCAAATTTATGGCATTTTGCTTTTCCCTTGAAACCAGAGGCCATATTTTCAGGATAAATGAAAAAACTCAAGTGCTACTGAGACACGCTGAATGTGACCTTTATGAAACAAAAGTGTAGCCCAGGATTTAAAGGGCATGAAGGTTTTGACTGAGTGTTTCCTCCCGCGGGGAGGAAGGGGCGTGTGGAGGTCAGGGGTGTAGGCCTGGACTCTGTAATTGCCTGGGTTGTGAAGGTGGGGCTGCTGGGAGATCAGGGAACCTGCTCTAGGAAGATTTAAAAATTATGAAGTTTTGATGGAGATCCCAGGTATTTGACCTTCTGGACTGATCCTCTATGTCTAATTATTTTTTTCTTTTATATTCTCTGATGCCTTCTCTGGGGATATCTTTCAATTTTAGTTTTCAACCATTCTATTGAATTTTAAATTTTGGCAATCATATTTAAATTTCAAAGAACTTTACTTGTTTTACATCATTCTGGTTTTTTTCTTAATAAATAGATTCAATATTTTGTGAATTTTCTCTAATGCCATCAATTAGAGATTTTGAAGTTCTCTTATTTCCAACAGTTTCTTCTCTCTCTCTATTTTTTATTTTGAAAATGAACTTCTCTTTGTTCGTACTAGCCTTTCTTTTTCATGTGGCAAACTTTTACAAATATCTGGTGATTCCTGATTGTCTCTTTATATTTTGAAATGAGGTGCTGAGAGTCGATGGGGAGTTCTGTTGTAAGGTTGGGGACTGTTGATTGGTATCTTTAAGGACAGAGTGATTGCACAAGGAGCCAACCTGCACTGGGCCTCTAGGGGACGCCCAAATGTGAGAATGTGGAGGTCCTTTATCTTGGCCAAAGGAGAAGTTTCGGAGGATAGCGGATCCCTGTGAGAAACCTTCTGTGTGAAGTTTTGGTTTCTGACTCCTCCATATATTGACTGTTCTGGCTATTATGTATGCAAATAAATTTCCTCAAAATTTGGTGGCTTAACACAACAATAATCATCCGTGGTAGTGGCTCCGACTGGTGGTTTGGATTTAGGATTGGGCATAAACCGGGACTACAGAAGGCTTGACTGGAACTGGAGGGTCCACTTCCAAGGTGACTCGCTCACATGCCTAGAATATTGGTGCTGCTGATACTGTCCTCTCCACATGGGTCTCTCCAGAGGGTTGCTTGAGCATCCTCACAGCATGGCAGCTGGCTCTTCCAAGACAGCACAGTGGAAGCAGCTGCAAAGCCTTTTAAGACCTAGCCTTAGAAACCCACTTTTTGCCACTTCTACTTATTCTATTGGTCACATAGGGCCATCCTTTACTTAGTATGGGAGGTGACTACACAAATGAATTCCAGGAGGCAGGAATCATCGGAGGTCAAGTTGGAAGATGACTACCATACTGACCTCCAATTCATCTTCCTGCTTTCAGTTTTACATCTTACTCTCATTTCCTGTTGTAACTTAATTTCCACTTCTAGGCCCCTCTGGGGTTCTGTCAAGAAGTCTGGCAAATTTATGTCCTTGTTTTCATATCTGCCTCCAGGTCTACATTATACTATGCCTTGTTCTTAGGAGGAAGAAGAGAGAAATGTATTTGATCAATTTGTTATTTTTAACTTGAAGCTAAAAATTGCATTTTTAAAAAATGTAGCTCCCAGAATAAGGCATAATTTTATTTTATGGACCAACGAGGGGCCTGGTGCACGAATTCATGCACCAGTGGGGTCCCTCAGCCTGGCCTGAGGGATTGGGCCGAAATCGGCTCTCCGACATCCCCCGAGGGGTTCTGGATTGCGAGAAGGCGCAGGCCAGGCTGAGGGACCCCACTGGTGCACGATTGGGGCCGGGGAGGGACGCAGGAGGTTGGTCAGCCAGGGAGGAACCACAGGAGGGCTCCAGGGTGTGTCTGGCCCATCTCACTCAGTCCCGATCAGTCAGACCCCAGCAGCAAGCTAACCTACCTGTTGGAGCATCTGCCCCCTGGTGGTCAGTGCATGTCATTGCTACTGGTCGACCGGTTGACTATCTGCCCCCGTGGTCAGTGCACGTCATAGCGAGCAGTTGAATGGCCTTACCATATCATTAGCATATTACACTTTGATTGGTTGAACAGACAACTGGATGACTGAACACTTAGTTTATTAGGCTTTTATTAAATAGGATTTTATAATTATTTCTAAGAATGAATTGCTTTCCACTAATAACCAAGAACAACTAGTTAATCTAACTGATATGGAGAGATTTAAAAACAACAACCTTCAGCTCAGGCAGTGTGGCTTGAAGTTGAGGATCGACCTATAAACCAAGAAGTCATGGTTTGATTCCTGGTCAGAGCAAATGCCCAGGTTGCAGGTTTGATCCCCAGTGTGGGGCATGCAAGAGGCAGCTGATCAATGATTCTCTCTCATCATTGATATTTCTATCTCTCTATCCCTCTCCCTTCTCTGAAATCAATAAAAATATATTTTAAAAAATAAAAATAAATTTTAAAACCTTCTGTTTATCTGTAAAATGTAAGTAATACTATGTGCAGTATGCTGCTTGACACTTAAATTTTGTTAGTCTTCTTTTGGTATTAATGCAAAATTAGTTCTTTAATTTATAATGGTCGTCATGCTGTAAAGCTTACACTATATTTCAGAAGCAGGAGAAAAAGATGAGTTTGATGACTGGTGATCCTGTCACTTGTGTGGCTGAAGCAACTCTATAATGTACCTTTTTCTATCATTAAAAACATCTCCTTCCCTCACCAAATACAATTTTCTCATAAATATTTATAGCTCTCCATTTCCTGGGCTTTTTATTACAGAGGCCTTCATTTACCATCTTGCAGAGCTCTATCTAGCTTTTTGGGTAATAAAGGGCACACATATTTCTTTTGAAACCAGTAAGAAACCAAATTGGAAAGAGCCAAAATGATCTCATGATAGAGTTTTACATTTAAATTTCTTTTTGTTTTCCTTTAAAAAACCAAAATTCAAAATTCAACTACTAAACAATCATTTATGTTCATTGAAGAATAGGAAAACACACAAAAACAGAAATAAAAATAATAAACAAAAATCACCATAATTTTGCCACTTTCTTCTTGGTGTTTATGCCTTTTGATTTGTTATCTATACATACATGTTCATTATTCTTTTTTTTTTAAATTAAAACTTTATTGTTCAGATTATTACATTGGTTCCTCTTTTTTACATGTTCATTATTCTTTGTATGAATTTTGTCCCTTCATCGTTTATGACCATCTTTTCTAATTAAGAAATATAAGCCAGTTATTTGTAAATTTTACCTTCATAGGGCCAAAATTTAAAAAAATTTAAAAAGAAATATAAGTCTAAGTTATCAAATTTTTTAAAATCCTTACCCAAGCATATGTTTGTATTAATTTTAGAGCAAGAGGAAGGGCAAGAGAGAGGAAGAGAAGGGAGAGGATGAGAGAGAGAGAGGAACATCGATGTGTGAGAGAGACATTGATTGGTTGCTTCCCCCATTTGCCCTAACCAGGGATCAAACCTGAAACCTTTTTTTGCTGCACAGGACAATACTCCAACCAACTGACCCACCTGGCCAAGGCCTAACTAATCAATTTTAATGTTAGCATACTATTCCATTTTATAAATATAATAATGTATTTAACCAATTATCTATCAATGGATATTTAGTTTTCTATAAAATCTTCATTATAATAAACAACACTCTAAAGAATATTCGAATATATATATGTGTGTTTATATATTTTTCTATGTGTCTACACACACACACACACACACACACACACATAAAGTACTTTGACTATTTCTGAGGGGTAGATCCTTTAAAGTAGAATTTTGAAGTTACAGGATATGCACATTTCATATTGTCAGGTTGACCTTCAGAAGGGTGAAGATTTTTATACAACCACAAACATGTATTTTTGAATCTCCAGTTCTCCACACCCTCTACAGCACCAGTATTAATCATTTCTTTAATATTTGCCAATGACAAGTGTTCCATTTCCACCTCCAGACGCACTCTCCACCCTTCTCCACCCTGCTCTTTGGTGCATCAGCAGGCTCCTTGCCCTCTGGCTTCCTCACGGGGCAGCCAATGGAACCATTGGCAGATGAGCAGACAGGAGCAGAGTGAGGACAATGCATTTATTCTTCCACTCCCTCTCTGACAGGTCAGTGGTGGGTGAGCTGCATCCTTCTACCAAAGGCCACAGCCGCTGTCTGGTAGTCTCTACTCCTTCAGTGTTCCAGGAATTGCTACTCACTTGCTTCTGACCTAGGATGGGAAGTGGCCCTCTCCGGGGCTGTTGCTAGCCCTGGGCACTTCACCATTGCTGATTGGTTTCCCTTAGCACTGTCCACTTTTTAAAAAAAATATATTTTTATTGATTTTTTACACTGCTTGAGTGTGCCTTGTGTTCTTCTAGGATGCTGGCTGATAGATGTGAAAAATGGTATCTCATTTAAAAATACTTTTATTGATTTCAGAGAACAAGGGAGAAGGAGAGAGAGAGAGAGAGAGAAACATCAATGATGAGAGAGAATCATTGATCGGCTGCCTCCTGCACACCCCCACTGGGTATCGAACCCGCAACCCGGGCATGTGCCCTTGTCTGGTATGCAACCCGGGACCCTTCATTCCATAGGCTGACGATCTATCCTCTGAGCCAAGCCAGCTAGGGCCAGTATCTCATTTTGTATGCTAACCTTTTGCATCATATATGACAATTTTACTCCTCCCCCTAGTTTATCATTTAACCGGGTCTTCAGCATTTTTGTAGTTCAGTGTTAAACAGCTTTATGCAGTCAGATTTATTGACTTTTTCCTTATGTCATGTTTAGAATGTTCTTCCTCACCTTGACTTTGCAAACCTCTACCCAAATTTCCTTCTTTTCTGTTTACAATTACATTTTTTAAAATCCTCACCTGAGGATATTTTCCATTGATTTTTAGAGAGAGTGGAAGAGAGGGGGAAAGACAGAGAGAAATATCTATGTGAGAGAAACACATCAATTGGTTGCCTCCTTGTACGCTCCCCGACCAGGGCCCGGGCTAGGGAGGAGCCTGCAACCGTGGTAGGTGCCCTCGACTGGAATCGAACCCGGTACCCTTAGGTCTGCAGGCCGGCGCTCTATCCACTGAGCCAAACCAGCTAGGGCTGTAATTATTTTTAATTTTTGAATCTTAACTTCATCTAGAGTTTATTCTGATTGAAAGTATAAATTATGGATAGCATTTTTATTTCTTCTTTAACCACAGATTTTTCTCCAGTTTTCCCAAGAACACTTACTGAATATGTACCATCTCCCCACTGATTGATTTGAAGATTTCCCTTTATCATCATTAACCTCTTATTTGTTCTGTTTTGTTGATTTATATGTCTATTCTGGCTCCCTTCTCAAGCCTCTTTTATTTTTTTAACTTTAAAATATACTTTAAAATAGAGTAGAATAAGTTTTACCTCATTACTGTTCTTTTTTCAGAAAATTTCTGGATATTCATTTTTCATGTTTATTCTTCTAAACAAAGTAGTCATCTTTTCCAAGGTCTCTCTGGTCCAAAAGTGTGTTAGACTTTGGCATTGTACTATATTCAGATATTATTTTGTAGAGAATGGACACCTTTTGAATTTTGGGTCTTCCAATCCAGAAAAATGGTTGGTATATATTTACTTTTTAGTCTTTTAATGTCTCAGTATAGTTTCTTTGCACATCTTGTACAATTCTAATATTAAAAAAAATTGTCATTGCTTCTGTGGAATTCTTATTTTTGTTGTGAAAAGGTATGGTGAGGAGGAGACAGCATTTTTCCATGAGTTTTGAAAAAATCACTAGCAAATTTAAACTCAAATTTATTATAAGCCACTTTGTAAGCATTTCATTTTTCCCCTAATATCTGTACTCACAGGAACTGAACTAGTAATTTGACATTAATGTGCAATTATGTGTTATACAGTGTAATTGTTAATTCATGAATATATAATGGGCTTCCACTTCTAAGACCACACAGTACCTTAATATTTATACTTTAAATCTTACTAAACATTAGCGGTATTCCACAATAACCTTCTGAGGGAAGAAATTTATATTTTCAAATTAATTATCTATAAAAATAAAAACTCCACATATATACATTTCAACAGAACAATACCATTGCTTAAAAAAACAACAAAAACGTATACAGATTAATAGCCCTAAATTTTTCAAAGCTCTCATGAAAAGTGAACAATTTTTACTGCAATAAGATGAATACTAACATTAACTCTAGAGAACTTAAGTAAAAGATATATAACAAAAGATACTGCATTGTTCCATGCATTGAAAGGTAACTGGTTCTTTCCCAGTCAGCGCACATGCCCAGGTTGTGGGTTCGGTTCCTGGTTGGAGTGCTTATGGGAGCAACCGATCAATGTTTCTCTCTCTCATTGATGTTTCACTCCCTTCCTCTCTTTCTAAAAAAATAAATAAAAACATATAAAAAGGAAAGAAGGACTT
The DNA here is from genome assembly GCF_000147115.1 of Myotis lucifugus. Classification (NCBI taxonomy): domain Eukaryota; kingdom Metazoa; phylum Chordata; class Mammalia; order Chiroptera; family Vespertilionidae; genus Myotis; species Myotis lucifugus. The sequence goes on from NW_005871087.1 coordinate 7,066,855, forward strand.
AAAATCAACCAAAAACTTGTATGCATATATGCATAACTCATGGACACAGACAATAGGGGGTGAAGGCCTGGGGCAGGGTGCAGGGGTAGGCTAGAAGGGTCAGTGGGGGGGGGGGGGGAAGAGGACATATGTAATACTTTCAGCAATAAATATTTAAAAAATGAAATAAGTAAACCATAAAACTAAAGAATACCTCTAATTCACTTTCAAAATGAGTTTAGCATTGTAGAAAATTAATAGTGTTACAACGTCTTTATAGATACCCCAAACTAAATTTCTATGCAGTTTGTTAGTTTTCTACAGTGCATTGTTTTGAATTCTTGAATTTAGTTGATGGACTTAAAAAAATAAACTTTGTGTTTTAGAGCTGTGTCAAGTTTGCAGCAAAATTGAGGGGAAAACATAGAGATTTCCCATATCTCCCCTACCCCCACACATGAGTAGCCTCCTCCATTATCAAAATCCCCTGCTAGTTACCAATTTGTTACCAGTTAACCTACATTGACACCACATTATTGCCCAAAGTCCATAGTTTACAAGAGGGTTCACTCTTGGTATTGTACATTTTGAGTTTGGACAAATGTATAAATAACAGGTGTCCATCACTGTAGTATTATATAGTTTCACTGCCCTCCAAATTCTCAGTGTCCGGCCTATTCCTATCTTCTTACCCCAACCCCTGGCAATCCTTGACCTTTTTTCTGTCTACATAGTTTTGCTTTTTCCAGAATGTCATATAGTTGGAAACATACAGTAGGAGACCTTTAGACTTACTTTTTCCCACTTAGGAGCATGCATTTAAGTTTCTCTCATGTAATTATTCGCATTTCCTTGATGACAAATAATGTCATCTTTTCATATGCTTATTTGCTATGTGCATATCTTCTTTGGTGAGTTGTCAGCTCAATGATTTTTCTTTTTCTTTTTATTATTATTCATGTTTCAATTGAGGATATAGCTGTAGGACAGAACATGCATAGTGTATTTAGCAAATTGGTAAACTGAGATGGGGAAGGTTAAGGGGCTTATATTATTATATGTTTGGTCACTGCCTTAGTTCATGTTCTCCAGTTGTAGGAGTCCTCTTGCCAGTGTCATCTCTCTAAATCATTTATCTTGGTCCCTTGTGCAGTGACTTCTTTGAAGACAACTCAGAGCACGTCCCTCTTGATTAAAGGTTTCAAAGATAAATGAGAATCTTCTAGGCTTCTTAGGCCTACAGAGTGAGCTTACAATGTCTATGTTTGCATACAGTATCCCCAAGTCTGCCCCTTTTGTAGCCTGAGGCTTTAGTCAACCTAACTTTTCCTTTTTTATCTTCATGTTTTGTTCACATTGTCCTGCTCTCCTCGCTACCTTTTAAAACCCTACCCAAACTCTTAGCAGAGGTGCAGACACATAATTTCATTATGATTTTATTGAATTTTCTCATCTGAAATAAACACTTTATTTTCATTGTAATTTCTTGGCACCTCTTTTATATATGGAATCATTTTTGGTGCACATACTTTAGTAGTCATTCCATTTAATATACACCCTGATGGCAGGTAGAATGTTTTGTTTATTCTTGCATGCCGTGTTGTGCCTAGCATAGTTTAGTTATTACACGTAGTGATTTGTAGAACTGAGTGATGGTTTCTTTTTTAAAAAAATATATTTTTATTGACTTCAGAGAGGAAGGGAGAGGGAGAGAGAGATAGAAACATTGGTGATGAGAAAGAATCATTGATTGGCTGCCTCCTGCACACCCCCTACTGGGGATTGAGCCTGCAACCCAGGCATGTGCCCCCGACCAGAATGGAACCTGGGACCCTTCAGTCCACAGGCCAACGCTCTATCCACTGAGCCAAACCACCTAGGGGTGAGTGATGGTTTCTAATGCCAAGACTCCATGTACAGAGTTGACATTAGCTGTAGTTGGACTATTTTATAATTGAATATGTACAAATAAAGTTGTAGGTTCCACTATTAATTTTATTTGAAAGAAGAGCAAAACAGACATTTTTTTACAACTATTTCAACTAATGTAATTTACAACTAATGTAATTCTCCCTCTCCATGATCCTTTAATTAACCACATTAAATGTTCTTTGAAAAACATGAAATATGGAAAGGAAATTAATCCTGGTTTTTATTTGAGCAGAATAGAAAACACTATATATTATAGGTGTCATCTTTACTCTCTCTGAGTATGGCTGTTATTTAATTTTTAAACAGTTTATTCTTTTAATGTCAATTTAATGTCAATTTAGGAATAGTTTAGCTGTTATAAGTAGAGTAGGAAATTTTGCAAGTTTAAATATAGTGAAGACATTTATCATGCATATTTCTGTGAATAGTTGTAATGGGAAGTTGTCAATGGCCTAATTTTTTAAATTGAAATATAATTGGCATACAACATCATGATTCAAAATGTGTATACATTGCAAAGTGATCACCACAGTAACTGTAGCCACCATCTGTCACTATACAAAGTTACCAAATTTTTTTTCTTGTGATGAGAACTTTTAAGATTTACTTTATTAGCAACTTTCATATTTGCAATACAGTTATATTATTGACTATAGTCACCATACTGTACATTATCCCACTATGACTTATTTATTTTCCAACTGGAAGGTTGTATATTTTTATCTCTTTCACTCATTTCAGCTCCTGCCCCTCCCCAACTCTCCTCCTCTGGCAACTACCCCTCTGTTCTCTATATCTATGAATTTCATTTTGTTTGTTCATTTATTTTGGTATCTTTTAGGTTCTACATATACTTGGTTGGGAAGTTTTTTCTTTCAGCACTTTGACTATGTCATGTCACTCCCTTCTGGCCTTCAAAATTTCTGCTGAGATATCTGCTTATAGTCTTAGAGGGGTTACCTTATACATAATAAGTTGTTTTTCTCCGGATGCTTTTAAGATTCTATTTACCTTTAACTTTAAAAAAAACTTAAATTTATTGGGGTGACATTGGTTAATTATCTTTAACTTTTCACCTTTTAATTATAATGTGTGTTGCCATGGGTTCAACTTGTTTGGAATCCTCTGAGCTTCTTGGATCTGGATGTTTTCTCTGCTAGCTTAGAAAAATTTTCATCCACGAGAATTTTTACACCCGGGCTTGATTCAATTCTAGTATTTTTAAGAGGCTCACCTTTAAACATTATTTCCCTACAATCATTCACCCAAGATTTTATATAAACAACTTTCTCTTAACCCTTATACTTATCAGTTTATATAATGTTCAATTAAATTACACAATTACAATAACAAGTCCTTTGGCATTCATAATTTGGGTGAAAACTTAAACTGATTCTTTTAAAAAATGTAACTTAATTTGTGTAATCCCTGTCATTAAGTAGGGTGTGTGTGTGTGTACCGGTCTTGGGGGTCAACATACCATTGGCATCCACCAGTATGCTTTCTGGAAGGATTGGGAGAGCATCAGGTATTCTGTGATTGGGTATATGAGTAAAAGATAGTTGTAAGGGCTTCTTCCATACTTGAACTTTCTATATTCATGGTTTCCGTCTTCTGGTACAGAGGATGGTGAATGATTATTGGAACCATTATTGCATTAAGGAATGCCCACTAAAGTGTTTTCATCAAATAGTAATGTTTTGTAGAGGAAGATAGGAGTCCTCCTTGCATTCAATGAGGAAAGGCATATAAAGTGGTCAGCAAGTGTATGGCGCATGACAGATGTCTGATCATTATTGAATCTCAGTCCACATTCTCCTCTGAAGTCTACTGAGAGAGTGAAAGTAGCCTCAGGAGCTGTCTTTAAGCTGGTCTATGATGGGAATGGGAAACATGTTTCAGTCCTTAGGAATATTTGGATCCTTTGGTTATTTAGGGACAAACATAACTTGCATCTTTTTCTGAGATAGAGAGACAGAGTTGGGAATTGTCAAAAAAGAGTGTCCACTATACTTGTAGTCCTGACTTTTGTCCTAGCTGAAAACTGGGGAGGTGGGACGATTCTTTCTGCATCTCAGAGAAAGGCCCAAGGAGACCTTTATCCATTACTGTGGCTTGAGGGCCAACAGCTGCCACCAGGAAAATATTTCCTGACCCAGAAAACATGTAGTTCCATGTGTTAGATATCTGATTTAGCTCCTACACAACCAGGCAATGACATCAGTTCCTTTATGTCTCTCTGGCTTGGAGATCCCAAGGGAGGGGGCTCCCTGAGATCCTTTCAGAGAGTTCATAAAGTCAAAACTATTTTCATAATTATACTAAGATGTTATTTGCCATTTTGCTCTCATTTTCTCATGGGTATGCAATGGAGTTTTTGTAGAGACTAAATAATGTGTAATATTGCAACAGTGAAATAGGATAATGTAATAGACATCTGTTAAGACAAATATTAAAGAAATTTGCAAAAATGTAGAATAAAGCTATTCTCCCACTAATTTTTTTTTTGTTTAGGAAAATATTGTTATTTTAAAAAAACCAAGCTATTTATGATAACATGTGAGTTTTTTACTGTTATTTATAAATAAATCAATGAATATTACAACATTTTCTGTCTTGATTTCAAATATAGTAAATATTATTAAATATCGCCTATATGAACAAAAAGCATTTCAGGATCCTTGATAATTTTTAAAGTGCAAAGAGGTCCTGAGATCAAATACTTGAGAACCAATGATGTACCAGGGGAGAGGTACAGCCTTAGGAAATGGTGCCAGCCAAGAGGTATAGAATTTCTAATTATTAGTATTTAACAGATTATATTATTATGGACACCTTATTCCAAACACTTTGAAGTAGAATAAATAAACTCTAAGAGCACTTAAAAGTTTTGCCTCAAACCTTTGAAGCAAAACCACACACAAGATTAATGACAAGGAAAATAACAGACAACTAAACAATCTATGGAAACACCGTAGAATTCTAGCAGGAGAGGAATTTATGTGAGTTGAGTAAACTATCATGCCTGTGTAATGGCACAGTCTTTTTTTATTTAAAAAAATTTAAAGTATAGCTGGCATACAACAGTATATTAGTTTCAGGTGTAAAACATAGTGATCCAACATTTATATACCTTATGATGTGATCACCACACTAAATCTAGTATCCATCTGTCACTCTGCCAGGTTATTATAATGTTGTTAACTATGTCTCTGTGTAGTCCCCTAAATCTCTGTGTCTTGCTCTTTTTACAACTGCAAATTTGTGCCTCTTATTTTCCTTCACCTTTTTCTATCCATCTCCCCCTGCTCTCCCCTCTGGCAACCATCAGCAGGACAAACTGATGGCCTCTCTGCTTTCACTATGACACAGTCTTTTAAAATAAATGCAAAAACTCTGAATTTAACTAGCAAGCTTTGAAAGTTTCTAAAAATGTCCCGTTTTATTTTCTATATTAAAAAGGGCCCTGGCTGGTGTTGTCTGGTGGTTAGAGCGTTGGCTGGCATGGACGGAGGGGTGTGAGGTTCCATTCCCAGTCAAGGGCAGGTACCTGGTTTGCAAGTTTGATCCCTGACCCTGGTCAGGGCCCGTGTGAGAGGCAACAAATCGATGTGTCTTCTCTCACATCCATGCCTCTCTCTCTCTCTCTCTCTCTCTCTCTCTCTCTCTCTCTCTCTCTTTCTTTTTTACCTCCCTCCTCCCTTTCACTCTCTCTAAAAAGCAATGGAAAAAAAAATCCTTGGGTGAGGATTAACAAGAAAAAAAAGGGACATTTTCTGAAATTGCATACTCTCTGAATTAATGAATACTTTGCTAATATCCTTTATTAAGGTTTTTCCTTATCACATTTCCTGACAGGTATAATGCATTGTTTTAACTGATATGAGGAAGATATAGCTGCTCATATACCAAGCCAATGTAGTAATCATTAAAAAAATACTTGGATTCTCAAAATAGCGAGGATAATTTTATATGCAGAATGACAGTGTGTTTAACTACAGACTTTAAGGAGTGTGCATTCTATGCCATGATTCATCTTTGTGAGTCATGATTAGCAACATGACCTATTTGTACATGTTTAGTTTTTGAGGATTGGGTAACAATAGGCAATATATGCCAGTGGTATCATTAAGATTCAAGAGCCGTTACAAAGGTGGGTCTTTGAAATAACATTTCATTAATTGCCCACGCATTTTTCAATCAGTAACTCACCCCTAATTATTCTGAAAGTTCGTCCTTGAGTGTGCATTTCTTAAAATAACATTTATCATTTTTTTTTCATATTGTAAAAGAAATATGCATTCATTGTAGAAAATATAGTAAGTGTGGAGATGCTAAAAAATTAAATAAGAACCACAAGCAGGTCTTTCTCATGAAGATCACCCTATTAACATTTTGGTACATATTCTTCTAGTCTTTTTTGACATGTAAATGTATGCATATTTTTTCTTTTGAAAAATGGGACCATACTGTGCATACTGTTTTGCAAATTGCTTTTCCCCCCTCCAACGGTATTTTATTAACATTTTTCTTTCAAGTATGCACTTCATTAGTACTCACATTATCTCAAATTCTTCAGATATTTTTATTGACATTATCTTACATTATGAGACTGTGTCACATTGTCTTGAAGGTTAGATTACATCAGAAATGGACTCTGGCTAAACACCAGAGCAAGGGAGTTGATGGGAAACACTGGTAGCTCTGAAAATGGGGGGAGATGTGCCAACCAGACTCAGAACATGGAAAATAAAGGCCAACTATAATGAAGCACAGTTGTACTGAAATTTGTGCCCATTTACAAATTAGGCTTACCTGCTTGACTCTGTAGAATCCATGTCATTCACTTGGATTAGAACTAAGAGGACGGGATAGGGGCTGTCTCCAAAATGGTAAAGAACGAACCACTCAGACACTGAGACAAATGGGAAGAATTCATGTAGCTCCAAACTAGAGGGGTTATTATCTTATGAGACCAGCAGAGTAAAGATCCCTCAGCTTGCTGCACTGTGAATTAGATGTAAGACAGATAGGTTTTCATTTCTCACTTATTGCTGTTTATGGAGCACACACGTTATTGGTGTTTGCTTGAGTGATGCGAGTGACCACAGTGGGCTGGCTGCCTGACAAGGCTTGTGAAAATTAGCTGGAAACAGGGGCTGGGCCACCTGAATATAAAATGCTTGGAGTCTGTGGCAACTTGGATGAGCAGATGTGAGGACAACCAGGACGTGAAGCTATAAGAGGAAATGTTGAAATATTTACGAATTCATTTATAAATAACAATAATAAACGCATCATGTTACATCAGTGGAACCCAGTAAATATTAAAATTTAAGGCTGTTCTTTCTACTACATCATAGTGGCAAATCGAGCCCTTTCATCCTCCCTTCACCCCTCCCCTAAATTGCTAAGTCTGAGACCATGTGTTAGTTTGACTGATAGAACAGCTTGAAAGTAGGCCATTTGAAGCATAAGATGCATTCTTGGGGATAGGCGAGAAAATATGCCCATTCTGAAAAGCCTTCTTCTACTAAAGTCATTGCATAATGGCAGTCGGCAGCATATAAAAATGACAGGGAGAAGAAATAGTGCTTCGAGAATAGAATTTCTCTTAGCTTTCTTCAGAGTTTGGAGTTCTTCCAGAGAAATGTACTCTTGGTTGGTTCAGTAAAACTGGATCTCCAACAACTGTTGTAATTGAGAGAGTCTGTCCTCCATACAGCACTGGACTCTTAGTGGTGACAAAAATAGTAGTCTCTGTCCTCCTCCACTCCCTTTCCCCATCCTGTTCCTCCCTCCCCCCCCCCCCATAAAAAAAGAGCTCTTAGTGATGCTTAATCCTTAAAGCGGGAGCTTGCCAAGAAAATTAGTGCCCTAGTGTGTGCAACTGTTTTTTTTGAATCATTGTGTTTTCTCAGAAAATAAGGATTTTAAAGAGTTGGCAATAAGGAGAGGTCAAGAAATGGGCAGTAAATGGAGAAAGTAAAAGGAGGGGACTCACATCTATTGAGAACCCACTAGCTCCACTTACTGCATACATATTTTCTTCGTTAATTCTCCCAACCACTCTGTAAGTAGGTGTATTTCCCTCTTAAAGAGGGGTTAACTGAAACTCAGGGAGGATAAGAGATTTGCCCAAGACCACACATGCCAAATAGAAGAAACCAGGTGAAAATTGAGGTTTCTTCTACGTCAAGCTGTTTTTACCATAATACGTGAGGCCCGGAAAAGGAAACAAGTGAAGGACATGGCCTTGATGGGGACAGGAGAGAAGCAGCAGCAAGACTATTTTATGACACTTGTGACATTTGTTGTTGTTGACATCTGTATTTGTAGTTGGGCAGACAAAATTTAACTATACATGACTGATTATTAACTGAATTTGTTTAAAAACATGGTCATTCACCACGAATTAACATGAGAGCTCTGTCTGCGCTCACATATCCAAGCTCTTTACATTATCCGAGCATTTTTGTGATAATTCATTCTAATATCTGATACGTTTTGCAAATGGCCTTATCTACCACCTATATATCTATCCTATCATCTATCTGTCTTAGAAGTGATCTGCCACACTCCCATGTCACTGAGATAAGAAGGCAAAGCCATTAAATGGCCCTGCAGTCCCCACATAACCCCCCTGCCCTCCATCCCTTTCTCCCCACAGCTGCACCACTGTGTCCTCACCCCTCCGCTGTAACCACGGGCCCTGGATGTCCTCAGACAGGCCAGGCACTCTCCGGCCTGGGAGCCTCTGCGAGGCTGCTCCTACTGCATGGAGTGTGCTGCCTGCACAGGACCTGTGGCTAACTCCTTCGTCTCCTTCAACTCTGCTTATATGCCACCTCTCATCATCCCTGACCACCCCATAATGATGCGAACCACTCCTCCCCACCATACTCCTGCCTGCCCATCCCCCTAGCTGCTCTCTGTTTTCTTTCTTCTGCAGCACATGTTAGTGCTGACACCCTAGGTTTGCGTGGTTAGTTATCATCTGTCTCCTCCCACTAGAAAGCAAACTCCACAGGGCTGGGGTCTCTTTGTGGTAGATGCCCAGCACCCCAAAGGGTGCCTGGCACAAAGCAAGCATTTAGTAAGTATGTATCAAATAAATAGGGCTGGGGACTACTTAATGAGGGGCTGAGATGAGGACATTTGAACGAGTTGTGAATGATAAGAGGCCTCCTTTGCAAAGAACTAGGGTCAGACTGTTTCAAGCAGATTCTTAAAAATAAGAGTTGATAGAAAAGCTCTTCTAAGCACTTTTCAAACATTATTTCATTTACTCCTCTAGCAACCCTATGGTGTAGATACAGGTATTAGTCCCGTTCTACAGATGAGAAAATGAGGCCCAGGGAAATTAAGGAAGTCACCCAAAGTCACAGAACCAGTATCTAAACACAGAAAACCAGGCCATATGGGGCAGAGCCTGCACACTTAACAACAATTATGCTTCACTGCCTTTCAAGGCATAGCTAGTGCAAAGCCCTGAGGCGGAAACAAACTTGGAATTTTTGGAAGGACAGCAAGTTTGTGGCTGGTGTTTATTTAGGAACGAGAAATAGATGAACGGAGTGAGTTCAGAGAGGTGAAGACGGGAATGAAGAAGGGCCACTGGTTGAAGTACAGAGTGAGGTAAAGATTGTTCTTATTGCTGCAGGCTTTAATAGTGCAGTGATGTGAACTGATTTAGGTTTTAAAAAATTGCTCTGGATTCTGACTGGAGAAAGATCTGTGTCAGGGTGAAGAAGACGATAAATTAAAAAAAAAATCCTCAGAACAATTCTGCTTCCCCTAGATATATTTTTTAAAAAGCGTATTAGTTTATAAATGCCTTTTTGAAACTCTTGGATTCCTTGTTATAGTAGCTAATGGGATATCTTTACATTTTTATTATATTACTTTTTCCACAGTGAGCTTTAACTTCTGAAAATGCAGATGATGCCACATTAGAACTTTTGAGAAGACAAATGTAGAGGCATCACACTCACTGATGTCAAGCTACAGCCAATCCATAATATCCCCGCTCATTTCCAAAATGCAGTCATATTTTAAAAACAGCTTTATTGAGGCATAGACTTCACCCAGTTCGGGTAATTCAATGATTTTTAGTATATGTACTGGGTCGTGCAGCCATCACCACATTCTCGTTTTGGAACATTTCCATCACCCCAATAAGAAACTTCATGCCCATTTACAGTCTTCTTCAGCTCTAGGCAGTCAGATGTCTACTTCCTGTCTCTCTGAACGTGCCTTTTCTGGGCATTTCATATAAATGGAATCATACAGAATGTGATCTTTCATGACTGGTTTCTTTCACTTAGCGTCATGTTTTTGAGGTCTTCACTCACACTTTTAGTATGTATCATACCTCATTGCCTTTTGTTGCTGAAGAGTATTCCATTGTATGGATATATACTGCATTTTGTTCATTATTCACCAGTTGATGGACATATGGGTGATTTCCACTTTTGGCTGTTATAAATAACACTGCTTTAGATATTCTTGTCCAAGTCTTTGTATGGGCATTTCATTTTTGTTGGGTGGAGATTCCTTTTGGGAGAAGTGGAATCGCTGGGTCTTTTGATAAATCTATGTTTAACATTAACTTTCAAAGTCTTGAAATCATTCCAGAGTGACCTACATCATGATTTCACCTTGATAAATTATCATCCCCTAATAATCTTGATCATTTTGCTATTAAACATGAATGTGTAAACCTAGATTTAGTTCTATACTGGAAATTTTAACTTACTTAATAAGGAATGTCTTTGCATTTTATCATGTTTCATATATTGAGAAATACTTTCTCCATGCTCATAGATTATTTTCTTGGTGCTTAATTTGTGATTTGATTAAAAATGTCTTTGAAATGAAGATGTTCTCTAAATTATTGTTTTAGACTGTAACATATGGAGCTATTTCTGTCTTTAAACTATTCTTCGGTGGAACAGGAGGCTTGAAAAATCACAGAGTGAATATTTTTCTTCTTTGTTATTTTAGCTGCTGACATTTTTAAATTCATTTAGCTGTGGTCTTATATTTTTAAAGTTAATGAATTGGATTTCAGGTTTGGTTAACAGTAATTTAAGATGACAAATCATTAGTGAAGCTAATTTTAAATGGAAAACTCACCTTAATATTCAGGCTGGTAATAAAAATCAAATTATAGGTCCATGTGCTGTGCAGACTGTGAGCTAGTTGGTGTGTATGTAGCTTTTTGAACAAAGCAGCATAATAGCAAGGTTGATAGATGACAATCCTGCACGTGGCATTATTTCCAGGAGGTTGAAGTATGATATTTAGGTTCATTTCTAGTCATGATTTTATTTAGCTAAGTCACATAGGATGTAAAGCACTTTGCTTCACAGCCTCTCAAGCAGTGTTTCTCTAAATATATCCACTATATTTATCCCATTTATCTCAAACCCATATGAGAAATTTAGTAATTGCCATGTTTATTAAAATACAAAATACAATAGGAATGATGCTCTAGGAATGCTCCTGGGCCTTTATTTTGGTAAGCAAGTGCATATATTTATTTTGGGTATATGACTGGAGCAAATTGCTGGAGCATGAGGAGTGCTGTGGTCAACTTTGAATGAGGGCAAACCATTTCTCAAAGTGGTTAAACCTCTTCATATTCCCACCACCAGTGTTTGAGGGTGTCTGTTGCTCTATCTTATTTTATTTTTTTAAATATATTTTTATTGATTTCAGAGAGGAGGAGAGAGGGAGAGAGAGATAGAAACATCAATAATAAGAGAGAATCATTGATCGGCTGCCTCCTGCATGCCCCCTACTGGGGATTGAGCCAGCAACCTGGGCATATGCCCTTGACCAGAATCAAACCTGGGACCCTTCAGTCTGCAGGCTGACGCTCTATCCACTGAGCCAAACCGGCTAGGGCAGTGGTCGGCAAACTGCGGCCCCTTGAGTGTGGCTCTTCCACAAAATACCACGTGTGGGCGCGCACGTACAGTGCAATTGAAACTTCGTGGCCACACTCAAGGGGCCAAAGAGCCACATTTGGCTCGTGAGCCGCAGTTTGCTGACCACTGGGCTAGGGCGTCTATCTTATTTTAATAGGTAGAACTGGAGACAACCTGGGTCCATCAGTAAAACTGGTGACTAAGTGGTATATGCAATCCATATTTGTGTGTGTTTAACTTTTTATTTTCCCCTCCCAACAATATGGCTTAGATCTCTTTCCATTCTAGAACATTAGAATTCCCTCATTCTTTGAAATTGCTGATTAGTATTCAATAGAATGGGTATGCTATGGATTATCCATTCTATTAATGGACCTGTAGATTGTTGTAATTTTCTATGGTGTAACCAATTTGAAACCATATACATCTATATACATCTCTCCTTGTGCATTCTTTCAAGTTTTCTCTAAACTGGATTTTAATAGGAGGAATTGGTCAAAGGGTGTGCACATATAAAATTTTTGTTAAAACTGTCTAATTCTCTAAAAATACTTTTCCAATTGGCATGTTCACTAAGAATTTATAAAAAATTTATTTCTACCCTCTCATCAACACTTCATATTTTAGACACCATGGAAGATGCTAAAAATGAATGCTTACTGCTCTCATGGAATTCATATCGAATGTGATGAAGTGTAGAAGGCAATACAAATAATGCCTTCAAGCTAGTTGAACTTGTAGAAGTAACAGCTTGTGGTGCTCCTTAGTTGAGATAGGTGTTATCCTGTCTCCAGGATGCCTTAGTGAATTCTTCCCAGCCAAAAGTGCAGGCTCAGAAACCCAATTTGTGGGCCCTCATAGTGGATTCATTTTTCAGGAATAGATTCTCAAGAACCAAATTCACAGAACCTGAAGTACAAAACCAACTTATTAATACACAGGAAGATTAGAAGTACCAAAGGGTCCAGACATGCCCTTCCGCTGTCACTTTCTGTTCATGGCTACTCCACACAGAAAGCCAAAGTATCCTTTGAATGCCAACTGGCCTAGTTTTTAGAAAAAAATACCCACATGGCAGTCTATTTCACATGTAGTCTCTGTGAAGCCTCTCAATTGGGAAAACCAGTTTATAATCTCGATCAATGAGGACAGAATGAGAAAGAGTGGAGTTATCACAGAAATCGCCACCTCCATAATATGGGGTGTACCTGCCCTTGGTCAGACAGATGTCTCTTGGGCAAAGACATTGTCTCTTTTGACCCAGCTGGCATGTCAGTATTTGCCTGTAGCGTTCTCTCTTTTCTGGGCTTTCAAGGATGGTCAATCCTCCACCTGACAGGTACATTATATTCCACTACAATCAAGTATTATTCTCTAGAAGCAATCCATGTTCTTTAATTCTAATAATAAAATCAATAATTACAGTCAGTAATGTTTATTTAGGACTTAAGATGTGCCAGGCACAGTTCCAAGTGCTTTAAATACACTGACTCAGTTAATCCTCTTTAAAGTGTCTTTCTCTATCTCTATTTCTGTCCATCGTGTGTTAGTTTGATAGCTTATCTACCTGAGAGAGCAAACTCATTTATTTTATTTACATGTTCTTGGAGTGACCCTCAATATAGATGCAACATGTGGAAATACAATTAAAATACAGCAGGAATTCTAGGTAGAAGATGTTCTTTTTCATTATGTCAATAAGGGAAATTCATGAAGGAAGAGTAAGGGCTTTAAAACATGAGTAGAACTTTTATTGGTAGAGATAGGAGAAAATTCCAGGCTTTAAAAAAAATAAATGACAGTTTTCTTGCTTAAAAGGTCGGGTTTCACTTACCTGAGAAGTTTGCTTAAGTGAAAAATCTGACTTATTAATATTGCCTGATAAAAATGATGTATTTTACAAAGAACTTGTTATTGAGGATGGGGTGGGGAGAGAATATGGATATTTTCCTATAAAATTTTTATTGTCTGATTAAACTAAATGGACATAATACAAAATGTCATTGGCCCTGTGAGCCTCTCCTATCTAATTGTGTTTCTCACACACTTGTACAATTTATATCTTAATGAAAATGAGGCCCAAGAGATACTCTTAAATCCAGGAGGGGAAATTGGAATGCAGTGTTCTTGATTGCAGCATTTGTTATTTTCCTGGGAAAAAGCATCAGTGGCCACTTATAAATTGTGAGTCTGACCTACATTGCAGAGCTAGCAAATTTCCTTAGGAACCTGATCAATAACACCATTGAAAGAGGACATTGCTAATAGCCTTCCCTTAGAAAAAGCTAAGGTTGACAGTCAAGAAAACAATTTGTTCAATTTCATTTACTCTTCTGGAGTTTCCATCAGGTAAAATTGATCCCTATTTCATAGTCATGAAAACATTTTATTTAAAATAACAATGTTGATGTTCATTGCACTTTTAATATAAAAAATGATACATAGGGTAATTATGGTAACAGCCTACTTGTGTCTGACTCTCCTCCCAACTTCCATTCCAGTACCTTGAAAAAATGCAGAGAGAAGACCCAAATAGTAATAAAGGAGGAAACCAAAGGAAGATAGCAAGTCAAATTTTGCATGAAATTTTTACTATAATTGATGGCGATAAGTTGAGTCTTATTATTGGACTGCATACCACCTGCCCACATTTTACATCAGAACTCTATAATCTCAAAGATGAGAGGAAGAGACAGAAAGTCAACCCTTTATTTATTTATTCATCTTATAAGCTTTTAAACTTATCTCCTTTGTAGTTTTTTTAAAAAAATTTATCCTTATTGTGGAAAGTATTACAGATGTCCCCTTTCTAAGGCAGTCGTCCTTGAACTCAGGATTTCTCAACCTTGGCACTATTGATATCTGGGACCAGATAATTCTTTGTTGTGGGGGTCTGTTCTGTGTATTGAATATTTAGCAGCATCCTGGTCTCTACCCTCTGTCAGTGATGGCGAAACTTTTGAGCTCGGCGTGTCAGCATTTTGAAAAACCCTAACTTAACTCTGGTGCCGTGTCACATATAGAAATTTTTTGATATTTGCAACCATAGTAAAACAAAGACTTATATTTTTGATATTTATTTTATATATTTAAATGCCATTTAACAAAGAAAAATCAACCAAAAATATGAGTTCGCGTGTCACCTCTGACATGCGTGTCATAGGTTCGCCATCACTGCTCTAGATGCAAGTAGCACTCTACCCTTATCCTTAGTTGTGAACAGCAAAGTATGCTAAATTCCTTGAAGGGCAAAACGAACTTGAGAACCACGATCTAAATAACTAGAGCAGCCAGGGCCTGGAGCTTCCTCTCTGTCTCACCTTTTTTTGTCACCATTAGATCCTCTCTTTTCACTTATAATGACAGGAAGTCAGAAGGAACAGATTGTAGTGCTCTGAAGTCTGAGGCACTTTGTTGTTAAATTTTTTTTTTAAGTTCATTTGGACCCAAGTTTGATGGTGTTAGAAGTTAAAGTGATGGTTACCTTATAAGAAGGAGATATTAACAGGGAGGGGACACAAAGAAGACTTCTCCGGTGATAAAAACATTCCATATCGTCATCTACATGGTGGTTATACATCTGTTTAAATTCCTTGAGCCCAACTGTTAAGCTGGAGACACTTACTTCAGTTATATCCCAATTAACAACAACAGAAAAGAAAGGCCCAGAAGAAAGAAAATCCAACATGGGGCATAGCCAAAGGAAAAGGGTAAGGGACCTTCTCTTGGAAGATTGGTAGGGAGAACGTACCTGTGAAAATTGAAAGACCTGAACATTTTATTTTATTTATTTATTTTTAAAAATCCACTTGATTTTTATTTACTTATTTATTTTTTAAAATATGTTTTATTGATTTTTTACAGAGAGGAAGGGAGAGAGATAGAGAGTTAGAAACATCAATGAGAGAGAAACATCGATCAGCTGCCTCCTGCACACCTCCTACTGGGGATGTGCCCGCAACCAAGGTACATGCCCTTGACCGGAATCGAACCTGGGACCTTTCAGTCCGCAGGCCAGTGTTCTATCCACTGAGCCAAACCGGCTAGGGCAAGACCTGAACATTTTAGAATGCGCGTGCTGGCATCATAGAGCTCAGTTTGGGAAGGCAAACAGATTCTCCAGTGGCCCTCCATAATCCCTGGGAAGCAAAGGGGAAATTAAAAGCTGAGGCTGTTAATTCAATCTATAGCCATAATCCTGGAGAAATATTAGCAAACTGCAAGGAAAAGGATTGGCTTTGAAAAGGCAGTAGACGGCCCATCCTAGCTGTGCCAACAGAAACAGACTCACAGGCTCATTAGAAAGCCCAGAAGGAAAAGCTCTGCATCAGCCACTCGCCCGCCTCCTTGAATGCAGGCATTGTACTAGCCAGTACCCTCTGCGCCTCTCCTTCTACTGCACAGGTACTAATTTTTTAAGGCAGAGAGTTCTCTGCTCCCCATGACCTTAGTGACACCAATTCTTCTACCTCTAAATCTAGAGCACAATATAGACAATGCTGGGGCGGGAGTAGAGTGCAAGCAGCTAGCAATGGCTCATTGTTTTTGGAGAATACACAAGTGAGGCATTGTATCCCGAGTAGTAACAGTGAGCAAGAAGTATGCACTGAGTCAGGCTCAACACGTGGTCAGTGTAGCAGTGGTAGATCTGACACCTCAAATCATGTTATAGTGTGCACACTACATTTCTTGACAGTTCCCCTAGCCCCACTTCTGGCCAGGTTTCCACCTCTATTGCTCTCTCTAGTGTTGGAGCTGCAGCTGCTGTGTAAAGCAGCAGTATGCCCACAGTGGTCAGTGTATCTGCCAGTTCACCAATTCCAGCGGGTCCATATTTTGAATGTGATCATTCTGTCCAGAGCGGCCAATGTGTTTGAAATGGTTAGTGTGTTGGGTGTAATGAATCTGCTAGATCTCCAGTGTGTCCATAGTGGTCAATTTGTCCTTGCCAACAGGGCTGCACTGTTTGTTTGCATTTCTCTGGCATCTTCTCTAGGCCTAGGTGAACTCTACTATGTTTAGGAGGCAAAGTGACCTGAGGACACACTTGGCTGGGTCTGGGCATGTGCGTGGAGCTTCTGCATGCCACGCTGGGGCATGAGTTTCCACAGTTCTAGCACTGTTCCCTTGGCTTGGCTGTCAGGATCTTAAATACCTACCTCCTCTTGCAACAAAGAAGGAGCCACTCCTGATTTGCCCCATCCTAGTTCTAACAGCTCCCCACCAGATACCCAATCAGACTGCAGGTCGCACCTTGTCCAACCTCCAGCCTGGGAGCCAGGGGACATTTCCCCTGAGCCCTCTCCCAGTCTCTAATCTCACCCAGGACTGCCAGGGACTAAGAGGTCCACCCATCAGTAACCTCAGTATACATGTCTTTCATCTCCTGGCTTTGTGTAGTAAGAGCTATTAGTCGTTGGCTCACTTGTTTATTAGCATTCAATCAAAAACATTTATTTAGCATCTACTGTATTCCAGGCATTACTTTATACGTGAGGGCTATAGCAATATGTGAGACAGGCAAGATCCTTCTTCTCTTGGAGCTTATTTTCTAATGTAGAGAAAAGACTAAGTGAATAAACAATCAAACAAGTATACATAGATTAGATAGTGATAAGTGCTAAAACAGAAATAAAACCAGGATATGTGATATTGACTGAGCTGGGCGTGGGGAGTAGTGAGAAGGTGTAGTTGTTTGCCCATGCGAACAAGATTGCCAAAGAATAGGAAATGGCTCTCATTTCCGCCTTGTTCCTTCCTAAACAAACCACTTCCCATGTCCATGTGTGTCAGGGAAGGCTGAGTGGCCCAGCTGCAGTGCTTGGCTCTGATTCCTATCACCCAACCATGGTAACACCATCCCCTTGCCAATGATTGGTCTCAGGATCTGGGCCTCAGCCAATCAGAGCGTAGGATTTTCTTGTCAATAGGCATTGGTTCAGAAATGCGCATAAGTTCAATTGGAGCTCACATGGTGTGTAGGGGAGTTTTCTGAAAATGTCTGAGAAGTTTTCTGTTTTTAAAGGAAAAGATGGCCTTACTAGATGACAGCAAGATAGCAAGCAGGTGCAGTTGTTCTTGGCAGCTGGCCTATGACCATGGAGGAAATATCCCTTAGATTAGAGGAAAGCTGGTGCTCCGCAAAGCCAAGTATAGAGAAGGAAATGATCTACTTCTTGAGGCTGTCAGTGAACCCCTAAGCCAGCAGCTCATCTTGAAGGCCTGATCTTCAGCACTCAGCATTCCTGTGCAGGCCACAGCTGCCGTGTGCTTACGCACAGAGCAGGCCAGAGATCCCCCAGGATCATCCCTCAGCCAGTGGAGTGTGGGAGGTAATGGCTAACCACCTCAGCTCTCCTGTCCATTGCCTGAGACAATAATGAGCATCCTGCATGGCAGAGAAGTCCTCTCCAAGTCGGGAACATTTACACTGAGCTGTGAATGTCATCAAGAAGCCGTTTGCGGGAAGAACGTTCACAGCTGAGGCACTCAGTTGGCAGAGACCCTAATGGGGGATTTGTTTTGGCATATTCCAGAGTCAGAAAAAAGCAGGGCACGTATGGCCGGGCCCTGGCTAGCTGACAGCTGGATTTCTAGAATCAGAGAATCTGGCTTATGTCCTCCTCCCCGTCTTGCTTGCAGTTTGGTCTTGAGCAAGTTATTTAACCCCTTTGACTCTTTGTTTCCTCATCTTTAAATGGGCTTGATAATAGCCCTCAAGACAGGGTTGTTATGAGAGTCAAATGAGCTCATGGATGTGAAATGTTTATCACAGTCCCTGGCCCAGAGTAGTTATTCTCTCATCTAGATTAGGTTTGCTTGCCTAATGTTTGATTTGCCGTGGGTTTTATGTCTTTTGGGGGTCATTGTCAGCATGAGCAGAATAAAATCACATCCACTCGAACCGTGGGACGACAGAGTGCCAACCACTGCTGGCACACCCCGAGGAACCATAGATAAGCTTGTTTTTTATAGAGAGATTACCTGGATCCATTTAGAACTCTAGCTTCCCCAGAGTTTATCTCCTTGCCAGAAAATCTGGAAGCATGTTTTAAAAGCTTGCAGAATGTTAGATAAGCGCATTATCGGAGCCGAGAACACGTTGCCTCTCCTGTAGCAGCGTTTGTTGCAAACTACCCAAGAGATAATCTGTCAAAATCCACAGATTGTGGCCCACAGTAAACTCTTTGGCCGATTTTTTCACCAAATAAATTCAAAAGCCTACTACAGACGTGTTAGCAAGAAAAACTGGAAGTGCTAACAGGGTTCCAATGGAACACAGGTAATTAGTTACCTGATGGACCCTGACACATGTATGGTGGGCTGCTTTGCAAGGCTGACTCTGGACCAGGCTGTCTAACAGGTATTATCACTCCAGGGGAGACCCTGCAGTGGTAGGCAGAGGGCCATCAAAAGTCTACTGCTTCTTTAGGCCATGTTCAGCTTCCATGCAAACTACTGCAAAACTGTGTATGTTCATTTCACAGATAATTATGTGCAGTGATTCAAGAGCTTACCTGCAAGAGAGACAAATTCCACCCAGAATGCTTTTAAGCAGTGTGCTCTCATGCATGAGTCCACAGAGAAAGCCATTTGACTTAATAATGTGTATTCACTTACAACAACAAAGACCAAGACAATTGTTTTAACTCACCTGTCAGTGGTGATATTTCCTTTGGAGCTCCCTGAGAGAGAAGTCTAATAAAATAATAGAAACTGCTAAGTAATATTTATCTAGGGCAGATAATATTTGTCTGACCTCTAAAAAGCTCTTAAAGTAACCAAACCTCTCCACATTTCATCAAAAGCTATTGAGGGACCATTTCTATCTACTATCATAAACTAATCTATAATAATAAAAGCATAATATTCTAATTAGACCGGACATCCTTCCGGACGTCCTTCCTTCCTGACAAAGCCACAGCGGGTGGGGGCTGTGGCAGAGGCGGTGGGCAGGGGCCGGGGCCAAGGCCCTTGCACAAATTCCGTGCATCGGGCCTCTAGTTTACTATAATTATGTGTTATTCAAAATGAAATGTAGAGATAGAAGATTCTATCATCCCTAGCTCTGCCACCTACTCATTCTTTGACCTTATTAATAATAATAGTAACAATGACAGTTAATACTTGAGACCGCTTAGCAGGTCCCAAGCACTTTGCTTAGTGCCTAATTTATACCCATCTCATTTAATATTTGCAGAAAGCCTTTGGGAGGGAGATGTGTTACCATTACATCCTTTTTAGAGTTGAGAAAGAGAGGCTTTAAAAGGTCAATACGCTTGCTCAAGATCACACCCTTAGCAGATGAGTCAGTTGCATTTTCAACTTGAGCTGCCTGGCCTGGAGGATCATGGATTCTGTGTATGTCTGCCTCCTCTGGGGCCTAGTTTCCACATCTATATTTGTCTTCCTCTCCTCGGTAACTGGGGAGTCCAGGGCTTGGCCCACACTGAGTTTTCAGACTTGGCGTGGGAGTGAGCAGGGCTGGCTCACAGCTGAGGGCATGGAGCAGAGTGTCCCTGAAACCAGGTGGCAGGCCAGGGGAGGGCAGGGCAGGAAGCAAGGGGACATCTGAAATGCCCACTCCCAGTCTAGCGATGCGAAGTGACGGATCAGCAACAGAGAACCCGAAAGACTGAGCAAGCGAGTGTGGGAGGCAGACTGGAAACATTGCCAGAGTCTGGGGAGACTTAAGTCACGGAACTTATTTGAGGGTGTGCAGGGCAAAGGGTGCCAACTGTGAAAATAGGGGATCACCCTATCTCTCTTACACGGACCTGGGAATAGTAAGGGACTAGTCTATGTGCAAGCACTTTGCAAACTCTAAAGTGAAAATATTTTTTTAAATATATTTTTTATTGATTTCAGAGAGGAAGGGAGAGGGAAAGAGAGATAGAAACATCAATGATGAGAGAGAATCATTGATTGGCTGCCTCCTGCACGCCCCACACTGGCTCTGACCGGGAATCGAACTGTGACCTCCTGGTCCCTAGGTCGTCACTCAGCCACTGAGCCATGCCAGCTGGGCTAACGTGAGAATTTTTATTGCAAAGTGCTGTCTGTGTTTGTGTAGGCAAGATAAAGTGACTCTGTGAACGAGAGCAGCCTGGGCTATGGATTTCTGCCCGAGGACACCTCAGTTGGATTTAGGACTAGGAAGAAAGTAGGAAGATTGTTTTGGCAAAGGAAGAGAGAAGATAACTTTCCAGCTTTGTCTTGTGTTCCGAGGGGACAATATTCAAATTCACCAAGAAGAGAACCAAAAACATTGCAAAATAATGCTCTGAGCTTAAGGTTTCTCGGTCATGCTATGTGGTATGTCGACAGACTGGATACAGGATTTAACACAGGTGGTGGGTTTTGTTTTGTAGCTGCATGTCAGCATCAGTTAGTGGCAAAGGGAGCCTCCAGGGTCTGTGAGTGCTGTCACTCCCCGGAGCGGAAGGGCACATGACGAGGGAGCTGCACTCAGGTGCAGTCAAGGACAGACCTGGGGAGAATTTAACACCTCTGACCTGTGGAGCAGTGGCTGGAGATGCACAGGGTGGGTCATGGGGTCACGCAGAACCACTATTGGGTTTCATTTCCACTCTGGCAGCCCAGGGAGCTGGAGTGAGCAGCACTGGGAGGCAGCTGGTTTCACACAGCAGCCACAGGGAATGCATCCAGCAGGGTGGTAAGGCTTGTGCCCTGATTTGGCGGGCAGCAGGACCAAGACGGGGGTGGGCAGAGCACAGCTGTTACCTGGCATCAGGCCTGACAAACAAGCCAGAAGCAGAAAGCTGGAGGCTTTGCAGCTTCACCAATGCTGGGAAGAAACTGTGTAGACATTTCTCTGCTGGGGGTGACCTTGGCCCCACTGCATACCATTGACTTCAGGCCGAACAGTACAGACATTGACATCAAGCAGCTCTCTGTGGTGTAATCTGACAGGAGGATTCCAGGGAAATCAGGAGAAACAGGTGAACCCAGCCTTGGTTTATGGAGGAGACACTAAGCAAGAGAAAGCTGCATCTTCCTCTAGGACACTGTTCTCAACCTGTGGGTCGCGACCCCTTTGGGGGTCGAACGACCCTTTCACAGGGGTCGCCTAAGACCATCGGAAGACACATATATAATTACATATTGTTTTTGTAATTAATCACTATGCTTTAATTATGTTTAATTTGTAACAATGAAAATACATCCTGCATATCAGATAATTACATTATGATTCATAACAGTAGCAAAATTACAGTTATGAAATAGCAATGAAAATAATTTTATGGTTGGGGGTCACCACAACATGAGGAACTGTATTAAAGGGTCGTGGCATTAGGAAGGTTGAGAACCACTGCTCTAGGATGAATGAGTAGGGAAAAACCAGAAGAACTAATGGAAAGAAAAGGGAGAACATACTCTTTAGGATGTAGGGAAAAAAAAAAAGAAAAAGTTAAAAATAATGACAAATGGAGAGTTTTGGAGCAGAGGATAGTGATTCAACACAGACAACTGAGGTTTCTAAAATGCAGACCAGAGCAAAAGGATGAAAATTACATTCAAATGTATAATAAAAGGAAACTAGCCTGAGCTATGGGAGACCTGATTATGCATGTACTAGTAGAAATGGCTAATGCAGCATCTATATTAATGAAAGATATCCAGACACATCCTGGTAATATTTAAAATTTGAAATACTGCCATAGCATCAAGGGAGAATATCAGGTAGCATATAAGGAAGGGGGGGGCATATTTCCCTTTGATATACTCTCTATAAGATAAAAGGTTAGAAGAGCGTAGATGATAGGAATAGATGGGGCAAAGATTTGGTACATGAATTTTATTCCAGCAATATATATTAAAATCTATATTTTATTCCCATATATATTCTATTTCTGGAAAGATAAGCCAAGCAGCTGACAAAGAAAATTCCTTGAAAAAACAAAACAAAACAAAACAAAAAAACTCAAAAGTGAACTCTTGATGACCTAAGGACACAGAATTCCGTGATGAAGAAACTCATTGTACAGAAAAAAATTGCACTAAGCCCAATATATACATACATTAAATTCAAAGAATTGTAAATTATTTAGGTTCCAAACCAACGGAAAATGTCAGGATCAAAATTCAAAAGGAACACACCGAATAATAAATTTTGCAGAGTAGTTATGCATGTTTGTACTTGACACATAGTAATCACACTTTATAAACATTTGCTTAATGAGTATAGGACCCCTACCATGTATGTAAAAATAAGCTGGAGAACTGGGGATGGCCCATACCTAGAGGAAGCTGAGTCATTTCTTCCTTCTGCTGGGTAAATAGGAAAACTTTCTGTTCCCTTTATGACTATGAGACAACCTTTTTTTTGTTATTTCAAAGTGAAAGTTAAATTCATTATTTTTATGTAATTATTATAATTATAATCTGAAAGGGGTTTGGTCAGATTTTCAGAACAAATAATTGAGGTCATGAATGTGATGGGCATTCTGAAAATAGACAGGTGCCTTTGACCATGTAACAAAAAATATCCCCATGTCCATGGGTCTATAGGGAGAATACTAGTATGTCTTTCCCGGTTCCTAACTGTCAGCCATGAACTCTCTCTCAATAATACCACATTTCCTCCCACCTCCATATTAGTGTGACTCACACTACCTTAATTTTTCATTTTATTCTCCTGGATTTATATGATTCATTAAGTTAGGTGGGGTTTTTTGTTGTTGTTGTTTTAAATTTACTTATTGAGAATTGATTACAAGCTTATTCATAACCATGATTCTTTTAAGATGACTACTTAACAATGAACCAAAATGTTGGCTGTTTCCCCCATAGAAACCATCTGCTTTGAGATTGGGGGGACTTTGTTGAACAATACATAGTGGATTTGTGCTCTGAACAATACCAAAGGGCTGAGGAGAAGTAGCAAGGGCACTTTGCATAGTTTGTCCCAGAAGGTCTTAAATGAGTGAGATCTGTTATGGATTAGGAGTTAAGACCTAAAATGGCCCAGCATATTCAAGATAGAGAAGTTTATTCTGGATTTGACTGATTCCAGAATAAACTTATCACAAATTCCAGTGACTGTAGAATTTTTACCCTTGGCCTTATCATTATTCATACATGTTAGATCATCTTTTTGATAATGAGGTTGTTCCCTAACTTGGGGATTGTGTCTAGAGAAAGTCTGTATCTTTGTTCTGGGAAATACGTTTCAGGAAGTATTAAGGATGCAAGATATGTCTCCCTCCTGAATTTGACCTTGGCTCAGAATAAAAGTGTCAGTGGGTTGGGGATTTCCTGGGAATCTGTTTGCCCTGCTCTGAATGTGTCAAGGACATACAGCCCTGTTCTTTGTCCTCTATTGTGTATTGTATCCAGAGAACATTTAATTCTCTGTTTGAAGGAAGCTAAGTGTAGATTGTCTAGTATGTGACTTATTAGGGGTGAATATTAGACCACTTTTCTTGAAGATAAACATATGCTAGGAAATGCAAACTCATTTTAATACTAGTATTGATACCATTGTGAGTAGCTAGTTACTAATAATAGGAATGGAGCCAAGGAGGAAGTCAGACATTACAGGCATGTCATCTTGGTCAGCTTCACCAGGAAGCTCCAACTTTGCACTCCCCAGGGAACCACCAGCCTATTCCCCACAAAACACTGGGGGGAAGAGTCCAATAAAGGGGAAAGAGACGCATGCCCAGTAAAGTTGGGGTGACATAGGAAAGGTATTTGTCTGTCAATCACACCTGGGAACAAAGATCATTGGCCAGAATGGGCATGGCCACTGCAAGCGAGCAAAAATTTGGGAAAACAGAATCTCCTAAACAAAGGAGTTGTCTTTCTTGTTCTCTTGGCTCTCTTGGTGCGCTTGGCTCGTGACTCTTGTGGCTCATGGCTTTTCTTGCTTTTGCTTGTATGGCCCACAGCCACGTGGACCCCACACACAATAGACTGATGGGCAACAGCTAGCCTGATGCTGTACTGGACCCAGCTCCAATATGGAATGGACACTCTGGACACTGATTCTGATTTTGCTCTGCAGAAACCCCAGATACGCTTCTTCTATGACTGGACAGAGGGAAATGGAACTTTGGAAACTCAGGGATGTAACTCATAGAAATAAAATCACTAATTTTCCTGTGCGAGTCTCAGAAAATTCTTTTTCTTGGAATGTTGCAAGGAATCCACCCCCAGCTGCAGCCAGGGGAGATGAGGCCCTCTCCCGTCTGTTAACAGTATAACATCAGTAGAACTACAAATTGGCCGAAAAAAAATATATACATAGTTTCAAAGCCAAGTAAAAATATTTCCCATTTCTTTATATATAATGCACATATAATATGTTAATATATTACATATTCTTTTTTATGTTTTTCTGAATAATTTTTGACTTTATATATTACTATTACTTAATAGATAAAATACATACAAAGGCATGCAGAATAATCCTCTAAAATATTTTAAATGCAGAGTTTTTTTTTGCTAGCAGCTGTGTAATTTCCACAATTACCTGATTTTTATATTTTTAATGCTACTATTATTCAAGAATTTGTAGAACGTTTTCATCAACATATATGTACATGTACTATATGTAGAGATATAGTGTGTATACATATAAACTATATATCTTTGAAATATCCTGGTATGATTCCATTACATTTGTATTCAAAGGACTTAATTTATCATGTATTTCCAGTCCTACTGTCAGTAAAGACTTCATGCAATTGTAGGGCTGCTAAAAGGAAGAACATTAGTTTAGGCCAGTGGTTTTCAAATTCATTTATTCATTTGTTTGTTTATTTGTTCATTCACTCAGTAGAAAGGAGAAGATATATTTAATATATATTACAATTTATATAATAAGTATATTAAGGCATGGCTGGTGTGCTCAATGGTTAAAGCATTTGCCCATGCACCAAAAGGTCACAGGCTCAATTCCTGGTCTAGGGCTATACCTGGGTGGCAGGTTCGACCCCCAACAAGTGTGGAAGACAACCAATCAATGTGTTTCTCTCTCTCTTTCTCTCCCTCTTTTTTTCTCTCTCCCTTCCTCTGACCCTCCCAGAATACTCTCTAAAAAAAAAATTAATGGCAAAAATATCCCTGGGAGAGGATTAACAAAAATAAATAAATTAAATTAAAAAATTATATACATATATACAGAGACAAACATCCATATGTACACACACACACACACACACACACACACACACAATAAATCTTCCAGCTCATTTGTGGTGCTTCTGATCTACATGAGGGTGCTTGGTGGTGGGTGGGCATGTAGGGGATAGGAGATTTATATTAAAAGGGGAAGGGAGAGAAGATTCAATGCAGGGAGGTGAGGTGAGTGTGGGGAAGAGTGCCTGAGGGAGTAGTTTCTGTGTGGAGGAGGGACTTAGGGAGAGATGAGAAAGCCTTGGCATGGTTTCCTGGGTACAGGAGACACTGAGTTTGAAGAAAGGATTTTAGAAAGTGTTGCTGGGGTCTGTGTTGGATATTCTTGACATTCTTGCAGATATACCATCAGGGTTGGAATTTCTCTTTACTTTTGGCCACTGGGCGGTGCTTCCTGGAATGAGAGCCTGAACGTAGACTGAATGTGTGTTAGGTGCTGACGATAGAACGGTGGGCACAAAACACACCCCCTTTGCTTTCAAGAAACTTACACACTAGTAGAGTAGATGGCATGAGTCAAATAACCACCAAAGTATCATCCATTCATTCATTTTTTTATTTTTTTTTTTTAGCACCTACAATGTGCCAGGCACTTCTTAGGTTCTTGGGATTTTGATTCCTCAGTAAGACAAACAGATAATATTCCTGCCTATGGTGGGTTTATTATGTGCCAATCTGAGCTAGGACTGCATTCCTGAGGATTTCCTTCTCTAAAAGGTTCTGGCTCAGGGATGGCCACAAGAAAAGTGTGCAAAAACCTGGAAGGTAGAGCAAAGCTGCAGCCATTAGTCTCTGAAGGCCAGCGTAGGCCCCTGGCTTTGCTGTAGCTCACGCACATTGGAGCTGATCCGTTGGATCACCTTCTGAATGTGCTGAAGGTGACCTTAGAGTCCTGAAGAATCTCCTTTTCCCGCTTCTCCGGGGCCTGGGCCCAGCATAGTGCGGCTCCAGGGCAAAGGGCCAGCTCCTCCTGTGGATTCCGGATTCCATGCAGCACTGAGGTGGGAGTCACCTGCAGTCAGCTGTCCTTGTGAGCGCCACTTCGTCCCTGCTCCATGCACAGCACAGCCGGGTTTCCTTCCTGACTGTCAGAGTGGGTGACTCATGGCAACTTCAGACACAATGCCAGGAGCAGAGGCAACAGCCTGCATAGTCGCCCCACCTGCTCCGACAGCGGTGTGATCACTCCTTCTGGGATGAATCCCTGTTTCCTGTCTCTCACAGTCATTCTGCTGCTCTGATTGAACCCCGATGGCTGCTCTGCCCTTGTGCAGTTTACATTCCAGATGGACAGTAAACAGCTTAATAAAGAAGTGAATTGTAAAGTGTGTTTAAGAGTAAAAGGTGATGGAAAGAATATTAGAGAAGAAAATTAGAGAAGGAAGAAGTAAGAGGAATCTAGGGTGCCATGGGGGGTGGTGAGGAGGCAGGTGCTCTATTCAATAGGGCAGTCATGAGGGGGCTTATTGGGAAAGTAGGGTTTGAACAAAGACTTGAAGGAGGTAAGGAGCTAGTCAAAGGAAAAGCTTCAAGGGTGGAGGGAACATAGAACACCCCCCCCCCCAAGGCAGGAGAATGCCTGGAGTGTCCCAAGAGGTCCACGAAACCAGTGTGACAGGAGAGGAGAGGAGAGGAGAGAGCATGGGGGAGGGCAGGAGGAGATGGGCCTGGAACTGGAACAGAGGTTGGCAAACACTGGCCTGTGGGCCAAATCCAGCCCCTCTGCCTGTTTCTGTACATCAAGTCTTATTGGCACTCAGCCCTACTTGTTCATTTACATTTCGTCTAAGGCTGCTCTTGGGCTACCGCAGCAGTGTTGAATACTTGTGACAGAGACCATATGGCCTTCACAGCCTGAAATATTTACTAAAAAAGTTTGCTGACCTCTGCGGTTTTGGCTTTTACTCTGAATAAAGTGGGAACCACATGAGGGTTTTGAGCAGAGGAGAACCAGGCTCCGATTTATCTTATAGAAGAATTATTCCTGCTGCTGTGCGGAGAGCAGATTGCAGGGATCAAGGGTAGAAGCAGGATGACACAGCAGGAAGCTATTGCAACCATCCAAGCAGGCAGTGATGGTGGCTTGGACCAGAGGGGCAGCAGGGGACGTGGTGAGAGGTGGGTGGATTCTGATTCTCTTTTGAAGGTTGAGCCAAACTGACAGACTGGATTTGGGGTGTGGGAACATGAAGGAGTCAACAATTGTATAATTATAACCATCTCAAATGCTGGTATAAAAGGATTCCTCGGAGGTGCCTCAGGGACCAGTGGTGATGGGAGCAATGCCAATCTTCCCACCCGATTGGAGCTTTTCTGCTTTGAATATTGTATGTATTGGACTTTCTACTAATTCAGTTGTTCTCAGCTTTGCCTGCCCATTAGAATCGTCTGGGGAGCGTTACAAAGTATTGATGCCTCCCCCCCCCAAATTCTTATTTAATTGGTTTGGGTTTTGACCTGAGCATTAGGATTCATAAAAGCTCCCCAGATGATGCTTCCGTCAGCCAAAGTTGAGAACCACAGCTCTAATATTTTCTTCGAACAGACTTCCTATGCCTTTTGAATGATGGCAAAGGGCTGGTTTGAGATCTAGAAGTGTGTGGTAGAATTGTCTTTTTAATTTTTATCTTCCCAGCACTCAGCATCGTCATAATGCCTTCTTAATTTCCTTTGAAGGAATTTCTTCTCCCCTTTGTTCACAGCCTTGGTAGTAGTGGTGCCCATCCCTCCACCATGAAGGTGAACCTCCTGGATCTCTTCTCTCCCTTCCCTGGGTGCAGTCCAATGGCAGCTGTGTGACTTCAGCTATTCCTTGGACACACTGATATCTGAGATGGTTGCAGGTGTGACTTGTTGCAGCAATGGCCAAAATGGTAGCATGTTCCTGTCCAGGATTTTCCACCATGAAGTAATTGCTGAGTCCTGCTCTTGGCTTTTTAGCCCTCAAAGCTCCCTTGGTTATTTCAATTCATTCCCAAACCCGATACCACTGCCTCCTGTTGTTTTACCCTTCTTCTCCTCACCCTGTATTATGTCAATAAATTCCCTATTGCTTCAGGCAGCTTTATCTTGTAACCAAGAGCCGTACTGATACAGAATGTCTGGGTGGCATTCTTTGCTCTATTTGTATCATGACATTATTCTAGTTTATTTCTTTGGCAACTATGCACTGTGATTTCATTGTTGGAAAAGAGCAAACAATAAGAATAACAATCTATTGAACTGCACTTATTCAGTAGGGAACAGACAGATAAGAGTTGTTGCCAGATTGTTTGGAGGTTATAACAATGATTTATAAGATTAGCATAGCTATCAATAATAACAACAATTTATTAATCATCTACTTCTCGGAAGTACAAAATTTGATTTGACATTTTTGCAGAATACTGTTGAAAATGCAGTATATGTAAAATCTTCACTGGTGACCTAACAAGACCTCAGTCTTGGAGCATGTACTGGATATCCAATAGAAGAGGAATTTGTGTCATTTTGGGTCCTAATGGAAGCAGACACCAAGGCAGAATTAGAAATGCAGGATAGCCCAGCCGGTGTGGCTCAGTGGTTGAGTGTTAACTCATGCACCAAGAGGTCACTGGTTCAATTCCTGGTCAGAGCACATGCCTGGGTTGTGGGCTTGATCTTAGCTGAGGGTCATGCAGGTGGCAGTCAATCAATGTTCTCTCTCATTGATGTTTCTATCTCTCTCTCCATTTCCCTTCCTCTCTCTGAAAAATCAACAAAAACATATTTAAAAAAAGAAGTGAAAGATATTTAGTGTTGGGAAATATTTGTGAAAGTAAAGGGGGGAGGTCACAGAAGCAGTTAGAGAGACACTTCAGACCATGCTGCAGGTCTGACACTTGTTAAAGATCTGTGAGGAAGGAGGATCCCTAGGAGGAAACTCAGGTTGCAATGCAGCTCTGAGGAAGTCTCGACCAGGCTGATGGGGAGCATCAGAGCAAGGATCACCAGTTAGTGGAGTCTTGTGTTGGCTTAGAACCCCTGGCTAAAGTAATCCTGTGGCGTTCAGTCCTTGGCTGGGAGCAACCTGGGAAGAGAGTGGCCTTGGTGTGAAGGCTGGAACAGATTTCAAAGAGGCAGCTGCTGAAGGTGGTCAGCTAACCACTTTCCCTGCAACAAGTTCTCTCTTGAAAGATTTGAGTAGAATATTTCCCTAGAGGTCACAGAAGGACATAGGAGACAAGGAAGCAGGATTTGGCCTTTCAAAAATCAAGGTGAACCTCCCCAACCTCCCCTGACCATTATTCAAGACCACAGAGAGTATGAGAAGTGAATATGTGAGGGGAGGGGATATTTTGATGTTTTTTTGTGTGTGTGCTTTAGCAGGAAATCTTTTGATGTGTTATTTGAGGTGGGTGAGTCATTATAAATAAGATAATTCCCTTCCCCTATGGAGAAGGTGGGCTGCTGAGGAGAACAGGCATTCTGTTCCAACAATTGGGCCCTTCCAAAATATAGATTTTGGGATATTCAGATCCCCTCCCTTCTTGCCTGCTCAAGCTATGTTCTTTCTGTTTTTTCTTCTCTCATGCACCGTCTATTGTTCTTTCCCTACTAAATCCTTCCTATTAGTATATAAACATGTGTGTTATTTTTTAATTCCCCTTGTACTAAATTCCTTACCAACCACTCCTATTATTCTGCACCCATTCAAAGCCAAGCAAACTAGCTTTCTCCTGTTCCTTTATACCCATTCATTCTTCAGTTTATCTGACTTCCCTCTCACTGCTCCTTAGAAACTGCATTTGTCAAGGACAGCAGTGACTTCCGTGGAGCAAACTCAATGGCCT
Source organism: Myotis lucifugus (assembly GCF_000147115.1). Classification (NCBI taxonomy): domain Eukaryota; kingdom Metazoa; phylum Chordata; class Mammalia; order Chiroptera; family Vespertilionidae; genus Myotis; species Myotis lucifugus. Next base: position 7,097,675 of record NW_005871087.1, read on the forward strand.
ATTCTCTGTTATTGCCTCGTGTGACCTCAGTGGCACCCATCACTGAGGACACTCTTTTTGAAATATCTTTCTTGGTTTTCCACTCTCCTGGTTTTCTTTCTGTCTTGCTACTCTTCAATGTCATTAGCTGACTCCCCCTCCTCACCCAAATCTAAACTTTCAACTTTCCCTGGTTTTGGTCTGAACTGAGTACCCTTTGTTCCCCCCCCCCTCTCCTCCACTGTTTCTTGGTCAGGGTGCTATGGCAATTTTTACAAGGCAGTTCTTTACTGTGTGGGATGTTCTTTGCATTGAAGTACTTTTAAATCCCAGGTACTAGTCTCCAGGAACTTAAATCCCACCTCACCTTCAGGTTTTTCCTAAGTTCCCTGGCAGGTGACTCTGGAAGGAGGAGTTTGTGCAAAGGTGTCATTAAGAAAGAGCTCCCAGGAGAAATGAAAAGAGTATGGGGCGGTAGGGCAGGCACAGAGAGGCACAATACAGTGATGTTTCAGGCCAACTTGCAGCCTCAGACTGATCCCCAGAGAAGCTCGGGGCATAAATCGCATCTCAAGGTTTGAGACAAGGGAGCTAGGTGTTTGTATTCTTAATTCCATTAATCATGGGTAAGAACTGCTCTGTGTGTGTGTGTGTGTGTGTGTGTGCGCGCGCACATGCTTGTGCATTTGTGTACCAGGGTGTTGGGTGTGAGTGATTCAGATATGAACTCCTGAGTATTTTCAACTCTCTGTGTTTGCAGTCAAAGCAGTCCAATAGCTCAAAAGAAATCACTGAAAATGTTGCACCTGCAGGCCCTTAGATGCTCAGAACTGGTAAGGAGAATTCCAAGGGACATGAATGGAGTACAAACAGCATCTGTTACAATGGTCTGTAATGGGAACTTGTGAAGAACAGGATGGGTGGGGGTTGTGTGTAAGGAAGAGGAGAAAGAAGGCTGGGTGTAACTGCTCAGACCTCTGACTCACAGTCCTGAGAGAAGTCTCTTTCAGGTCTGTTTTCTGGGAAGTCCTCAGGTGAGTGGCTGCGAGAGGGCTTTATAAGAGTTACAATGTGAGTTCATGGGGGTTGTACTGGCACAACCTGCTTCAATTGTACTGCAGCAATTCCTGCTTCTTCCTCTGGGTCCAGGAATCCATTTCCAGGATGAGCTATCCAGTTTGCTTGTACTCATAGACCTGCCTTCCAAATGCCCTTCACTGCACATGTCTTGTCTCTGCCCAGCACTGCTATAAGCCTCCTCTGAACATAACAAGATCCCTTGTGGAGGGGAGTGTGGGTGATCCCCGCTATCAACAATGAATAGGAATGTCTGTTTTGCTGTGTCTTTCAAATTGAGGTTTTATAATTAACAAATCACTAATTGGATCATTTAAAAGTTAGGAAACTGTTTAATAAATGATTATACTTGTAAGTTTTAAAAAAGCATTTCATACAGAGTACATGTAAGTACACTACAGTCTAGGAATAGAGGAAACTAGGTGCTTTATTACATAAAAATATTGAAAAGTAGCGTGAGAAGAATATTATTCACTTCTAATACCTACAGACAACTGATTTAAACATTTTGATTTCTTTCTTTAAAATGTTTTTCCATTTATATTTTTTTCATATAATGCTCTTCCAATCTAATGTTATAATAAAAGCCCTTGCATATGCCATTGAATATTCTTGGAAAACATTATTTGAAATTGCTGCATAATATGCACATATCTTACTTTGCTCAACACTTTTCCAATGATTGAATCTTGAAGGTTTTAGTGATTTTTTAAAAAAATAAGTATCACTGCAATGAATAAAATTATAAAGCGTATGTGTGTCTATGTGTGCGTGTGTTTTGGATAACTCTCCAAAATACCTTAGCGTATGTTGTGATTTTCAAGTCTGTTTAAATTTCTTTGAATACTCCTTTCTTCACTCGATGGTCCTTAATTCCCCTCCTCTTGAGTCTGAGATGAACTTCGTGACCTACTTCTAATGAAAAAAGTATGGCAGATGTGATGGTTGTGACTTTGGAGACCACGTCGTGAAAGACTTGCGACTTGCTCCTTGCTTTCTCTTGGAACACCTGCTCTGGGGAAGCTAGCTGACATGTGAGGATGGTCAAACAGCCCTATGGAGAGGTCCAGGTGGCAATCTCTGCTAACAGCCTTCTCCAGAGCCTTCATCCAACGCCCAGAGAAGTGAACCATTTTGGAAGCAAATCGTATAACCCAGACAAGTCTTTAATAAAGTTTAGACGACTGCAGCCTGAGCCAACATGTTGACTACAACCTCAGGAGAGACCCCGAACTACTGCTACCCAGCTAGGCTGCTCCTGCATTCCTAACCCACAAACATTGTAAGATAAAATTGTCTGCTGTTTTTGGGTCATTTTTAATGCAACAGTAGATAACTAATAATATGGCTCTTGATATGTTCAAATTGCTTTTTCAAAAGGTTATATGAATTTATTCACTCATCAAAAATAGATAAGAATGGTTGTTTTACTATGCCCTTTTCAGTTGAATTTTTATGACTAAAGAAAGGAATCTTTACTAATGCAGATATACATTATTTTAAGTTCTAGATTCTTTCATTCTGGTTAGTGTAAAATTAGAGTCCAAATAATTACAATGTCACTTAATAAAACCTTAAAGTAAAGAAACCATTAAAACAAGGACTTTAGAAAATGCAATACACTGATTTATGGCATTGCCCTTTATTGAGAAAGAATACAAAAGGGTAGAAAACGGACACATACCATTATCATAATATTTAAACTAATTTTATAATAGTCTTTATCTTGTCATTATAAAATTGAGCATCTGTCTAAAATATGTTTACGAAGAATGACAAAAAGATTTCTTGTAATTTTGAGAGTTTTTCTCTAATAGATTTAAGTACTGTTGACGTGAAACCTTAAGACTATTAATGTGTGTGTTGTTGTTTTTTTAATTTGTGAGAGATATAGGAAGGGAGGAAGAGAAACATTGATGTGAGAGAGAAACATCAATCAATTGCCTCTCATATGCGCCCTGACAAGGGATAGAATCCGCAACCTGTGTATGTGCCTTGATTGGGAATTGAACCCACTACCTTTTGGTGTACAGGACAATGCTCCAACTAACCGAGCCACACTTTACCCAGGGCAAGACTATTAATGTTTCTTATTGGCAACTACATTTGCTAGAATTTTTGAGCAAGAGAACATATTTTATTTAGAGTTGTTTATTTCTTAAGACGGTGGCTTTGCTCCTCAGCCTTGTGGTAAATAAGCATTAATTGACCGTGACCTCACTAATCTGGTTACAGTGATCTCAAGAGGCTTTTAAATTTGAGTAAGTATTTGTAAGCTTTTCCTTCTTATGTAAGTCATACAGGTAAAAATAATTATTGTGATATTATAGTAGCATCAGCCCTCAAACACAAAATGATATATCAATTTTTCCCTGCACTCTTTTGATAAATTAAAGATAGGAAGGAGGGGTTCTTATGTTAAAATGCAGATAAAGCTTCGAATGAAATGTAATGTTTGTAGGTTTTCGAATAGCCTCATATATGAGAATATGCACAGTATAATCAACTACCTTATTAGTTCTGTGTTTTCAAAAGCGCATCCATTTCTTTTCATCATTATTTTGAATTTGTAGAGCTCTTTAAATGCTTTGAAGCCACTTCTATGAATGAAATTGGAGAGAACAATTGCCTGTTCAATCACAGAAGCCTAAAGCTGCATGTAATATTGTTCCACTCACAGTACATGCCTAGTTGCTAATTGAATGTGTGGTGACATATGCATGGGATAGCAAGATATACAGCATAAAAGGAAAAACACACAACTGGAATGATAAACAACTTATGATACTTATTAGCATTAACATTTTAATTTAAAACTCCTGGAAAACAATGATGTAATTTGTATTTCCTGGATTTACTCTTATGTCAAGTGGTAATCAGGGAACTTCTGGAGAGGTCTTTGATTTGCATTGATTTTTCTGGTTTTTAAGTAAATAAAATCCTCGAACTTTGACCTCCTCCACTATATGATTTTCATTATAAATGTACACGCAGAAGGGTAATACCTTATAAAGTTATATCCATGAAAGCACTGAGGTGGCTGCTTTCTTATTTAAAAACTAGAGGCCCAATACATGAAATTCGTGCAAGGGTAGGCCTTCCTTCCCCTGGCTGCCGGCACCAGGGACCTGGCCTGGGCCTCCTTCTGTGGGGCTATTGTAGGGCGATGGTGGCTCCGGCCCGCCCCCCCCCCCCTCAATCGCATCCACCCACCTTGGCTGGCCTGGAGCCAGTGTGTGTCATAACATGGTCATCATGGTCTACTGTTTAGCTGTTTGGTCCATTTGCATATTATGCTTTTGTTATTATAGATATTTAAAATATGTTTCATATAAATGTGTATTTAAAAAAATACAATTTTTTTCAATGTATTTTATTTTTCATTATTTTCTAACTTCATTTCTATCTTTTTTAAAGTCTTTATTGTTGAAAGTACTACATACGTCTTCCCCTCTCCCCCCCCCCCCCCAATTGGCCCCTTCTAGCCCGCCCCTGCTGTATCATTATTCTGTAGTTCGGGAAGATGGTACACAAACAGGTTTGTATTTGCTTACTTGAACAAGCCACCTCCAATTCTTCTTGGAATAAAGCATCAACAAACAAATGCCAGCTTAAACAAAGATTGGCAATTTTACCATCTTCTCACAGCATAGCAACATTGGTGTTATTTTACTGTTTGTTTTTATGCGGATCTGTGACTCATGAAAAATGATAAGAAACTCTCAAACTTATAATAGTCAGGAAAAATGTGTTCCTTGTCCTCGGGTCCTCTCAAACCTTGATTGTAGAAATAAATTTGCTTCATCAAGTTTATTTCTGAGATCATAGGAGAGTGTACAAAGTAGGGGGCAGCACCTGCATTTGGCAGAAGCACTGATCCTTTTGAACTATGAGGGAAGAAAATCATTTCAATGCACTCTCCTCCCTGAATACATCCTTAACCATGGCATCCCATAAAAACACTGCTGTCAAAAGTACAGTGTTTTGGCTACAGGGAACGCTGCTGCATGATGTATAGGAAAATTGTTAAGAGAGTAAATCCTACAAGTTCTCATCACAAGGACATTTGTTTTTTTCCTTGTTTTTGCTTTCTATTTTTATTGCATCTATAGGAGTTGATGGATGCTAACTATACTTACTGTGGTAATCATTTCACAATAGCTGTGAGTCAAACCTTTATGCCATATGCCTTAGACTTATACAGTGACGTATGGGAGCTATATATCAGTAGAACTGGGGGGAAAAGTCACTGCCACTGTTCATTGGTTGGTCTCTTCTCGCAGTGTTGGCTTTGAACCATCTCCCCTGCCTCTCTCTTGTTGCCTGCACACCTGGATGTTGCCTCCCTGGTGTGTGGCTTGGGCTAGACAGTTCTACACGGCCATCCTGACACCTCTGTGGCGCATCACTAATACCTGATGGGCATCTGGCATCACTAATACCTGGGCATCTGGCATCCACCCTCCCTCCTGGCTGGGTCCTCGGTGCTCTGGGACCTCATTCATCCAGAAGTGGGAATTGGAGACTGTTCCTCCTACACATAATAATCTAGGAAATAGAGCAGCAAGTTGCCAGGCAGTGCCCGTCTAACGAATGCCCTTTCACACAATCATATGTTTAAGATTACATAAAAAGAGACAAATCATGTGTTTGAAAAATTAGCTGCAAGTGTACTGCTTTCCTACAAAAAAGGTTCTCCTATCATTTTGGATGGGTTTGGAAATATAATCAAAACACGCCACCATGAAAACTACCTGCATTTCTTGTAGCCAGTGTTCACACGAGTTTTAATTCCATTTTTGTAAGAAAACAAAACAGAAGCCAGCACAATAGTCTTGTGTGTGTGGGTCAGTTTCTAAACAACTCTCAACAAATCTAGTGTCTGAGATACCAAGTAATCTTTTTAGACCTTGTGTCTAGTATTGCCAACTCCTCCAGGCCATGTTGCATTTCTGCCAGGGAGTCATTGAATAGGTGCAAATTTGATGATAAGACGCTTCTCCTTACAAATAAAGCAAATCTGCAACAATAAGAATGTCCCCTTTAAACTCATGGGAGCCGCCCTGACCAGTCCAGTCCAAAACCCCTGTGTGTGTTCTCTCTCCCTCGAATTCTCCACTGGTCTGCTTCTTGATCTCTAATTTCCCCCCACAACCCACCTCAGTCGTCTCCCCTGTGAAATCTTTCATCTTCCTCTCTCAAGTTGAGCCAATCCTACTTCATCCCATGACTGTATGTTGCATGTAACACTATTTCTCACTGGTTTATAAGTGTTTATCCTTCTGGTCCAGTCTTTTCTCTACTTGAGGGCAGAGCCTTCCTTATCTCTTTTGTGACCCCTCCACCTGGGTGCTCACAAAATGGGTGTGGGATGAATGAATGATGCTGAGGAGCAATGGAAAGCCAGCCCGAGCAGTTGATTTGAAATACTAAGGCATGATATGGCCATCACCCCCTCTGACACAAATTGCTTTGTCTGCCCTTAAAAATATTAACTTGAGTCTGTGGAAGTTTGGACCCTACACAGCCCTGGTGTGGGAAAGCACATTTGACAGCGTCTCAGTAATATTCCCTCGCTCCAGCTGGCTAAAGAAATGCTAAGTCAATGCTTTTCTCTACGAAACCAATACGTTTTTATTTGGGTTGTCATTTATCAACCTCTGAATAACTTGTTATAGGTTGAGTGATGGAGTTGAGAGAGGGATTTCTCTGAGACAGGCTGGCTGGCTGCCCGGGCAGGCTTTCTCCTGAGGGCCATTGTCCCAGCAGGGCTGCCCTATTCCAGGTCTGCTTCTTTGCCGTGCGCAACCTTGATGTTTCATTCAGCAAAGGAAGGACCATAGAACCAAACCCACGAGACTGATTTATAGTCATCGAGATCCTGGTCTATTCATTGACAATGAAAAAATGTAACTGGCAAGCAGGTGAGAAATTCATAGAAGCTGGGTAGGATGTCCTCACCACTTTAGGGAAACGAGTAAGAGAAACTAATGTTTAAAACACAAGTTGTGTCGTGGATCCAAATGAAGAGAACGGGGACGCATGTCATTGAGCCAGGCATGTCTCATGGCCTCGAGCTGCCGAGCAGACTGGGGATTTGTATTCAGAGGCCCTGGACGGGGGACCCACTAAAAAGTCTTTGTATTTTGACTTACAAGACCCCAGTGCAGTCAATTCCTGCTAGCAACAGGATTTCTTCAGACAGGGCAAAATAAAACTGTCAGGTCTCAAATTTTCATATTAGCATTACAAAGCGGTAAGACTCCAGTCACACTGTACAGCCTGGACACCTTGATTGGACACCAGTACATTCAAATCCCCGCAGCCCTACATTTCCTTGAATTAATTTCTACACTTAGCTAATCTCATCCATTATGTATTAACTCTTATTAATTTCATTCTTAGAAAATGTTTACATTATTTATAGTTTTTAGGGGATCTGGGCTTTGCTTCTAATGTTGATAACACAGTTTGGGGGCATGTGGTTCACTGCTACACTCCCTGTAAATACTAATTGACAATTATTCGTTAAGCAGTCCTTTTCAGACCACAGTCCTCATGCATTAGTGTGTCATAAAATCAAATTAGTGAGTTCTGACCTGTGGCTTAAAAAGGAAATAGAATAGAAAATATTAGAATGCATGGCACATAGAAAGGTGAAATATTGCTTTATATGTATTCTGTGTCCTAGGTTGTGATGTAAATTTTTTTTTCTGACTCTGGGTCAGGATCTATATCTATATCTATATCTCATTCTTAGAACTCAGAGCTTCGTCCTCTGCTTTAAGGAGCAAGATGTTCTTTGTGTCAGAAGGTATCAGAAAATTTATTTAAATAAAACCTTTGCAAGGAAGAGCCCTGGTGTTGAGGGGACAGTATGCACTCTGTGTCAGGGGTCTGCAGACTTGTCCCGTGGTGGGAAGTGTGTGACAGGATCAATGGTTAAAGAGGTACAAGGCATGTACCAAATGCAAGAAGAGAAATCGGCTGGTAGAAAAGACAGGGAAGTGATGGACATTGGGGGTCATTACTGCTCGTTGCTTAAGTCTTTCTCTGGACTGGAGCTTGGAGTCCTATCCGAGCACAGCTGTGCCAGATTGACGATTTCCATGTAGACAAGGTCACAGTGATTTCTGCTCAGACTCAGCCACTCTGGACAAAGGAGGAGACTGTCATATGAAATTCTAATTTCCTTGGGAAATTGCTTTCATAAGCACAGAAATGCAGCATATATCTGGGTACTCAAAGATAAGTGTTTGGCAAACTGTTTGAGGCACAAATACATTTTAATTTCTTTTCTCTGGAGTCCAATTTGTTTTATCCAGCGCATGTGTTCATGGACATGTGGTGCTGAATACTTGAAAATGTCAGACTGAATTTTTCATCCATCCATCCATCCATCCATCCATCCATCCATCCATCCATCCATCCATCCATCTATTTGTGCATCCATCTGTCCATCCAGCCACCCGTTCTTGAGCACCTCTGTACTCTGTGCAAGCAGTGTGCCCTCACATGCTGTATTTTCAATACCAGGAAATCTTGGCTGGAAATTTAAAAGTTATTTGATGTAGCTCTTATCAGAGGAATGCATCTTCTCTATAAATCTCACAGCAGGTGATAATTCAAGCTCCTGCAATCATGGGACTACACCCCTCTGGCTGAGAAAGTCCTTCCTTGTGTTACAGTGAAACCTGTTTTTCTCTAACGCCCCTCAGAAGCTTCTTATCTGATCCTCAAACAGCTAAACCTACCGGAGAGCCACCTGCTGCCTACTTGCCCATTCTAATTCCTGAGCCAATTCCTTAATCGATACATTTCTGAGCTAATCTTAATCAAGCCTGGTGGCACATTAGGATTTGCATTGCCATCAGAGGATGGGATCAAGGCCATGTCTGAGGTCTCTAGGTCTCAGGTGTGTCCTTATTCCAAACGACACCTTATAAGCTCCTGCTCTGGTGCCCAGGCCTGTGCCTTTCCTTCTTTCTGGTTTTGGGTGGTCACTATAGGAGCCCTCTGGGATTGATAGCCTACCCTGAATCTTATCGTAAGTGGTGTCTTGACAACCTTCCAGACTTTTCCTGCCTCTCTATCCCCAGCAATTGAATGGCTGGGGTTTGACCGGAATGGTCCTCCCCTGGCACTATGATGCCCACATCTGCCAGTGCAGATGGAACCCTTGGAAATGATGCCATCCAAAATTGAGGCTAAGCTGGCCACGTACCTTTGAGGATTCTAATCTAGATTCTTGGCTTGTTTCCTCAAGGCCAGTCCTCATGCCAGATGAGTCCCACAACACTGGCACTCTCTTCTTCTAGATGTCCCTGCCCAGTCTTATCTTTGCGGCTCCAGCCCGCCTCTCGGTGAGTCTTTCCAAGTTATGCATATTGGTTCTAATTCTAGCCCATGGAGCCATGTATATGATAGCTCTTCATATATTTGAAGAAGTTTACTGTTTCATTTTTCTATTGCTGTATAACAAACCACCCTAACACTCGGGCCCAGCATAATAACAATAATATTTTTGCTAATGATCTTGCAATTTGGCAAAACTCAGTGGGGGAAAGCTCATTTTTGCTCCATGAGGCGTTAGCCGGGGTAGCTTGATGAGGAAAGGATACACTTCCAAATGGTTCACTTACATGGGCTGGCAGGGAGTTCGGCTGGAACTGTTGGCTGGGTGCCTCCATTCTGCTGCTGTGGGCCTGCCTTTTTAGCTGCTTGAAATCCCTTATAACAAGGTGGCTGGGTTCTAAGAGAGAGGAAAAGGAAGTTGTCAGTTTTCTTAAAAACTGGGAACTGGCACTGTACCACTTTCCCTGTATTCTCTTGGTCAGAGTAGGGTCACAGATTCAGACCAGGTACAGGGTTGGGAACTGTAACACTTCTTGTGGAGGAAATGGACAAAGATTTTGCAGCTGTCTATAACCTGCCACAGTTACTATAGTCACATCTTCCCTATCCTCTTTGCATTACCCCTTCAGTCCTCTCTTCTCTAGACTAAAAAGCCTAAGCCATCAATCTGAGTTTTATCGATATGTAAACATTTACTTTTAAATAATAATTATGGTCATGTCAGGAATCAAGATAGTTGCCGATGATGTTGAAATGATTCAGACATGGTCCCTGTCCTTAAGAAAACCATAGATCAGATCATACCTTTTTTTTCCTTCTCTGATCTAGTTTTACTCATTTCCCCTTCCACACAAGCATCTCACTAAAAACTTAACGCAATATTTTAATGTAAGCCTATTGTGGAGAATAGTACATGATTTTCACCTTCTTTGTATTAAAGTTTATATCTTTCTTGATGCAACCCAAGGTCATGCTAACTTCTTTAAGAGTTAGATTTCATTGTTAATTGACACTAAACTTATTAATTATAACCCCAAAGCTGCTTTTTCTAATGTCCTGTTGGTGTGGCATCCTGTACTTGGAGAGTGGTGTTTTAGACACAATTCAGCTACTTAATAGCTGTCCTTGTAAAGTTTCACCTTATTAGATCTAAACAACTGCTGTAGCCTGTCAAGATAGTTTAGATTCTCATCTCTTGTCCAACATACACGTTTGGTCTACATGAAGTTGATGGCTATGCCCTTAGGTATTCAGGAAAATAATTGATAAAAATGTTAAACAAATTGAATATAGAACCCTTTGATCTGCCACTAGAAATCTAGGATGATGCAGGTATGGTCACTCAATTTTCTATTTGTCCTTGCACCTAACCCATAAACTTCATTTGACCCAACAACATGTCATGAAAAAATCTCTTGTTATCTTCAAATTTGACATAAATGGAATCATGTAACATTCACTGTTTTGTACATAATGTTCTTTCACTAAACTGTTTTAGAAATTCATTCATGATTGTTGTATAGATCTCTAGTTTCTTCATTTCTAATACTGAGTACTATTCTGGTATATAAACATACCATTATTTGTTTAGCCATTATCCAGTTGGTTTGGGTTGTTTCCAGTTCTGAGTCATTATGAATAGGGCTGCTATGAATATTTTTGTACAGGGTTTTTTATGGACATATGGTTCCATTTCTCAGACAAACACCTCAGGGTGCAATGGCTGGATCATATGGCAAGGATATGACTAACATTTTAAGAAACTGCTAAACCGTTTCCAAAGTGTTTATGATTTTAAAATACATTTTAGGTTTGTGTAGTTCTGGACTTCTGATTTGTAGAAAGCAGACCACAAGACTTGATTAAGAATGCAATATACACGTTAGGCTTACAATGACATTTCCTGTGAAAATGTGGACTTTGCGATTACAGATGGCTAGCTTAGCCATCAACACCGTTCCCCCCATAATTATGCTATAAATTAGGGGTGACCCCTGAGTCTCTTTTAGTAAGAATTCAGTATCTGGAAGGTGAACTTGAAATTCTCCAAGGTGTTCTTAAGTGGTGCCTAAAGGAAAAACATGCTGTAATGTCACATAAGTTAATAATTTTAAGGAGCCCATAGGCCTGGCAGTGGAATTAAATGCTTAACAATAATTCAAAAATGGCTTATAGAAACTTAAAAATGTGAATCATTTAGTGGGGCTGAAATTATGCTCCTGACATATATGTGTGACACATGAGAGCACTTACCTGGGAATTTATTACCAGCTTCTGAGCAAACAAAGCCTGACCTACATTTGACTAAAGTCAGCTGTCTTTAGTTAATCCTATGGGCTCCTTTTTATTAATGTCACAATTGCTAATGTGGTATAACGTTGTCATTACTGAATAGCAAGCAGGATGAGCTGCAGCTGTTATTTCTCTTTCTGAACCTACCGAGTCATTAAATCTGAGTTTGGGGGAATACAAGTTGTAAAGATTATTCAAATTCTGATTGAGAAATAGGACTACTGGGAAATTGTAGGTACATAGAGTAAAACTTTGAATCAATCAAGTTTCCTTTTGTGTGTGTGTGTGTGAAGCTTGAATGTTCAAAATTGCTCCTTACATTTAATTTAAAATCAACTGTCAAGGAAATAGAAGGTGAATGTAAAAAAAATAAAAGAACAATAAGAATTACATACTAAGTAATTTTTATGATGGGAAATAATGTATTGGTACTAGGAAAATATAAGGAAGATAACTTTCCTTCAAAAGGTGATTAACATTTTGCTTTAAGAGTCCTAATCTTAACTTAGGAAGGGGTATGCTTTTGTTCTAACAAGCCAGAGAAGAATTGATTTATCTTTAACATCTCAGGGAAAATTTGTTGCATTGTTTGTAAGCATTCCTTGCAAAAGTTTCTTTTTTTTTTTTTTTTGGAATTCTTACTTTGCCTTTGGTCATGATTAGGACTTGTAAAGGTTATGTCACTGTAGTTCCCAAACTGAGCCAAGTTACCTTAGGGTGCCTCCAAACATGTTCAGTTTTTGAGGGAAGTATAGCGATATTCAATTTTCATAGTATATCACATAAGCTACTATCCCAAGATAGTTTAGGGTTTCTTTAATACAATGGCACTACATTCCTCTCAGTGGTATCATATAATTGCAAAGGTTTTTTTTTTTTTTTTTTTTTTTTTTTACAACTGCTGCCATAAATAGCAATTACTACATGAAAAGCAAAATGGAATGGGGGATGGGGCGGCAGTGTCCAATCTGATTAGAGTTTGAGAAGTTGTGCAGTGCCCAGTAAACGCACACATCCCAATTAGTAAGCACTTGTGCTTATTTTAGGATGAAGTAAAAACACACTTCCTTTCAGTGTATGTGTATTACTTTTTCAAAGGGTGACTAAGTTGTTAGGACAAAAAACGAAAAATCTTACCGAGCGTTATGCTTAGTAAATAGAACACTTGGTTATTTCTTTTGGGCTAGGACACTGTGAAAAGATGACAAAGCCACTAAGGATCCCTTGATTTGGGGAACCCCTGGTATAATCTGATGATCTTTTAAAGTGATTTCTGACCTGTTTTGTGAATTCAATTACTGTGTTTTTGACGTTATTTTAAAATGTGGCATTTCTGAAGCTCATTTCTTCTAGATTAGCGGTTCTCAACCTGTGGGTCGAGATCCCTTTGGGGGTCGAACGACCCTTTCACAGGGGTCGCCTAAGACCATCGGAAAACACATATATAATTACATATTGTTTTTGTGTTTAATCACTATTCTTTAATTATGTTCAATTTGTAACAATGAAAATACATCCTGCATATCAGATATTTACATTACGATTCATAACAGTAGCAAAACTACAGTTATGAAGTAGCAACGAAAATAATTTTATGGTTTGGGGGTCACCACAACATGAGGAACTGTATTAAAGGGTCTCGGCATTAGGAAGGTTGAGAACCACTGTTCTAGATGATAATTTGGAAAGCAGGCTTCTGCAACGACTTTCTTGACTCCAAGCAAAAAATTTAAGTTGGAAAGCTGTCTTTTGCCTCATACCCCAAAGGCATAGAGGCCCCTGGACATCTGGACTGCCTGCTCGTACTACTCAGCGTGGTCTGTGGACCAGCAGCTCTCTAGAAATGCAGACTCTCAGGCCCCACCCCGCACCTGCTAAATCAGAACCTGCATGGTACCCAGACCTCCAGGGGACCCATATGCACCTCACAGTTTGAGAAGCACTGCTCTTTTCAGTCTTCCTAGATCAGTGATGGCAAACCTTTTGAGCTCGGAGTGTCAGCATTTTGAAAAACCCTAACTTAACTCTGGTGCTGTGTCACATATAGAAATTTTTTGATATATGCAACCATAGTAAAACAAAGACGTATATATATATATATATTTTTTTTTTAAATTTTGTTTTATTGCTTAAAGTATTACAAAGAGTATTACATATGTCATCTTTTTCCCCCCCTTGACCTTCTCCCGGCCTCCCCTGCCCTCCAGTGTCTTGTGTCCATTGGTTATGCTTATATGCATGCATACAAGTCCTTCGGTTGATCTCTTTACCCCCCCACCTTCCACCCCCCAACCCTCCCCAGCCTTCCTGCTGTAGTTTGACAGTCTGTTCGATGCTGCTCTGCCTCTGTAAGGACTTATATTTTTGATATTTATTTTATATATTTAAATGCCATTTAACAAAGAAAAATCAACCAAAAAAATGAGTTCGCGTGTCACCTCTGACACGCATGTCATAGGTTCGCCATCACTGTCCTAGATGGACCTCCCCTCCCCCCTTCCCTTCACAGGTGTCTTCAAAACCTACTTTCTCTGTGCCCTATATTTTGGGACTCTTTTCATGCCCCCCACCCCCAAATAAGAAGTCATCTAATCTACTGTCAGCATAAACAGGCTGGTTTCTAGTTTTTGCCATTGCTTCTAATCAAGCGGGCTCTGAAAAAAATCCCCGCAGAAGTATCTCAAAACCTGCCCGAGGAAGATTTTCTAAAAGTACAGACTTGGAAAAACTGTCCTGTTGGATTGCTACTTTTGTCTTGTAAACGTCTTCAACATTACTCAGTGCAGCCAACTCACCTTACAGTTGCCTTCCAGGTTATGCTCTGGGAAGCCAGGCTCAGGGTATACTCCAAAGTGGGTTTTCCTGGTATGGAGCAGAAGGCGGGGCTCTCAGACCTGAGAGACGGAAAAATGGGATGTTAAAAGCGGCAAGAACCTGTTCGCACAACCCAGAGAGGGGCCCGTGCGGCATTGCTCTGGTTTCCTGTCTTAGGCAACTTAAAGGGAAATTGTCACAGTGTCCAGAGCCCTTGATGTCCTGCAGAGGAAGGAGGAGGATGTCCTCAAGTTCCTTGCAGCAAGCACCCACGTAGGTGGCACCCACGTTGACCTCCAAATGGCCAAGTGATGGCATCGACATCATAAATCTGAAGAGAACCCGGGAGAAGCTTCTGCGGGCAGCTCATGTCATTGTTGCCGTTGAAAACCCTGCTGATGTCGGTGTTACATCCTCCAGGGATACCGGCCAGCGAGCTCCCAGCGCTGGCTCCCTCACTCCTGGTGGCTCCTGATCCCAGGGCCGGCAGGCCGCCTCGCACAGG
Organism: Myotis lucifugus; assembly: GCF_000147115.1. Taxonomy (NCBI): domain Eukaryota; kingdom Metazoa; phylum Chordata; class Mammalia; order Chiroptera; family Vespertilionidae; genus Myotis; species Myotis lucifugus. The sequence goes on from NW_005871087.1 coordinate 7,112,697, forward strand.
TGGCTTATGCAAACCTGCCTACCACCACTCTGCGGAACTCAGACTCTGCTCTGTGCTCTGGGGACGATTCCCTCCCGTGCAACCCTTCTGGGCAACCCCAGGAAGCTCACGCAGGGGTTCAGGTGGCGGACGCTGGCCCGGGAGGTCCTGCGCATGTGCAGCACCACCCCGCGAACTCTCGTGGGGAGGTCGGCCCCCTCCCCCCAATCTCCACTCCCACGGAGACCCTGAAAAGGCTGTGCCCAGGGAGGAATTGCAGAGTGTCAGGAATTCCCAACTCACTGCTACGCAACCTGAGGGCGCAGGCGGGTCTGAAGGGGCCGCAGGTGCCTCCCTGCCCAGCGTGGCCCTGCGGGCGGCTGGGCGCGCAGCCACCCTGGGACCTGGTCCCCGCCGCCCCGCGCAGGCCGCTGACCAGGTAAGTGGTCTAAAGCTGCTCTTTCAGACTGTTAAACAGACCATGGAAATAAGGTCGACGGAAAATGTCTAAAAAGAGTGGGACAGGGTCCACGTGACAGCCAGTCAGTCAGGCCCTGGGGCAGTGCCTGCTCCATAGACCTGTGTCCCTAAGAGCGGGACTAGGTGCACCCTGGGGGTCTGATTCCAGTCCTGCTTTTCCCAGCAGTGAAAGGGGTAAGAGCAAACATTTATGGAATTATTAATATGTATCAGGCGCTGTTCTCCGGCCACCACATGTGTGTCATTGTTCCTGTGTGTCATTGTTCCACGTGTTCCAGGTTTTTATATTTACACCATGAGATAGATGGGGTTACTGTCCTCATTGTGCACCTGAGCAAACGGAAGGCGAGAAGACAATGTGACTTAGGCCCAAAGATCTTTCATTTGTTGGGTGTTGGATCTCGGTGTGACCCTAGACTAGACTTTTCCAGCACTGCTGTGTCTCGGGTGTGATGTGAGGTTGTGTCAGTGGAGCGAGCTAGAAGGTCATCGCCGTGGGAAGAGGCTCTCGGTGGTTCTGGCAGCTCTGTTTGTTTTCTCCTACTCCTGCCTCCCTCAGGCAGGGGTTCCAGTATGAGGGGATGTCAGGGGGTGCTCTGCCCCAGCTGTGCACCCAAGTGGCAGTCCCTGAGCAAATGTGCAGCCCCAGCCTGGGCCCAGGGACCACCTTGCTCTGGCCGTCCTGACATGTGTATGGCATGTTCCATGCCCTGTGCTCACAGTGGCACTCTGACTCTTTCTGCCAACTCCTGCCCCCGAGGTTGGCTTCCTGTGGACACCGTGCCCTCCAGGCCTTGTACCTGCAGCAGCACCCGACTTCCTCTGCAGGCCCTCTGCAGGCCCACTTGCCAGCCATAGCTCTCCGATGCCCAGGAGAGTGGCCAATGCTTGCCCAGCAACTCTGGCCCAGCCATGGCCCAGGCAAGACAGTGACATTTTTCACCTCACTTCTTCCATGAGGTCTGAGCTTTAGCCTGGGGATCGGACCCTTGTTTCAAGTTCGTCTTTCCTTGGACAGTCTTCCTTTTTTTCAAGGGTATCCTTTAGAGTTCTCTTTACATCTTTGTAGGAGTTTAGTAATTACATCTCCTGTCAAAGTTTAGTAATTCTTTATATTAAACTTCTGCTTATTTACTGTCTCCTGACTTCCTAATTGGGTCCAGATTGATACAGTCACCTCCCTTCTCCCTCCCAGAATAATCCCTTCAACTGTCTACTTTGCTTTACTTCAGCGGTTCTCAACCTGTGGGTTGCGACCTCTTTAGGGGTCGAATGACCCTTTCACAGGGGTCGCCTAAGACCATCAGAAAGCACATATATAATTACATATTGATTTTGTGATTAGTCACTATGCTTTAATTATGTTCAATTTGTAACAATGAAATTGGGGGTCACCACAACATGAGGAACTGTATTAAAGGGTCGCGGCATTAGGAAGGTTGAGAACCACTGCTTTACTTAAACAAAGGTGTTCTTTTCAATTGTTCCATTTCTTTGAGCTCAGGAGCAAAGTGATCTCTAATAACTGATTGATTCCAAAACACATTCATTCATAAGGACTTTTTCTGAGGGTATATTCTGTGCAAGGGGCTGGGGCTCATGAGGTGGATTAAGGTACCATCTTTGCCTTGATCTCACAGCCTTGTAGCAAAGGCAGTGTTTGAACAGACAAGTTAGAATACAATGTGGTCACTATTATAGTTGAGAAATGAGCACAACTCTCTGGGAACATGATGACAGAATGACTCATTCTGTCTGAGGGAGTCTGTGCAACCCTGTTTGAACCAGATCTGAAAGAGTTTACTGAACTCTAAAGTGTGTGAAAATTTGTTTACATAGATTACTGTATGGCTTTATAAGGGTTGTGGAGATAACTGTAGTCTGAGTTTCTAAACTTTATTGGAGAGGGAGAATGTTAAGATGCTAGTACAGCTAACACATAAAGAAGGGTGGGAAAATGTCATCACTGTACTGGGAGTCAGAGACCAGGGCCGGACACAGTCCTGGCTTTGTCATCAACACACTGGGGGATGCTGGACACATAGGAAACTTTGTGGAACTAAACTTCTCCATCTATAGCATCAGGCCATTAGATTTCATAGTCTGGGATGTCTCATCTGACTCTAAATGGTATATAATTTGATAGAATACATTGAAATAGCAAATGCAAGTTAATGAAACCAATAGAAAATTTTAATCAGAAAGCATTCTAAATTGGAATTTTTAAAGAGAAAGGTAAGGTAATGTTTGGATTTAATAATAGAAGACATCATGGAGGAGATATCATAGTATTATTAACTTATTTATCTTCAAGAATCTTTATAATCATAAAGTGTTGGCTCTGTAATGGATACTTTATATTTTCTGAGCAAAAGTCAGGTCTGCTCACAGCACTGATGGTTTGACACATCTTTAATTACACTGATGGCTATAGATAGATGTTGCTAGGGATCAAATGGTAAAAGGGCAAATCATCTAATCTCACTTTCTGAACATTTTACAGAGGCTAAAGAGAGAACCTGATAAATAAATTCCGCAATGAATAGCATGGGTGAGGAGGAAACTATCCAGATTGTTTGTATATTAATTTATCAGTATGGTGTTTTTAGCATTGAAATTATTTTAAGATATTTAACACCAGACATGGCAAATAGGCTTTTCAACAGATTCTAGTTATTCTGTCTGTAATAGCTTATGACTGGGAGATGGGCTTTGGAGTGAGTTTGTCTTGACCAAAATTATAGTTCTAGCTAGAATTTGATAGCTTTCAAAAGTTACTTAAGTTTTCTGAATCTTAAGTTTACAGGTCTGCAAAATTAGGAAGGTAATAATGGTATTTACATTGTAGTATTAAGAAGGGTGATATACACTGAGTGGCCAGATTATTATGACCGGCCAATTATGACCACCCCATCAGTACTTCGTTGGACCACCTTTTCCCTTCAATACTGTGGTGATTCTTCTTGGCATTGACTCCATGAGATGTTGAAAGGTGATGTGAGGAATCTGACACCATGCCTGATGAATAGCACTGTCCAGTTCTGTGAGATTTGATGGTTGTGGAACCAGCTGCCTGATGGCTCTTTTAACTTCGTCCCACAAATGCTCAATTGGCTTGAGATCTGGTGATTGTGGGGGCCACCTAAGCAAGGTAAAGTCTCCCTCATGTTCTTGAAAGCACTCCTGCACAATACGAGCACCATGGCATGGCACATTGTCTTGTTGGAAGAAGCCATCTCCATTGGGATACGCCATCAACATGATAGGATGAACTTGATCAGCAACGATACTAAGGTATGTTGTGCTATTCAGACGTTTATAATCATCTGGCCCTCTAGCAACTTCAGTGCGAAATTATAGCTAATTTGCCTACAAACGTCGGGTGTCATAATAATCTGGCTACTCAGTATATGTCATAAATCGCCACAATGGCTGGCAAAAAGGAAGTAGCCAATAAAAATTATGTTTTATGGTCACTAGAGCAAATATATCAGGAAAATAATATAGAAGGCCAGATGCCAAAAGGATGGCTATGAGTATTGGATTAGGAACTTAGTAATTGAGTGTCCTTGGGTTAGTCGATTATGATCTTCAAATCCTGAGTTTTTTATTTATAAAATTGAACTTATTGTTTCTGTTTCATTCTCTTTGATTGTTGTAAGAATCAAATGAGATTCTGCATGCCATGAGCTAAAGGTAGGGATTGCTGTGAGTCAGGATCATCTTTCTCCCTAAAGTTCTTCATTCTTTCCTCTACCATCGTACCATATAATGGGAGCTTTCAGCAAGACGCAGTAAAGATAGAAACTTGTTTAGCATAATGGTACCTCTTTTCCATAGTGTATTCTGTTGACTCTCATTCCTAGGATCTAAAAAATACCTGGCATACAGTAGGTGCTAAAAAAATCCATTAGTTGAACATATAAGTTAAACTTTGAAAGGGATCAGCATTAGCAAGGAAATGCTATTGCTACTATTTTTTGGTTGTTTCACTTAAAAGATTTTAAAGAACCTAAAATCTCCTCCAGGGTAGGACTTCGAATGCTTGAGTGTAATCTCCTTCATCTACTCACCTCGAGGAACCTGGAATCTCATAGCTTCTAGAAGGCTCTGACTGTCTCCTTTCAGGATAGAGCTGATTGATATCTGGCTAGGATAAAAAATAGGGGAAAAAGACCCAAGACGTTATCACCAGTAGAATGGATCCACAGCAGTAGAATATCTCCAAATAAACTGTTATATACTTATACAATGGAATATAAGACAACACAGATGAATTTTACAATCACAATGACAAATGAAAGAAGCAATAGTATACAAACTGTAGACTGTTTGATTGCACTTATAAGAAGTTCATGAACAGGCAAAACTAATCTATCATGATTCAATTGACTAAGAGGGGGCATGAGAATGTTGGAAATATTCTATATTACATATGTAAAAATGTATCCCCCTTTTTATAGTTAATAAAATTCAATGAAAATGTTTTTAAAATCTCTGGTTATAGCCATAAAAAAGGACTGAGGAGGAGGTCTTGGGGAAAAAGAAGAGGGTAGCTGTAAAGGTTCATTTATAGTAGACTTCAGCATGGACCCATTAGCTTTCAGCTCTGAGGGTAGGTGAGATAATCCAGCATGAAACTTCTCATTATGATTTCACCTACATATTCTCTATCATGGGCTCTTAACTCTAGTGCCCAAAGAAAACTCAGGAGATTCAACATTGCTCAAGAGTCGAGATTTTAGTGGCAAAACCAAGTGTAGGAAATGCTGAGCTCTGTAATTAAAAAAAACAACAACAACCCAGCATAAACAGTGATACAAGTTGCATGCAAAATTTAGCTGTGTGATAATAAAAAAAAACGATGAGGCCAACTGTCCTCTGAATTTTTTTTTTTTTTAAAAAACAGGACGGCATACGTTTTTCATGCACAGTGGTCATAGAGGCTTTGATGACATAAACTAATCAAAAAGCTCTCACCACCTAACCCCCTTCATGTACAAATCCGTATTTCCCTCTCAGTTAAAGCGCTATGTCTTTCTCAAGTGTCGTGTTCTCCTGAACTCTGTGGAGGGAAGGTCGTGGGAATAGGGTCAGCTGGCAGGAGACATGGCATTCTGAGGCTTGTGTAGCCATTTAATTAGGTAAATAACAGCCAGTGCCAATAGACTGCTGCTAGGATGATTTGCATTCTCCATAAATAATGGGGCAGATATTTATCCTTTGTGGAAAGAGGTTAATTTCCTCCCTTCTGGCTCAAATTCCCTCTGAGTTTTCAGGATGATCAAGTGCGTAGACATAAATTTTGTGTGATTTGTTTTATTTTTAAAGATGTGAGGGAGTGTGTGTGTGTGGCTGAAAAGCCAATTCCGAATGTGAAGTCCTCTCCTCTCCTACTCATGAAGCCTGCATTTCCATGAGCGTTCGTGGCTGGCATTTTGAAGAGCATTTTGCAGTTCTTTATTGAAGACTCAAGGTTGTCTTAAAGAGTTGGCTTGAAAAGCACAGCTTGTTTTCTTACTTCAACAGGACAAAATAGCTCATCTAGTTTGCAATCTGCAGCCATCCAGAATTGGGTAGCATTGCAGTAAGGGGTGGCTTAGTTTCTGTCTTTTATAGTCCTTGTGGATTTCCTCATTGGTTGCCCTGTTTTATCTGACCATTCTTAAGTATAAGCCCTGTTCCTCCTACCCGCTGTCCAGATTTCTGCTTCCTGTGCTTTCAAGTGGAACTATATTATTAAGACTTAGCTAGTTCTTCTGGCTTTAGGTGTCCCGAGTCGGTATCTCATAGGTGATTACAAACGGATCACCATGTCAACAAACAAATATGTGTTTGCCACTGTGAGGTCCAGTGAGATGGTAAAGCCAAAGTGGGGAAGAATGTGTTACGGTTTTAAGAGATAGCTCCAGATTCTTTGATCTTCCTTTAGTCAAGAAGTTCAGTGTGTCTCTTCACCCAGAATCTTGTCTGGTCAATCATTGCTTTGACCACTAGAGTATGGCAGAAATGATGTTATGTGGCCTTTTAGATTAGCTCATAAAAGGCCATGTACTTTCATGGAACATTTTGTCCCAGGTGTTTCCTCATGGGATGCGGTCTCTCGGGACCCAGTTGCCAGGCTTCATGGAGAAACCACGTGTGTGCTTTAGTCAGTAGTCCTGCTATGTCCAGATTTTGAGTCCTTCAAGCCAGGCCTGTGAGTGAAGAAGTCTCAAGATAATCCCAGTGCCCAACTGTCTGAAACAACCCCATACAACCCCATCCCTTCCACTGCTGTCCCAGCACAGGACCCAGACATCGTGAGCAAAGGTGAGCCTTTCCCATGGCTGCCCTGTCTGAATTTCTGGCTCTCAGAATCATGAGATATGAAAAAATGATAACTGCCTTACACCTCTCCGTTTGGATGGTTTGTTATGCAGCAATGGATCACTGGAGTAGAATGCCTTGCTCTCCTTTTGGATTTTGTGCTTCTCTTTGTCGGACGGGGTCCTGAGAAGTGCTGTTGATGCCTCTGGGCGCATTCAGACTCAGACCTGCCCCTTCATCCTGCAGCTCAGGTTTCCTTACTGGACAAAGCCTTTAGTTATTGGTTTCCTTCTTCAGTCACATGAAAGCCGAGAAACCTCCCCACATTCAGATGCCCATTAGTCCTGTCCTACTTCTCCAGACTTCTTTCTCCTAATATTCTTCAGCACTCCTGTGCCCACAAGCCTCTGGTGGGTACAGTCCATCAATTTTCCAAATGAAGCCAGACAATTATTAGTCCTAGTTATTCTTAATCTATTGATGACCTGCTGACTTTCATTTAAATTAAAAAAGGGCTGATGTTTATTGATTAGAGATGAAATGAATAGGTAACAGAGAGGGGACTAAATATTTCTGTTGTGATATACACCTGTTACCCAAATACCTGATGCCATCCACACCCTCTCCACCGAAGACCTCACCAGTTTGTAGGTGAGGCCTTGGGAGAAAAATATCCTTGGGAGAAAACAATCCTTTGCTTTCTCTTCTTATATTCAATTTTAAAATGGGTTGAAACAAGGGAAATTAAATGTTTCTTATCTTGGCAATCCCACTTGGAAGTAATATCAATAGCCTAACCTAGAAAAGAAGGAGAAATAAAACATTTCAAAGATTTCCAGTGAATACAAAGAAGTGTGGATAACACTAATCATCTTTCTTATGACATCACCCCAGTCATCACAGTTCTGTGGATAATGGAGCAGTGTAGTTGGAGGGTTGACATCTGAGTTTTAAATCATATTCACGTTGGCCTGAAAATTGAATCACAAGTATCTGAGGTAGATGGGGCATTAGGAATTTCAGTCTACTTTCTTCAGTCATGGATAAATAAGCTGAGGTTCAGGATTTAAGAAAATCTCTAACATTAATAAAAGTCTGTAAGACTGAAGTATAAGTTGTGTAAAATAACACTGGTGGAAAAGTTGGACTTCTGTGTAGGATATCAAGACATTTTGGTAAATGAATAAATTTAAGAGTATCTAAAAGATATAAATCAGATGTTCGGGTTCCAATTTCTCCATGTAGTACTATAATTTTAGAATCTTATTCCTGCATCTTCCAATACGCAACTCAGAGAATTGTAGTAAGAATTAATTGGGCCCTTACTGGTTTGGCTCAGTGGATAGAGCATCAGCCTGCGGACTGAAGGGTCACAGGTTTGATTCCGGTCAAGGGCATGTACCCTGGTTGCAGGCACATCCCCAGTGGGGGGTGTGCAGGAGGAAACTGATTGATGTTTCTCTCTCATCGATGTTCCTAACTCTCTATCCCTCTCCCTTCCTCTCTGTGAAAAATCAATAAAATACATATTAAAAAAAAGAATTAATTGGGATATTGAGGCAGAGCCTGGAACTCAGCAAACTTTCTATCCACTCTCATACATTTATAACAACCCTTGAAGTTTGGTGGGTTATGTATCTGGTTCTAGCCAATGAAATGTGAAAGTATTGTGTGCCACTTCTGGAACAAAGCATTAGAAAGTTGAAATGGTTTACTCATCTCTTTCTTTCCCTGCTGTGACAACTGAGAAGGTAGCATATTACTGATTGCATAGCTATAAGATGATAGCACTTCAGTCAGCCTGGGTTCCTGGGTGACTGGGTGGAACAGAGCTTCAGCTATTATAATTAGACTAGAGGCGCAGTGCACGAAATTTGTGCACAGGAAGGGTCCCTAGACCTGGCCTGTGATCAGGGCCGATCAGGTTCCCCGCCTCCCTGCCTCCTCCTTCCCTTGTTTCCTCAGCACCCCACCACCGCCGCTGGTTGCCTGCCATGTTCAGCGCTGCCCCTTGGTGGTCAGCACATGTCATAGTGAGTGATCAATCTCCTGTTCTCTTGGTTGAACTCCCGAACACTTTGCATGTTAGCCTTTTATATAGATAGGTGGCATTAATGAGAAATAAACTTTTGTAATGTCAAGCCACTGAGGATTTGGATGGCTTGTTACTGCAGCATAAGCTTAGGCTATTGTAAATAATGTAGGTATTATAGAAAGGGCGTTATTATAATAAAAACATAAAATATTTAGTATTGTCTTAATGGTTCGGCAAAAGACAATAAGAATAGTGATCTTAGAGGCCAGCAGAATGGCAATCCATATTATGTCTTGGCAAAATGTTTGGCAATGCTCTCATTTGCCATAGGTGGAGAAGCAGATAATATTTTAATGAACTTATAGTTCACCGAGAAAGGCTGGAAAATAGAATATTTTCTGAAAATATGCTTCACAAAGACCAATGGATGAAAATGTCAGTCTATGAAATTTTGGGGTATCAACTAGAAAGAAGTCTACTAAATTTTTAGAAGATTAAAAAAAGCAAGAAAAGAAACCACAAGCCTTGGTCAGTCTATATACTTGAGCAACTGTATACCCTATTGATCTCTATTAGATGTGAAATGTATACAAGAGATGAACTTTTCTGTGTTAAGCCATTGAGATTGGGAATTATTTTTTTTTACTGCAGTGGAAGCCTTATCTATAGTGACTAATACTGTATAACACAGCTTCAGTACATTGCTCAGTAGCATAGAATGAGCATTCAATAAGTGTTATCCTATACTTCATTATTGTTTCTTCTTGTTTTTGCCATAATTGTTAAAAGTGTGTGATTGTGGTAGATGGAGTTTACATCAATCTGCTGGAGAAAGAGGATAATGCTGTGGTCATCAGAGTAAAGAGTAGTATTAACTTTGATTAACACAAGGCTTGTAAAGTGAAATATAAGTAAGAGAAAGAGAGGCAGTGTAAATAAATGAGGTGAGCTGGAAATTGGGAGAACATGAGCACTGTGCTAATAAAGGGTGTAGTCTCTCTAGCTCCAGCTAATACAGATCTAGTCTTTTTCAAGAGAGGCTATAAAATAAAAGTTTTACATGAATTTTCCAAAAGTTTAAAGTGTTGGCAGTTAACTTAAATATTTAGAAAATACTAGGTGGGCCAGGCACCTAGTGCCTAGGAACTGTAGGCTGGCCCTAGGAACTGTAATGCCTGATAGCCAACAATGCCCCTGAGAGAAAATTCCATCTCATTCAATAGATATAATTTGCAGAATCATAAATGTTCAAGGTTACTGTTGCTTGGATTCACCTTCCACCCACCTGAAACTTATACTCCCATTGCAACATCTCTGCCAAATTGTCTTCCAGCTAAGGCCTGAATACCTCTGGAAGTAGGTGGCTCACTTCTTTATGAGGTGTAGCCCATTGCATCTTTGGTATCCTCAAATTGTTAGAAAGCTCCTTGTATATTTGAGGTGAACTCTGCCTTTATATAGTTCCTCCTGAACTTTGCTCCACCCCCCACCCCCTTCCTTCCCTGTGGCTTTCCTGTGGGCTTATACTCTATAACCAGTTTTTTGAAGCTGGTGATCACTACGTCTGATGACACTGCAGTAGACATCTTATCGTTCTTATTCTTATTTTCTTCCTCTCACTGCTCCTCTTCCTCACCCCACTCCCATTCATTTTCTGGCAATGGCACCTTCCTTTGATTATTCTGTGTATAACAGACTCCAACATAATATCCTGTTCCCTGCCTCCTGCCGCTCCCTCAGCCCAACCAGGCTATAGAGGACCCAGAGCTGGCCAATCATAATACCCCATCACCAGGCCTTGGGAATTGGTGCAGTGATGAGTATGTACCCCACAATGGACAACATTGAGTCTTTTAATGTAGGGCACTGGGAGAGAAAATACTCTGTCCTCTGGGGTCTTCAGGCCTATGACTGACGGTAATCATTTCCTTCCACACCTAAACCATGCTTCATGGAGAACATTCAGAGGGTAGCCAAGCAGAAAACAGAGAGAGAAAGAAACAGAGAGTGAGAACAACTTGATTCTTCGTGACCTCTTCATCATTGCATCCTTGCATTTCTTAGTTATGAAAAAAATTAGTTGCACTAGTTTGAGATAGAAGGATCCTGATTGATTTCCTAAACTGTGTTGGAGATCATGTGTACAACAGTCCACACATGATACTATAGTTTCACCTCCCCTTTGAATTCTTATATCTTTTTGTACATCATTATTCAGAGCAATTAAAAAATATTTTTAGTGAAGTCATCTGCAGTTACATGTGTCTTAATTTCAGATTTCCAATAAGTTTAAATTATAATGCATTTTAGATATGACACACTTATTTTAGCTGAGTATTTTTGTATTCTGTTTTTCAAAATTTTTGTTGCAACTATTTTTAAAATTTATTATATAAACTATACACAGAATTGATTCCACTTTTTAGTGAGCTGTTACTGTTTTGACAGTAACAGCAAAAAGATGTGAGAGCACTGATTGAAATATTCCCTATCTCATATGTCATTAAGCAGGCTGCATCATGAACTACTAATCCACATTCCCAATATTATCGTCACTTGCTTGCAAGCAATTACAGGCACTTATACTTTTTTTTTTTTAGGTTACTCCCATCCTCACAAATTGTGACCAGGAACAGAATTCTGTAGCAGTTTGCCTTATTGCTATTTCAAAGCAGGTCTTTGTGGTTAAGTACAATTTTCTACAGCAATCACACATGCAGGGTAGTCCAATGGGCTGTGTCAGCCACTTGTAAGGAGTGTGACAGTCGTGGAAGTTTAATACGTTTTTCCACCTTGAATAGTCACTGACTGTCATTCATGCTTTGAGGGCATTGTTAGGTTTCAAGCATGACCCATCACAATATTTCTGCCTGTACAAGGGATGGTGCCATTACTATGGTTACCTTCTGGCTGAGCGGCCCCACAGAGTTCTCAGCATTCTTCATTACACACCAGCCCGAGTGCTTCTACTTGGAAATTCTGAACACACTGGAAATACATTGGGAATAATAAGTACAGCGAGGGAAAGAGATACAGAAAATTAAGGCGGTGAAGGATTAACCTCACCCCCAGGTAAAACATCCCAGCTCTCCAGGCTGAGCGGGTTCGCTTCCTCCCTTTGGCTCACATGCACATGGAATGTCTCATGGCACGAAAGCTTTCCATACATCAAAATGGGTTGAAAATGGGATTTTTTTGGAATGATGTTCCTTCTGAGAGCAATTTTCCAAAGCTGTAATTCTTATTAAGTTAGGGATACAGCAGTTAGAAAGTCCCTAATGCCCAACTGCTTGGGGTTCTCTCTAATTCAAGCTGTCAGTCACCAACTCTGTGTGGTGATGAATGAAGAGAAAGATTATTTTTTATTCACATCTTACATATGTCCTATTTCATTTTTTTTAATGCTGAGGATGGAACAATGTTAAGATTTATTTCCTTGTTTTGTTGCTGCGAATTTATTAAAGCTATTCTATTATTTGATGAAATTACTTTTGAGGGGAAGCAAATACCTACTAGTATATCTTACTCTAATTTTTACCAGATGTTGGCAAGAATGTTATAAAAAAACAACCGGTTTCATTGAGAATGTAACCATAGTATACCATATACCATGTCATACACACATATAAGGCTGTTTGTAATAGCTGATAATAAACTTATTTTTTCAAATGCACTGCTTAAATTTCAAGTCCACGTTTTTGGCTTTGTACTTTTTATTAACAAAGGTATTTTTTTTTTTAAAAAAAAGATTGCTCGTCACTAGTCACTATGAAAACTGGCATTGCCAAAGACCTTGCAAGCAGACAGCCACAAGGAGGAGCTCAAGCATCAAATTAAAAATTAACACAGACCATTAAGTGTGGCGCATACTGCTTCTGGCAGTGCATCGGGCAATACTTATTCTCATAAGGAGGCGGGGTGATTTGTGGGCCGTTTGCCCAGATTAATATCACGCTGGGGCATTTATGTGGCTAGGGGGGCATGTATCAGAATATTTAAATCCATGTGATAATATAGACATAATCTATTCACCCGACAACCACATGGATCTTTAAAAAAAATGCGGATGAGATCATGCCACTCCCCGGCTTAAAGTCTCCCAATGGCTTCTTTTCACTTTGAGAATTGACTGCCCAGTCTTTTTTTTTTTTTTTTTAATATTTTATTGATTTTTTACAGAGAGGAAGGGAGAGGGATAGAGAGTTAGAAACATCGATGAGAGAGAAACATCGATCAGCTGCCTCCTGCACACTCCCCACTGGGGATGTGCCCGCAACCAAGGTACATGCCCTTGACCGGAATCGAACCCGGGACCCTTGAGTTCACAGGCCGATGCTCTATCCACTGAGCCAAACCAGTTAGGGCGACTGCCCAGTCTTTACCACGGTCCGGCCCGCGAAGCCTTGCGCGGTCTGGTTCCCATGACCCTTTCTGACTTTATCTCATGCCTTTCCCCCCACAGACTTGCAGAGTAGCCACACTGACCTGACAGGTTCTCCTTTTCTGCTGTAGGGACTTCACACTTCTGGTTTCCTCTGTTCTCGCAGAACTTTGCATGCCTGCCTCCTCATCTTTTGGAATTTGGCTTCAAAGTCACCTTCTAGAGCTTTGTTTCCTGACACCTACTGAGTGAAGATTAGCCGGCCCGCCCTCCTCCCATGATTTTCCATCCTCATTCTTTCTTAGCATTCATCACAAGCTGTAATTCTTCGAGTTATTTATGTATTTCCCATTTATTCCTTGGCTTCTATATTTGAATGAATATTAGAGAAGGAACTTTTGTCTACTTGGTCACTGTGGAACCCACAGTGCTATAGCACAATTTCTGGCACGAAGTATGTGTACAATAAACATTTGTTGAATGAATGTATTTTTATAATTGGAACTTATGGAACATGATTGGGTCCAGAGTGGCTCTGAAATAATGGCTGTGGAAACAGTTTTTAAAATTTAGCCTCCCACCTCAGTGACCTTTGCTCATAGTTGGTCGGGCTACTTGCTGACTCACCAACAGTACACATGCTGTTCCTACGGTCCCCAAGGAGAGGCAGCAGATACCACACATTGAAATCTAAAGAGCCACCAGGGTGGATTCCTAGCAGCATTGCTGGATGAACACAATTAAATTTAAGCAAAATATGCTGCCGTCTTCTACTGCGACCTGTGTTATTTAACTTGTGAGGATGTGAGCTTGTTTCTGAAGAACAGTGTCTTCCGCCCATGGATGGGAACTCAACATCTGTGTGTGTCACCAGGGGCATGGTTTGGGAGGTGCTGGAAGGACTGGCTCTCCATGACCCCTGTGTTAGACGCAGGAGGGTAGTTGGCTTGTTCGGAGCTGTACTTCTGTACAGAAGCCTTTGAGAAAGCCCTGGTGTCTTCCTGCCTCCAGGGGCCCATCTTTGAGTACAAGCAAGCAGGCCCCTTGGAGATGGCATCTCGTATTTATGGGAGCACTCACAGAAAATGTCTGCCTTTCCTCAAACCATATCCTAAAACTCATTAAGCTTGAGTGTCTGATGAGTTTATGATTTCACTAGGTATAATATATTTCAGTTTCTATTTGGCTTTGGTAAATTGTCTCTAATTCTTTCAGAATTGACCAGTCATTATTCACCCTTTCTTATTTTCTCCTTCTTCCCAGGAAACTTTTTCAAAGTAATACATTTATTCACCAAAAAAATAAACACTTGCTTTCTGGAAATGTACTTCTAGAAGCCCCTCCCTAAGGAATATATAAGGTGTACAGTGTGTTAGTTTGATACATTTGTGTATTGTGATTTGATTGCCATTGAAGCGATATTTATCATCTATAATTATAGTACAATATTATTATTTATATTCATTATACTGTGCATTAGATCTCTATGGCTGTCCTGTATCATTAGCTTTCCCTTCAAATGGGGAGAATTGGCCACTGGCAGCTCCAGGCTTCCACTTTACCAGCTTGGCAACCATAGAGGGTAGAGCGCGCCTCCTTCCCTTCATCCCAGCAAGTGTGCTGCAGCTGGCGCTGCCCTGGCTTGGGACACATGAGCTTCCTGAACGATCACAGAGGCCGGGGTGATGAAAGCTCTCACGTGGCTACCTAGCAGCAGGCTGTTCGGAACACTTGAAACCCATAGTCTGAAATTGGAGAAGAATGATTTTTCAAAGGAAAATTGGAGGGATACAAGGAAGTGGGAAGGGAAGTTAGGAAAGCTAAACAATAGTTGTCCACAACAGTATGCCCGAGCTGCTGGGAAGAATGTGGAAAAGCAATTATTTGTACTCATTTAATATTGTCTTGATCACCTGTAAGCCACTGAATGATGCAAAGTCAAAGACAAGGGCAAAAAACAGGGCTTTAAGATAGAAATATAATATATGACAGACAGGTATATGAAAAATTATAATCAGGGGAAAAAATGATAAATGCCATGACCTAGGCATAAATCTAGAGCTTAGAAAAACCAGCAAGGATAGTGAGCAACTCAGAAAATATAAGAGAAGAATTCCGGCATTCTTGGCTTCCATCCAGTAGAGACAAACCCTTCAACCTTCAGTGTGCACACGAGTCACCCGGGGATCTGGTTGAAATGCAGATTCTGATTCAGTAGGTCTGGGAGGAGCCCAGGAGTTTGCATTTCTGATGAGCTCCTAGGTCAGCAGTTCTCAACCTGTGGGTCGCGACCCCTTTGGCAGTCGAACGACCCTTTCACAGGGGTCGCCTAAGACCATCCTGCATATCAGATATTTACATTACGATTCATAACAGTAGCAACATTACAGTTATGAAGTAGCAACGAAAATAATTTTATGGTTGGGTCACAACATGAGGAACTGTATTTAAAGGGCCAGAAGGTTGAGAACCACTGTGACCTAGGTGTTTCTGATGCTGCTGTTCAGTGACCTTACACTGAGTAGCAAAGCAATAGAGGGTTAGGTCACTGCACAGCTGTCCCGATCTCCTTTCCTGAGGAAGAGGTATTAGCAGCCACCTCCCAAGACATTTGGGTAGTAGTCTCCAGCCCCCAGAGCAGCAGCATAGGGTCGGAGAAAGCCTGTTGCAAGGGTCTCTGCTAACCGACGAGGCCTGGGTTGCATGACCCTGGAATGCTAATGTGGGCAGTTTTTCCTTGTGCTGCTGCAGCACCAGCAAAAGCACATTATGCTGCTAAATGAATTATACACAGTGAGATAATCACAGGCCTCCACTGCCAACGGGCAGCTCCCACTGAAATGAATTTGAAGAGGGAGGGTCTTTAAAAAAAATAGCCAAACTGTAGGATAATGTGTTTCCAGAAATATTTTCAAAATAAGCCATAAAAGGATGTTTGGAGAAAGCTAATGTTTAAGTGTCTCTCCCTCCCCCCCTCTTGTCATGGAGACGCCTGGGAAGAAGAACACTGTTCCTTCTCCTTCTACAGCTCTCCCCCAGGCTGTGTTCGGAAAATATTGATTTGTCTCCTTGTTTTGTTAAGCAGCAAATCCAACAAGTTTTAACTTGCTTACTTCAATTTTCATAGCTTGGTCATAATCAGACCCAGCTTAGAGGGGGAAACCCAATTGTATCGAACTAAATTGGATCCTTTTTTAATGTTAGGAACATATAAATGGTGATATTCCTCAAAATATTCAAGGACTGACCAAATGATTGAGCCCAGAACTAAAAGGATGAACAAAACAAACAAAATCATGGAGAATAACCGTGGGAATTCAGGACATACTGCGACTTAGGACCTGGCTATTTTTCAGGAAGTCATTGCTTGTTTTGACTTTGAAGTCATTAGTTAGAAATTAGAATTTATTGCATGGAGCAATATGTGTAAGAAGAAATTGTTCAGTAGTATTTTAGGATGTTCTCTCTAGTATGTAGTAGTTTTGGAAGGTATTCAAGGTATGCACAATCACTAAATCAACTGTTTTCCATTTTTCACCTCACTTAACTTCAATGACAAATATAATGCAATCAGCACAATACACATTAGACTGTTCCAACAAACACAACATTCTCAGCTGTAACTCACCTGATCTGTCCTCAGACCTGGTTATTTTTTTCAGTAGGAGGTGGGAGGCAGACAGGGCTATTCCGTAGCTGGGAGCTTCGTTATGCACCTATGCCTGTTTGTTCCTGACACTGGAGTGTAGCGAGAAGGCAGAGTGACTTTGGGAAAAGGAAAGCGATTTTGTAACTCAAAGGCTCCATTTTCCAAGCCTTGAACTTTTGTTTATGTTGGGTTGATATTGATGGGGTCATCTCTTTTCCACTTGATCTTTCCTATTCAATAAAAATGCAAAATTATCTCTGTTTATGTCTAATAAATGTAATATGCAAATAGTTTGCAAATAAGGTTAAGAAAATGAGATGGCATCTGGTCTTTATAACTAGACTGGTAACCCTTCTCCAGGAGGCCTGCCTTGACCACCCTATGTAATACCTCCGCTGTGGCCCCCTGTCCCTCCTTCTACCCTCCTCCCGCCCTCCCCATCCCACTACAGCCCGATCTTTCTACTCTGAGCTGTTTTTTTCATAGCATTTCTTATATTCTCAGGTAATTGATTGTTTCTTTGTTTCTATGTTCATTGACTATATCCATGATCTAGAATATCAGATCTAAAGAGCAGTGATCTTTGCATAGTTCATGGATGTATCCTGCATGCCTGGATTAGTAGCTGCTTGGCCCTTTCTAGGTTTTCAATAAAGGAATGAATCAGTATATATTTTTTTAGCATTTAGAATAAGTTCATTCCCATTTTCTTAGATCAGGTTGACATTAAAATAGGAATATAGCCATCTACTTATATCATGCTTCAAACACATGAAGATGTGGAATACTATCTCATACTTTTTTTCCCCCCACTGATGAAAAAACTTGTTTTCTTGTCATGAAACAAAAGAAACTACTAGATATGGCATTGATGAAAGTTCATTTAGTAATAATAAAAATTTCACTTCCACATAGATCAATTAGCTTTTCCCAAAGTTTTCAGTGAAACCATGGTTTCTCAACCTTGGCACAACTAACATTTTAGACTGGATGATAGTTTGTTATGGGAGGTTGTCCTGTGCATTGTTAGATGTTTAGCAGCATCCTTGGCCTCAGTGCACTAAGGACCAGTGTCACCCACCTTTCCAATCTCTCCTGATTAGCCATATCATACTCCCATTCCATCCCCGCCCCCACTTCCAGTCATGATCGGCTATTTGAAACAAGTCTTTTGCTTCCCCTTATTTTGCCATGTGTATGACAATTTCATTGAGTGTTCATAATGACTCTTGAAGATAAGAATTACTTTTCCTAATCTTACCGATGAAATCGATCAGTTCATTGATGTTGGAAGTTCAGTTGGAATCCCAGGTCTGTCTGTCTCTATTTAGTAGAGCTATGATTTTCAAATGTTTCTCTAACTGAACTCTTTTTTATTTTTCAAGTTAACTCTTAACCTGAAGTCCTTTAGTCACAGAACATCTTGGGCTATAAGTAAGGGAACCCTGATTCAAATAATGAGGAGAATTAAAAATCTCACCTAACCCGAAATCCACTAATGGCATGGGCTTGGGCTCCAGCATGGTGTCTTGGGCTCCAGCACCACATTGGCACGGCTCTCTTGGCACTGCCCTTCTCTGCGTGATGCTTTAATCCTCAGGCGGGGAGCAGGATGACGGCCACGGTTCCTGTCATCCCATCTGGACTGGAAGACCTACAGAGTTGGCATTGGGGTTACTTAACCTTATGAGGGGAGAACATTTCTGAAAAGGTTCCTCAGCAGACTTCATCCTGTCTCTTATTACCTACACCTGGATCCCATGCCAGCTTTCAACAAATCCTTGGCAAGGGGCCATCATATTTGGCAATGTAAAGCAAGATTTACTCCAGAGCTGAGGACTCCCCTTTCCACCTGTGGTAGTAACATTCTAAGACAAGATTCCCACCTCCTGATGTACATGTCTTGTACGATCTCCTACCTGTGGCTGTGCCTAAAACCTGTGAATATGATAGGATACTCATTTCCTTGAGGAGATTGTGTTCTATGGCAAACGGTGGTGGAATAATCACTCCTGTGACCATGTTATTTTATATGAGACTCTGTTATAGCAGACTAGAGAGATACTGGAAGTATGAGAGAGATTTAGCACCAGCGAGATTCTGAGCTACTAGCTCTGAAGATGGAGGGGCCATCTGGCAAGGAGCTGAGGACGGCTTGTAGGAACGGAGAGCAGTCCCTGACAGACACGAGCAACCACAGGAGGTAAGTTCTTCCAACAGTCTGAGTGAGCGTGGCAGCAGATTCTTCCACAGCATCTCCAGAAAGGCATGTAGTGTGACTGACACCCATTTCATCCTGTGAAACCCTGAGCAAAGAACCCAGCACACCATGCCCAGACTTCTGACCTGCTATAGAACTTTGAGCTAATACTTTATTTTAAGCCAGTTTAAGCTAATTATACTTTATTTTAAGCCACTTTGAGCTAATTATACTTTATTTTAAGCCACTAAAGTATAATTTATTAGGCAGCAATACAAAGCTAAAACAAAAGACAGAAGAAACTACATTCTACCAATGGCCTGAATGGACATGGAGGACAGCAGTGTATGTCCCTCAGATGGCATCTCAGTCCCAGCTGATACCTTGAGTCAGCCTGGGAGGCCCTGAGCAGGCACCCCAGTTCCTCTGTGCCCAGGCTTCTGACCCACAGAAATTGTGAGATGATAAGTTGGTGTTGTTTCAAGTTGCTAAGTTTTTGGTAGCTCTTATGAAACAATATATAACTAATACCCATTCGCTACCCCTTCACCCCAGGTTGCATTGGAGGTAGACAGCTGTAAACACTGGGCTCTGTAAAAACAAAGTAGAGGTTATAGGTTGAATATAAAATAGATCACAGCAATATTTTATTTGCATAATTTTATATTCTAAATTCACAAATATAATAAAGTTAATAAAGGAAAATCATAGTACGTTCTAAAGAATATATGAAATTGAGGGCTATGAATGACAATTACGCATCCAATTTGTTTCCCAATTTTCTTTTGGTTGCACACATCAAGACAATCCTGACTCAGGCATATTTAGTAATCAAGTGGCCAATTTAATAATTTTATGTACTGTAGACATGTTTAGGCTTGAATGAAAAATAGACCCCTGCAGAGCTCTGTAATCACTGATGCAGTTAAAGGAAGTCCAATTAAACACAAAGAAACGATAGAATTTTTATACCAGGATTTGTATAAAATCACATTTTTGTGGTTGCACAATGGATGCAGTCTCTAGAGTGGTTCAATTTGGTATGACATTTAAGTGTGCATGTTGATTTTATTACAGTATTTAAAGTAGATGAGCATGTCTACACATACACATAAGTAAAAATGAAATTTGAATCCAGGTTTTATGGACACTGAAGCATCTTTGTAGTCCCTTAGGGTTCCATAGGAAATAATCTGAAAACTCTTGATCAGACCCCATGATGCCATGTTGACAACTGCTGGTCCTTCTGTAGAGCTGACTCTATCATCTCGGAATTCTAACCTTCCTCCCGGAGAGAGAGGATATGAAAGATCACGTGGCATGTTTTAGAACTGGGCCTACAGGTGGCTCATATCAGTTCTGTTTCACATTGGGTTAGTCAGGGCCCAGCCAACGGACACAGCTAACTGCTGTATGGGAGAACTATGGTATGGGTGAGTGTTAATCTCAGCTACAGTCATTCGGAATCATGCTCCTGTCCTACCCCATTTGCTTATTACTGGATTGTTCAAGATAAAGCTGGTCTCTTCTTTAATTATAAAAGTAAGAGCTAATATTTATAGAATGCTTTCTATGTGTCAGGCCATCTTCAAAGCACCTTACATGGATTATTACAATCTTTACAAGAAACCTAATGAGGAAGGTGTTACTCTCATTATAGACAGGGAAATTGAAGCACAGAGAGGTTAAATAGTGTTAGAGAAATTATGGATTTTTAAGGCCATCGGATCACATCTCTTTCAGAGAATTGGGGGAGTCTCTCTGGCGTGATTTTTGCTTGTAAACTTTTGGAGAAAGTTATTTCTTTACTTTTCTATATTAAAGACTCTTAATTAGGTTTGGCTTACCTTATTTCCAAGTTAGTTTAACAGGAAGAGTAATGTTAATGCTTTCTGGCCAAATAGACATATATCTTTACAAGATGTTTTCTGTTAGTTTCTTTAGTGATGCTCATAATATTGATAATATTATTTTCAAGGGAGTGATGGGCTAAACAAACATGATTCTTGCTGTAGACCCGTTGCACTCTTTGTATGACATTTTTTTAAATACTTATATGAAGTCATTTCTTCATAAGAACATCTTGTTGTGTCACCAAAGAGAAGGATCATTTGTAAATTTTTTGGGAAAAGTGCTTATTTTCAAATTGTTTTTTTGGGCACTGTTCAGTTTAGGTGAAAATGCTATGAGAAATAGCTCTCTTAAAAAACTCATCTTTGAGTTTATTTATTTAGTAACATAATCCAGCATGTGTCACATTCATTTACTGCTACTTACATATGAGGTATCTTAAAGAGGGCTGGAAAACTATTCACTGACTATTCACTTTTCAGATTGTTAAAATAATGAGGCTCTAAAACAGAAATTGGTCCTTTTGCAGTTCCATACTACCTCCTAAATCGTGGCTGATAGTCCCTGTTCTTGTACAGGTGGGAAACTTTCTGATAGTCAGTCATGGATTTCTATCAGGGGTCATAAAAAGGCAGCCTGAGACTCTGCAAGACCCAAGAATTTACAAAGTGTTTCACAAATTTTCAATGTGAAGACCTTGAGGTGGGGCATTCCTGCTGCACTTGACCCTCGACCCATTACTCTGTTTTTTATTACCTAACTGATATATGTATACAATGGACTCAGCCCCTGAAGAATATACAGAGGTGTTTTTCAGTTCTAGAAGTTATCTCCCTAATTTGCTCTTTTTCTAAGTATGAGTGCCTCTATGACTAGCTCATCAACTGGGCACATTTTGGGATTTCTCAAAACTCAATCCCACTAGGCAAGACCTAATCATGTTTTCTTTAATGGGTCTAACTTTTGTTACAAGGCATTTTAAAGAATTGAGGATTTAGCTGCTGGAGTGAGAGCCTATTAACAACAATCAAGATTTGGGTTGCAAATATGGGCTAGGGTTTTAGGAACTGTGGAATGCATGGCCATAGATGCTACTCAAAATACTTATGTAACGGCTCGGCTGGTGTGGCTCAGTGGTTGAATGTTGACCTATGTACTAGGAGGTCACGGTTCGATTCCCGGTCAGGGCACAGGCACGGTTGCAGGCCTGATCCCCAATAGGGGATGTCCAGGCAATCAATGTTTCTCTCTCATCATTGATGTTTCTATCTCTCTCTCCCTCTACCTTCCTCTCTGAAATCAGTAAAAATATATTTTTAAAAAACTGCTTGCACTTAAAAGTAGAAAAAAAGTTTAAAAATGTGTAACTTCTGACTTGATGCATGAATTTTTAATTTCTTTTTTAATTTTTCTTATTTTTTTGTATTTTAGAAAAATGTGATTATTTGTTTATATATGTTATTTATGTTAACATGTAATGAGTTTATTATTGTAATTTAAAATAAAATAATAGATAATTTTTAAAAAGTTCTCAGTTTTGCCCTAACCGGTTTGGCTCAGTGGATAGAGCACGGCCTGCGGACTGAAGGGTCCCAGGTTCGATTCCGGTCAAGGGCATGTACCTTGGTTGCGGGCATATCCCCAGTGGGGGGTGTGCAGGAGGCAGCTGATTGATGTTTTTCTCTCATTGATGTTTCTAACTCTCTATCCCTCTCCCTTCTTCTCTGTAAAAAAAATCAATAAAATATATTTTTAAAAAAAGTTCTAAGTTTTTACTTCTGATATAGTAAACATCTATAGATGCAACTCACATAAACAAAGCTCCTTAAGGTGCTCAATAATTTTTAAAAATATAAAGGAATTCCAAGACCCCCCACCCCCAAATTGAAAACTACCTAGAGTAATCCTACTTTCAAGAGATAAACATATTTGTGATTGCTTAGGTATGTTCCTTTTTTCCCTAGACAGGTAAAAGCAAAAGCATATTGACACACAATACATACACGTATTTTTACCCTCACCAATACAAATATACAGCTGATTTTAAATGTTTTATATTTCTTGTTATATATATTTGGTATGTTTCATAGGAATTCTTCAAGAAGCTCAGACTCTTGTATGAGAGGAAAACATGTAAGAATCACAGAGAGGAGAAAATGTGGGGCTGGGACAGAACAGAGAGGCATGCACATAAAGAAATACCTTGAGATTGTTTTTTTCTATGACTTAAGTCATTAAAAGAATATAGTATAGATGCATGAATTTTTGATCACTGTGTGCCTGGGGGAAGGGTTCTGGGTTAAGATACTGCTAATTATTTTTCTTTGTTAAATGGCATTTAAATATATAAAATAAATATCAAAATATAGGTCTTTGTTTTACTATGGTTGCAAATATCAAAAAAAATTTCTATATGTGACATGGCACCAGAGTTAAGTTAGGGTTTTTCAAAATGCTGACACGCCGAGCTCAAAAGGTTCGCCATCACTGGTATAGATGCATGAATTTTTGATCATTGTGTGCCTGGGGAAAGGGTTCTCGGTTAAGATACTGCTAATTATTTATTTTGAAATACATAGCACACTTCCATCACTCTAATCCTATATAGTAAAAGCCTAGGTGGCGTCGCATGACGTTGTCACAGGATGGCCACCACAAGATGGCTATCACAACATGGCTGCCACAAGATGGTCACCACAAGATGGCCGGCAGGGGGAGGGCAGTTGGGGGCAACCAGGCCTGCAGGGGAAAGCAATTGGGGGGGACCAGGCCTGCAGGGGAGGGGAGTTAGGGGTGAAACAGGCCAGCAGGGGAGGGCAGTTAGGGGCGACCAGGCCAGCAGGGGAGGGCAGTTAGGGGCGACCAGGCTGGCAGGGAAGTTGGGGCAACCAGACCAGTAGGGAAGGAAGTTGGGGGCCATCAAGCTGGCAGGGGAGGCAGTTGGGGGCTAGTCTCGCTACAGGGGCGGGCAGTTGGGGCTAGGTCAGGCCTACAGGGTAGAGCAGTTGGGGGCAACAAGGCCAGCAGGGGAGGGCTGTTGGAGGCCATCAGGCTGGCAGGGGAGGGCAGTTGGGGGCAACAAGGCCAGCAGGGGAGGGCAGTTGGGGGTGACCAGGCCTGCAGGGGAGCAGTTAGGGGGTGATCAGGCTGGCAGGCAGAAGTGGTTAGGGGCAATCAGGCAGGCAGGCAGGCAGGTGAGTGGTTAGGAGCTAGCAGTCCCAGAGGGATCGGGCCTAAACCAGCAGTTGGACATCTCCCAAGGGGTCCCAGATTGGAGAGGGTGCAGGCCGGGCTGAGGGACAAACCCTCCCCCCCCACCCCTGTGCACCAATTTCATGTACTGGGGTTCTAGTTTTTATATAAGTCCCAATGTCTAGAGCAGTGGTTCTCAACCTTCTAGCCCTTTAAATACAGTTCCTCATGTTGTGACTCAACTATAAAATTATTTTCGTTGCTACTGTTATGAATCATAATGTAAATATCTGATATGCAGGATGGTCTTAGGCGACCCCTGTGAAAGGGTCGTTCGACTGCCAAAGGGGTCGCGACCCACAGGTTGAGAACAGCTGGTCTAAAGAAAAAACCCTCTATGAGGAAAAAACCCTCTAGTGATTGACTACCAATACAGTACACACTAGCCACATGTGTAATGAGCACCTGAACCATGGCTAGTCCACATTGAGACGTACTATAAATGTAAAATACACATCACATTTCAGAGACGTAGTATGAAAAATAGAGTATAAAATAGCTTGTTAGGCACATTCTCTACCTTTCCCCTGCGCTCAGTACTCTTCCCCCTGCTTGGGGCTCTCACTCTCCCTGCAGTTTTCCTATTAGTCTCATTACAGGTTTTGTAAGACATGATTAACGACTTCCAGTTTCCAGTAAACCACCTCACCCAGTTTGCAATGGATTGCATACACCCGGCCTCCCCTTGCACCTCGTCTGACCGGTTACTCTGACCTGCACAGGAGATATAAATATCCCGCTCTCCCCACTCTTGCTCACTGACACTGATATACTGGTCTCAGCCCACTGTGAGAGAATGTAATAACATTTCTTAAACTCTCACAACGTCTCTTGGCCTGGCTCCTGTCTGTGTGGACCTAACATAGCTTCTTGATAATTTTTGTATGAGTTACATGTTGAAATAATATTTTGGATATAATCAGTTAAATAAAGTATATTATTAAAGTTAATCCATCTGTTTCTGTTTCCATTTTTGAATGTGGCTATTAGAAAATTTAAAATTATCTGTGTAGCTTGCATTTCTGACTTGCATTATATTTTTATTGGACAAAGTCGTTCTAAAGAATTAGTAAAGACTGCAATAGCTGCCCTAGCCGGTTTGGCTCAGTGGATAGAGCGTTGGCCTGCGGACTCAAGGGTCCTGGGTTCGATTCCAGTCAAGGGCATGTACCTTGGTTGCGGGCACATCCCCAGTAGGGAGTGTGCAGGAGGCAGCTGATCGGTGTTTCTCTCTCATCGATGTTTCTGGCTCTCTATCCCTCTCCCTTCCTCTCTGTAAAAAATCAATAAAATATATTTAAAAAAAAGACTGCAATTACCCTAATACATATTAGTGTTTAGCACATATCACAACTGAGCAATATTAGTATTTACTGGTCTTGGTAGACCTAAGTATATTTGTCATAAAGCAGTCATAATGAAAATGCCAATAAATCCTCATTGAATCAGGACACTTATTTCTTGCTTGAGTTCACCCATTCATCTTTCAACTCATACTTAAAAAGCTCCCCCAAATAGACTTGGATGTACATGCTCTGGTTTCTGAAATAGTCTCATTGCTTTTAGTGGATTATAATTGAGAAGCAGGGGGCACATTGTTAGTTTTGACAGCTAGGAATGCAAGAGACTTTCTAGTTTAGATTTAACATTCCATCTGCTGTGTTTTTCAAGTAGAAGAGCTGACGCTCAGTGAAGAGGGACCTATGGAATGGGGTGGTGGTGGATGTTTTATCCTGGCTTCCTTTAAAAAAACTTATGAGCTGAAAGAACAGACATAATAAACAACATCACTGTGCATTAGCAACTTTACAGAGAGTAACAGATGAAAACACTTCTGTTGAGTATCACTCAGTCTTAGCCACTCATATTTGCTCACTGCTCTGCCTCAACTACTAGGGAAAGGCATCTATTTAAAGCTACAGATTCCACTTATGACTCAAAGAGACCAGTTTCCTATGGATTGCTAGAACAAATCAAAAGCTGAAGCATGCTTCCTTGGATAAAATTGAGTACATTTCCAATTGCCAGGTCTCTGTGGAGTTCATAGGTGGAAGGGATTTACAAATGGGGGCTCAAAGGACTTCTTTCTCTTGCTATCATTTAAGCACACTGATGACTTCTAAGTTCAGGCACCTAGTAACAGTGTCCTGAATACTGGACTGAGGATTATAACAACTGCTTTTGACCGTATTTCAATATAGCAGTATATAGCAGACTGTATTGCAATGCCTGTAACCGCTATGGCAGAGACTATTAGCTATATAACAAAATTTGTTCTTTCTTTCATTGTAATAGAATTGTAGTTGAGATGTGGTTGGTCAGTTAGAGACTAGTTTTTTCCTTGAAGTTATTTGTATGGCTATGCGGTTAATTTCTGTGCAATGGAATGTGAGAGGATATGAGGTTTACCAGTTTTGGGCTAAGCCCTTAAGTTGGTGAATATGTTTCTACACAGTCTTTCCCCTTTCTGTGGACTAGAAAGGCAATGAGCAGGCTGACCTTGGCACTTATAGATGTGGAGCCTCTATCAGTTGCATCTGTGAATGATCATGTAGAAGAGATATACCTGCTGCCTAGGCTGTTCTGTGAGAGAGGAATAAAATTTCACATGTTTGAACTGTTGCATTTTGTGATTTGTCTGTCTCAGATGATTGACCTAACTTAACAAATGTAAACTATATTAGTTGTTATATTGATAATTATCTGATTTGAAAATAAGGAAATGCTACAAATCACAGATGAGATAACTTTCTTTTTTTTTAGATATACTTTTATCTGCAATAGTCATAATCTTATTTCTTTATTTGCATTTCACTTAGTCTTCAGAACCGGGAAGGGATCGTTTAGTACAAATCCCTTATTTTGCAGATGAGGAAATACTCTTAACTTGGCTGCCTTATGTTTCATGGGTAGGGAGTTGCAGGAATTGGAGTAGAATTCAAGTTTCCTGTTTTTTATTCTAATATCTTTCCAATATATCTAAGAGTGTAAATAATTTTTATCTAACATGGCAACTCTGACTGATCGATAGTGCCTGTGCAGACCATTGTTTTCAGAAGGATAAAGTCACTGTCTGGGAGAGAGTGGAGACAATTATGCATTGCATTGCCAGTTTTGCATTACTCAATGCAGCTTCGCACCAAGATAACTTCTATGATATATCTTCGCAGTATTGAAAAAGTGATGGCTTTATTTATCTTTTGAATAGTGACAGTGTGAATGGAAAATTCTGACAGTGTCATCACTAACGGAACATTCCATCGGAATAGGAAGCACAAAGGACCAGGTGTCTGGAAATCTAGGTTTTAGTCTTAGTTTTTTTTTTTACTTACTTGACCTTGGGTGGGGCACTTAACATACAAACTTCAATTTGCTCATCTGAAAGATAATGCTGTGAAGCAAGATTCTATTCCAAGTTCACGTTTTTGTTATTCTATAAGAATATTTAATCGATAGCATTTTGTAAACATAGCTTTCATAAATATATCTATCATCTCTATCATCTAATCATCTATCATGACCTTCAAGAGACACATTTAATCAAATTCACTAAAAATATTCAAGTCTTAATAATTTATGGTTAATTATCATAAGAATATGTATCTGTATGGAGCTTTTATTTATGTTTTCGCATTTGATCTCCATAATTATGAACTTGGCACATCTTTCTTATATCATGTCATGGTGTGAAAAGGGGCTTCTTTTACCGATAATAAAGCTGTGGCTTGGGAAGAATAAGTGACAAAGTCCTAAATTACATAACAAGGAAGTGAAGAAATTAGAAGTGGATTTCAGACCACATACACATTTTCTCTAGATCACACTTCCTTTGTAATCCTTCAGAATTAGAAACAGTTGTAGGTTGCTTTGAAATTTTTTTAATGGAGACTACTGTTGTGTAGGATTCAGATTCCAGATGCTTTGAGTTTTACTTAGTGATTTTTTTTGTGTGTGTGGTTGACATAGATAATAGAGATCATCAGTGTCCCCTTCTTTTTTTTTTCCAGGAGAGGAATACATTTTGCCCCATCTTATCAGAGGTTTCTCTTGGTCCTGCTTCTCTGTGTGTTCATTCTTGGCTCACATGAACCCATCCTGTTGAGTCATGGCAGGTCTTTGCCAAGCTTTCAACCTAGCTTCTGTGTGACCCTTGGATAGGTAACAACTCAGAGTGGCCCATCAGTGAGACCAAGATGCTCCAAAGAAGAGCATGGAACATCTGTACCAAATCAAAGTAATTGGTGCCAAAACGCACTCCACATGAATTCCACTTTTCTTTCTGGGTTATGCTTTCATCAGGCAGGATTTAACAGCTAAGCTGTTGAATTGTGTGGTGAGCTTTGTACAACTGGTATCTTTTACTATTGAAGAATGTTCAGATTACTTTACAAGACACTTATGAGTAGAGTCTCTGTCATGGCAAATGATTTAGAAAATTACTTTGAGAATTCTATCATCTTCCATTTAAAAGGAAGTATCTGGTTTATTTGATAACTCTCATGAAGTTCTTTTGAATTAGGTGGAGAAATATGAACTCAGTTTCAGGATAGGTGGATTCTGACCCGATTAAAAAAAGTTAACTAATTGTATCAACCAGATTACTAATGCTTGTCTAACTTGAGACTTGTGTTAAACATTTTAATTACAATTTGAATGAAAGACCCATGAAATTTGCTTAACAACTTTGAATGTCACAAAAAATTAGAAGAACAGATAATATATTAAACAATAAGCTGGTCATCAAAAACTATATTAATAGTCTACAATGATGACCTGAAACTAAAAAGATAGAATTCCTTAATTTAAGCCTGAAAAACAGAATCCTTCATGAATGTTCATAAGAGGAAGACTTAGTAGCACTTTATGTGCAAAAGATTTCAGTTGATTACAAGCTGCAACTAAGCCAACAATATAAATGCAGCTGCTGGGGAGGTTAATGTACTATGAGGGCAGTGTGAAGAGAATAGGATGTTGGATTTATGGTGACAGTGGCTTCATTGTAATAGGCACTGGTCAGAACTCATCAGGAATATTGTGTTATTTTTGGTGCCATATTTTAAGCGGATATTGTCAGATGAAGAAAATTTGATGCTGAAAAATGATGATTTCTGTTCCTTTAATGATGTGAGAGGATGCAGCCATAAAGTTAAAGTTAATTTATACTCACACCAGTTTTTGGTCATTTCTTGGTGTATGCTCTATGCCTTCTGGGCTCTAATATCAAAAGTAAGTGCTGTAAACTTGAAAACAATGGCTAAATTAATACATTTATTATGTTAAAATCTGTTTGTCTTGTACTGTGCTTGAAAGGGAAGTCTAACCACAGCATATCTAATTTTACAACTTCTATCAAATTGATGGTGTATGCCATTACTCCCTTTTGGGGTATACACAGATCAGTATACACAGGTCAGTATTTAATATGCATCTAAAATAATCTACAATTAAAAATGTGCCAAGGGGAAATAGAACTTTAATAAGTGAGCCAGCTTGAAGCTAGTACTCAAGATAAATAAAATCACAAGAAAATCTGGTTTTGTGAACAGTTTAATGTGTACAGTCAGTCAATAAGGGGTACATTCATGACCTCAAATGTGTTTTCAAGGTCACGATCATAAACTAAAAGCAGTGAGCACAAAGCAATAGGACTTTCATAAACATAAGACAACTTCAAGTGAATGTCATCTTCCTTAAAATAATTGCCTCAGGAGGAACTCAGAATTGTGACACGGGTACCACTGAGCATATTTTGTGACTGGTCTCTGAGGTGCTCTCTTCTGAGCATTGCCTCCCCCACCCTTCATTGTTTAAAATAATCTCCACTGACAAAGTTTTATCCTTTGCACGTGGGCTTATCTTTTGGCAAGAGCATGCTGTTAATCAGGACCAAGTTCATAAGCTTGTAAGCCTCTTGAGGGCCTTCATCTTATCTTCTGGTGCCCTTTACATTTTGGTATCCTTGGAGTGGTGCCTGGAAAAGCATGCCCCCCCCCCCCCCCCACACACACAAGCTTGTGATACTGTTAGCAATGTGTGAAGTCATGCATTGGATTGGCTTCATGATGTGACCGGTAAGACTGCACGGTGAGGTGACGTGGCAGGAGAAAGACAGGTGCAGATACCAGCTTCTGTTCTCTCCAGCTCTGTGATGTAGGACCTTTCCGCATTTTGAGTTCTATAACCTGTGTGAGCCTCAGCTTTTCCCATCTGGAACATGGCGCTAATAACACCCACCTCATGCAGCAGCTGTAAAGGATCACAGTAGGCAATGTGTGTAAAATAGTTTGTGTAGTGAATGGCATATTGTAAGAGCTTCGTCATTGGTATTTACTGTTATTTGTTCTGATGATGGTTCACAAACAGGATTTATAAAATATTCTGGGACAAAGCTATAGCACAGGCATAATAGCCGTAGAGAAGACGCATTTTAAAAATTGAGATGTAATTGATGTATAACATTGTTTTAGTTTCAAGTGTACAACAAAATGATTCAATATTTATATATTTTGAGAAATATCACCACAATAAGTTCAGTTAACATTCCTTACCACACATAGTTACAATTTTTTCTTATGATGAGAACTTTTAAGAACTGTTTTTCTTAGCAACTTTCAAATACACAATAGAGTGTTGTTAACTGTTGTCATCATGCTGTACATTGCATCCTCAGGAACTATGTACCTTTTGACCACCTTCACCTATTTCACCCACCCTCTTCCCCTGCCTCAGACAATCACCAATCTGGTCTCTGCATCTGTGAGTTTGTTTTCATTTTTTTTAGATGCCACATATAAGTGAGATCATATAGTATTTATCTTTCATTGTCTGACATTTCACTTAGCATAATTCCCCCAAGGTTCATCTATGTTATCACAACTGGCAGAATTTCCTTCTTTTTTTTATGGCTGGATAACATCACACACACACACACACACACACACACACACACACACACACAGTTTCTTTCAAAAATGAGGGAAGACTCATTTTTATGTGTAGCTTTTCAAATCAGTTTTACTAAGTTGGAGTCATCCCTGTGAGGCCTTCTGGGTGCTCTTTAAAGGAGCAATGGTTTAATTGATTATATTTTGGAATCAGCTTCTTAAAAAATTAGCTTCATTCTCTTTTAGCAACAGCATCATGTTTTCCAGGTGATTTATTTTAAGTCTTAAATAAGCAAGAGGCATACATCTCCTGCTGAAGGAAGAATGTTTAGAAAAATTTCTGAAAACTTCTCTTTATCCTAATATACTGTGATAAGTTGTGTAGTTTATTGTGACTAATTCAAGTTTGTTGGCTAGACATTGATTTTTCCTCTGTCATCTGTTGTTTCGGGAAAGCCCTATTGTGTGCAAAGTATGACCATTGTGTTTTTAGAAACATTGCAATGCCCTCGATTAGTGATGGTTTTGGCAGCCTTCTCTGACTCCTGGTCACCTCTCATGTACTCGAGATGTTGGTTTTGATATGTGGGTGCAGTTCTGCAATTGCGAATAGTAAATATTCTCATCGCTACTCTGAGTTTAGTCTTCTAAACTTCGTAAACTTTTTCCTGATGAAATGTTAGGCCAGAGAATTAGGAGTGAAGGAAGAAAAGGTATGATAAGGTGGAGGAGAGGAGAGGAAACACTGAGCTTTATTAAGTTTCATCAGTAAAAACCTCTAAGTTCCTACTGAGTAGTTATAGGGAAAATAGAATGTGGCTGACTCTGAAGGAGAATTCTAGAGGTGAAGCTAAAATCCAGGAGCTTTCTATAGCGGCAAATGTAAAGGAGGAGACATGGTCATATATCTTGGAGGCAGGGTGATGCAGTACAGCATGCCACCAAGACTCACTTGATAAATGACGTTTATATGCCAGACATACTCCCATAGGCTTAGCAAAGTCCTAATCTTTCTTTTTCCTGCTGTAGCCATTTCCTCCGATTGGAGAAAGCATTTCGGAACACAAATGAGCAAGTGATAGATTTTTATGCAGGCTACCCCTCCTTATATGTAAAAGTAAGTCATTTGCAAGCCGCACATGTTATTTCTTGTAACAGATGACTTGTGACAGTCTCACAGTGGAAGGCAGTATCATGGTTGACATCTGCTGGTGTGATGTTAGACATGTCTGTGCTCAGAATAGCGAGACTAAGGATTCATTCTTCTTGCTAGCTGTGTGATGTTGAAAAGGATCAGTTAAGCTCTCCGGGTCATAGTTTGTACCTTTTAAAGTAGAGGCAGTTATAATTTTCAGCCATTTTACAGAGTCATTGATAAAATACAATATATGTGAAAGCACTTTATAAACTCTAAAGCAAAGACATCAAAACTAGTTAGTCCAGAGGGACCAATAAATCCGTGCAGAATCCTGAATATCTTGTGTGTCCAAATTTGCCAGATATTTGCTGACTCTTCAGCATGCTGCATACTATAAACATTGCCTAAGATGCATTCCTAAGTGTAATAACGAAATGTTTCTTGCAGTAACTCTGGACATATTTCCCCTTTCTTCCTCATTACTTTCTAAAAATAAGCCTTCCATTTTTCATTCTTTTTGCAATGTGACCATTAGAGCAAAGGAAGAGAGATAAGCATATATGGAATAGTTTTGAGAATAAAAACTTCTGGGTTAGGGGAAAGACTTGCATAGGAATAATGTATGAGAAATATGGGAGCATCATTTAGTCTTTGCCTTGTAGAATTAACGCATGCTCAACAAACCAAACCAAACCAAACCAAGCCAAACTTCAGTGCGTGGTGGAGAGAACATTAGATATATTGGTATTTAGATCTAGTTGCGGATACTGGACTGAACTGGCTACAATCTCTCCTTCAGAACTGAAGGATTTATTCCCTTGGTTGCTGGGAGGGTTGTCTGCTGAGAGGTCTCCTTAGCCTTCTTTGAGAATTGCCTCCACTGAAGAGCACCACCTTGCCAGAGGGTGCCTGCTTCCCAGGACAGCCCGTATTCAGTGACCGATAAATTCAGGAATATAAAGATCTGGTTCCCTCCTGAGGGCATGCGCAGGGTCCTCCCAGCCCCAGAGCTCCCTATGGGCTCAGGGCCTAGTCATGAATGCATTGCAGTCCAACTTCTCCCACTGTTTCATCCTCCTTCCTTCTTTGCTCCTACAGGTGTCACTCCTGAGAGTGCTCCTTACAAATATCCTGCTCAAATATCTTGAACCCAACATGCATCAGAGGTTCTGACCTCTCAGGTTGTTCTGAAGGTTTTTAGGCAATTGAACTTAGCTTTTGATTGAACCTGTAAGAGTTTGGAAAAGGAACTTAGTGTCATACAGATTTGGTACCGTAGTTTCAGAGGTTCATGCTTAAGTCCAATCAAAAGGGTGGTATGAATTAACTAGTGTGTTATAGGATTGTCAACTTTCTTGTGAACTTGGTTTATTAAAAAATTTTGGGTTTTTGGTCTGATTATGGGAGAAAAAGTACAAAAATTGTTTAAAAACCAACCCTAGACCCTAAAAAATGGATCAATTAAACCAGCTTAGGACATTGAGATTGTAATTACTTTGCATTTAAATCATTCAACAATTAATTATTGAGGGCTTATTATGCTATAAGAGAGAGAGCAATATATAAGGTATTGTTGCTGTCCTCTCATCTTGTGAGATAATACATGTATTTATTACATAATTAAGGTTAGTTGTGAGGGGCCAAGTGTAGATGCCTATAGAAAATATACTATAATGGAGATATTAATGGGAGTGAGTCATTGCTCAGTTATAGAAATCAAGGATTAATCTGTTGACCCTGAGCTGGGGACTAACTTATATAGGTGATAAGACAAGGAATTTATTTGAGGAAGGAGACAATGGGCGCAGGGGTCCTCAAACTACGGCCCGCGGGCCACATGCGGCCCACCGAAAACATTTATCTGGCCCGCCGGGTGTTTTTGCCGCTGCTGTGTGCATAGGAATTTGTTCATAGTTTTTTTTTAAACTATAGTCCAGCCCTCCAACGGTCTGAGGGACAGTGAACTGGCCCCCTGTTTAAAAAGTTTGAGGACCTCTGGCTTAGAGGATAATCAAGATTGCATAAAACTTCATAAATCATACTCTACTTGCTCCATACTCACCTGGGACTTAAAGACATTATCCCCTTACTCAAATAGATAGTGTGTGAACAAGATTTACAATCCAGGTCTTCTATCTCCTAATCTGATTCTCTTTCCTGTTTACCTTGGTGACAGTGGTAGATTGAGTTATTCATACTACTTTCCCACTCCTTGGTAGAGTTTTATATACCAACTAGAGGCCTGGTGCACAGATTCGTGCACTGGTGGGGTCCGTCTCACAATCTGGGACCCCGCGGGGGATGTTGGAGAGCCAGTTTCAGCCTGATCCCTGCAAACCAGGCCGAGGGAACCTACCAGTGCATGAATCTATGTACCAGGCTTCTAGTATGCATATAAGATCTTTGGTTAATCTCTTCCCTCCCTCCCCCGCCCCCCTTCCCTCTAAGATTCATCAGTCTGTTCCATGTTTCCATGCCTGTGCTTTGAGCGTCTTCCCCTGGTGGTCATTGTGCATCATAGCTACGGGCCAGTCAGCTGGTCACTTAGGCTTTTATATATATAGATATTCTTGTTATCACTTCTTGTATTTCCCTGACCCTTGACTTTGGGCTTAGCCATGTAACTTGTTTTGACCAATGGACTTCCTTGCAAGGTTGGGCTTACCTTCTTGAGCTTCTTAGATTTCCATGAAAATAACATACCTTCAGCATAGGCTCTAGAATGAGGCAGGTAGTCCTGACACCCGGACATTCATCTGAAATGTCTTGTGACTAGTTGGCTATTTGGAGCTGCAGTTTTTCTAACGACTTCTGAAATGTGTAATTATTGAGTCACCAGAGTGAATGTGATCATCACAGGAAGCAATGTATTCATTATAAGAAATTTCACAATAAAATGTATAGGCAGGTTTTAGCTTTGTTTAAATTACTGTGTCATCATTGCATTGGCAAATGAAAATACTAGATTCAGATTGGTGGACAACCAGAGACAGTTTGAGTGAATGAGTGAAGTAATGTTTATTTCAAGGATAGAGAAGGAAGTCCATGTAGTTAGGATACTTAGCAGAAAGATCAGCTACGTTATCCATAAGTTATAAGCTTCTGGACACCAAGCGCCTTACCAGAAGAGCACAGTTGCACATGATAACACCCGGGTTAGTGAAGGTTATACCAGAACTGGGAGCTAAAGTGCCTGCCTCTGAGCCTCCTAGAGCTGGAGCAATCATGCATGAAAACTGCTCTGCATACATGCTGGGTACCACCTCACAGAAGGAGGAGCACCTCAGACATCTTAGTGATACTGGTACAGTGCATTTAGAAAATACCAGTTATTTTTCTGTTTCTGCTAATTTTCTCTGGAACTTATCGTCTATTAGAAGAATGATTTTTGGATGTGCCAGGTTACTTGAGTTCAGCTCAGGCTGGGAGAATTGTGCTTATTTCAGGGATTGTTTGCCCTCAAAGCTCATGTACCATCCAGCCTCTTAGTGCGTCTCAGATTCAAATAGATTCTGCAATACTAGTACTATCGAGAATATCCATTGGAGGACACTAGAACACAACAAATAGATGAGAATGTAGGAATACATAAGTAACTTAAAGTAAATCCTCGCAGAAAATCGGACAATTTACTCTCCAAAATTAAATCTAATTGCTTCCCGCCTATAAAAAATATGACTGGTTATCAATATTTCCACTGGAAAACAAATTTTATCACTGTGCTCCTGTCTTAGAAAGTTGTAATTTTAGAAAGGTGATGGATGGCTTCCACAGGAGGTAAATGGGTAAGTTATTTTAATAACCTGCATGCTTATATAGGAATTTGCTTGGAAATTCTGCTTAATTGCCTAGCCTTAATCAAATCTTCATTGACAGAGAAATAAAGTGCTTTGCAGGTTGTTAACTGGGTTTGTCTGACAGTTCCTTTGAAAACAGAGAGCTTTATGACTCAAGGAAAAAACCCCCAAACTCAGGGGTTCTCTTTACTGTAAAAGGCGGTTATTTCAGGCAAATTAATTTAGGCAAAAGCCCCGATGACAGAAAATCCTTAATATCCTCAGAGAAGGTTTGTACACTTTGTCATAATATGTTTTCAAATGTTTGAACATTCTGTTAATAATTTTAATGATCAAATTATAGTTATTTATAAGCTGTGAATATCATTTAAATGCTTGGGCCTTGAGTTTAGAATAAAATGAGGCTTGTGTTTTAGATTTGTTCCCATTTCTGAGATTTCCCCCAACATTAACTGTAAATAACACATAATTTGCATTGGAAACAGTGATGCCTAGAGTTCAACAATTTATTAAGCATGTTTGTGCTTAAAAACTGTCACCAAAATTATATATTTTTGTTGAAAAAAATAAGCTCTCAGAGATAAACTTATGTTGGTAATAATGTCAGCAGTAAGTATTTATTTCCACCTTATACACAGGGGGGCACTCTGGGTTCTATTTGGAAAGGAAGAAGATGAAAAATTGTGGGACAGACTTCCTTCTGGAAGTCTCCCCTTGACTCAGAACACTTAATTGGGAGTGGGAATGACAGAGCAGCAAACTCCAGCGTAGGATACTATTAATTTCAATTCACCTCGCCTTTTGCAGCCTCGGTGGTCAGGCAGTGAAAGCCATCCCTGATGTTAGTGAACCAATAAAGGTGTTAAATCAGGCATATTGAAGCTTGTAGGTTGTAGTTCTAGTGAGATACAAAAGTCACCGAAACCACTGAGAATCCATGCGGTGAGTTTAAATCCCCTAAGTGGGGTTCCTAGTCTCTTGTGAAATATTTTCCATATCATTTCATTGTTTTGAGCCAGAGCTCAGTTAAAAATCTCTTTAAGAGTGACTAATATCTGTTTTAAGCTGCTTACATGTTTTGGGAGTGGAGGTGTAAATGACTAAATGACATACGGGTTCAACAAAAGTATTCTGCAAAATACACTTGATTCAGAAACATGGAATAATTACATTCTTGATGTTCATAATAATCCTATATAATAAAAGTCCAGCAACCAAACGGCAGAATGACCAGAACAACCGGTTGACCAGTTGCTATGATGTGCACTGACCACTAGGGGGCAGATGCTCAATGCAGGAACTACCCCCTGGTGGCCAGTGCGCTCCCACAGTGCGCCCCTTGGCTGACCAGGATGAGCGCCTGCTGATCTCCGCAGGCCATGTCCTCCACCAGTGCATGAATCCCATGCACTGGGCCTCTAGTTTAATATATTTCACTGCATAACATTAACTTGGTTTTTTGTTTTTTGTTTTTTTTGCACTAAAAATGATTGTGTGGAAGAGGTCTGTGAGGCACTTAATCTTTACGTCTGTGCCTCTTGCTTATTTTGACATTGCACTTTTCTTCCTCCCTGTCTTAGCAGGACATCAGTGAGACCTTCAAATTGGCTAATTTGATAACAACCTAATAAAGGTTTTACGGAAACAGTGTAGTACCTGAGGCTAGCAATCGGGGACTCCATGTCCACTTCTGGTCAAGAAGGGCAGGGAGTGGTGCCTGGAACCAGAGCAGGATGCTCTAAGAAGAGGGCTACCCCAGGAGCTCAGCCTCAGCTAGAGAAGTCAGGGTGTCCCCGCAATCTGGGAGAGTGGGAGCCAGGGGCAGAAATACCTGACTTTACTGTCGCCCTCTTCCAGTCTCCTGCCGATGTCCCCCACCTGGCTAAAGCTATCTGGATCAGATGCTGTAGGTCAAGGGAGTCCTTTGATGAAGAAGTCTGTGCAGGTCACAGAGCCATGGAGAAGGGCAGGGCGTAGGGAGGACCAGAGGGGCAAACAGAAGATTCCTCATTCCCCTGCCAACCGCACCCCCCCCCCGCCCCCCTTCCAGGAATGAAATCACTGCAGAGCCATATGCTGCTGATGGGATTGTGGCTTCGGAAACCCATCTCTCTACAATCTGCCAGGTACTCATTCCTGCTCATTGTGGCCAGACATGTGACCAGCAATATTAAATAAGCTTTCTGACATCCTCCCTCCTTACATTTACTAAAGAATAGTGAATTAAAATAAACAGAAGATGGCAGCTAATCTACTAAACCTTGCCCTTTATTTTAATGAAGCAGTCTTACCAATGTTGTTTTCAAATCTTGACACTGATGAATGTTCCCAAGTTTTTAGATGACAGTTACTATTGCTGTTAAAAAAAGAAAAATATTTTAAAATATTAATAGGTGACAGACATATTAAACAGAGAAATCTTTATTTCCTTTTCATGCTAGAAAAGGGGCAAGTTAAAAAAACAAGCAGATATATAAGTAAATATATTTTCCTTACCATTTTTGGAGGATATTTGAATTTATTTTGATTTATCCTTCTTTATATTTTATATTACAATCACGTACATTTCCACTTTCTTGGTTTTATTTGTTTGTGAACCATCTATTTTCTTGTGCTTTTCAATGATGTGATGATAATAATAATACCAATGGTAAATATTAGTACTGTATTAAGTGGTTAACATGTATTCTTTTTTTTCTTTAAAAATATTTTTATTTATTTCAGAGAGGAAGGGAGAGGGAGAGAGATAGAAACATCAATGATGAGAATCATTGATTGATTGGCTGCCTCCTGCACTCCCCTACTGGGGATTGAGCCTGCAACTCAGGCATGTGCCCTTGACCAGAATTGAACCCAATATCCTTGAGTCCACAGGCCAATGCTCTATCCACTGAGCCAAACTGGCTGGGGCAACATGTATTCTTTAATTCTTACTATAATGGTAAGAACACACCCAATTATTATTAATATTATTTAAATGTTGGGCAAATTAAATCTTAGGGATGAACACAGTCTCCATAGTGGGTTTTTATTTTCATTGTGGTAAAAACAGGTAACATGATATCTAAGCTCTTAAGAAATGTCTAAGTGTATAGTACAACATTGTGTACAGCACAATCAGATCTCTACAACCTTTTTAAGTTATACCCCTTGAACAGCAACTTCCTCCCTCTAGCCCCTGACAACCACCATTCTACTTTCTGTTTCAACACTTTCAAATGAGTTTTCTTTAATTTTTAATCTGCTTTTCAAATCCTATATAATAAAACCCTAATATGCAAATTGACCAAGCGGTAGAACGACCGGTTGTTATGACTTTCAAATGCAGGAGCTGCCCCCTGGTGGTCAGTGTGCTCTCAAAGGGGGAGCACTGCTCAGCCAGAAGCTGGGCTCATGGCTGGTGAGCACAGTGGTGGTGGTGGGAGCCTCTCCTGCTTCTGCTGCAGGTGGGTGGTAAGGAGCCAGGGGTCCCGGACAGCAAGAGCCCTGGACTGCGAGAGGGATGTCTGACTGCCAGCTTAGGCCCGATCCCTGGGGGTATCGGGCCTAAGCCGATAGGCAGACATCCCCCGAGGGGTCCCGGACTGCGAAAGGGCACAGGCTGGGCTGAGGGAACCCCCCTACCCCAGTGCATGAATCTGTGCACCAGGCCTCTAGTCCAGGGGTCCTCAAACTTTTTAAAAAAGGAGTCAGTTCACTG
This sequence comes from Myotis lucifugus, assembly GCF_000147115.1. Taxonomy (NCBI): domain Eukaryota; kingdom Metazoa; phylum Chordata; class Mammalia; order Chiroptera; family Vespertilionidae; genus Myotis; species Myotis lucifugus. The sequence continues at coordinate 7,152,352 of NW_005871087.1, forward strand.
TCCCTCAGACCGTTGGAGGGCCGGACTATAGTTTAAAAAAAAACTATGAACAAATTCCTATGCACACAGCGGCAGCAAAAACACCCGGCGGACCGGATAAATGTTTTCGGCGGGCCGCATGTGGCCCACGGGCCGTAGTTTGAGGACCCCTGCTCTAGTCTATAATAAGCCTTGTAGGCTCTAAAGTACATCCTAAAATGTTTGAATACTGTTCTAACATTTAATTGTAAACCGTTCTCTGCATGAATCATATGACTGTATTAATCAGCTTTAAAAAGTGAAATAGTTCGAGCATTCAGAAAATATGGCAAACACCCACATATCCACCATCTGGCTTTATCAAATCTTCACGTTTCACCATATTTTGCTCAGATTCTTTTTTTTTCCCCTTTAACAGAATAGAAGATCCTAGATATCATTGAAACCCTCAGTTCTCCTTGCTTCTTTCTCTAGAAGTAAATACTCTTTGAATTTAGTGTTTATGAGTCACGCGTGTTTCAAAGTTTAACCGAAGCCAGCTTTCTGGGCAGTTGCATAGGGCCCTGTTTAGAAGGCCTGCGCTTGGTGTGAGGCTCTGCTGTGAATAATTTTTGAACAAGGCAAGTGGCCCCTGTTTGCCAGACTTGAGATTCTTTCGGTGGTGGGTCACAACACGTAGACATGTGGATAGATGACAGGCAGAGCTCTTTGTTACTTATAGCTGCAAATGAGAGTAGGCTGCCACCCAGGGCCACACCGAGGGTTGCCCCCAGGACAGAGTAACAGCAAGCTGGACCTGTTTAATGTAACGGCTTATGAAAGGCAAGCCAGTGGGGTTAGCTAACTTTCCTGGGGTCCCTGTGGGTTGGTTACTTTGAGTAATTTCACAGGCTCCAGGGGGGAGGGGCTGTCCTCAGTTGTCTGGTACCTGGCCCCAGAGTGTCGGGTACTGATAAGGGAGGCAGTTGGCGTGTGTACATAGTGGCTCTTGAGAGTGAGAGTCTGACAAGGGAAGTGGTTGGAGTGGGGGGTTAGCACACTGCTGGTGAAGGGAAATGGAGGTTTTTCAGCCATGACTTCAAAACTGGGTCTTGGTGTCTAGGGAAGATCATTTAAAATGTATCTTTTGTGTATTTTTTTTTTATTCAGTAATTCTCTGGGTTTTCAATCTGTATAAGAATTATGAGTAATTGACCTATTTGTTCCCTGGGGAGTCTTATAAAACTGATTTTTGTATCACTTCTAATTAACCAAAAGACTAATAAAAATGTGCTTATAAAAAACCCAACAACACAACTGGGTCGACAGCACTTGTGAAATATTATTACAGCTCTGAATTTTCGTTTTTTACTAAGTCCTACAACTTATGGAGCCAGTCCTGATTTAAGCTATATATTTATCCATAAGCATCATATAACACTATTTTGCATGCATTTAAAATTTCCTGGAGCATTAGGTTGTTTCAATTTTTTTTGGCTATTATAAATGATGCTGTAATAAAATTCTTGAAGATATCTTTCTAGATACATGTGTTTCTTTAGGGATTACAACTATGAAGGCAATTGCTTGGCACAGAGTATGCACATATTTAATATTTATGATCTGATGTCCCTGTAATCCTCACATTTATTTTAATCTTGGTCTTACAGTTAAATACATTTAATGTACAGTATCAGTCATTTCACTGTGGTTTTCCCAGTCCTCTCTCAGTTGGCTGGAATTTGTTACCTAGATATTTCCTCCTGAAGGGCTCATGAGAAAAATATTCCTGAGTTATAATATGTGCAACACTGTTTTTCTGTAGTCTCTATTCAAGGACAGCTTGGCTGGCTATAAAATCTTTTGCTCATACTCTGCCCCTTGAGGATCTTATAGGGAATGCTCTACTTTCTTGGTTTTGAATGATGTGGAAAAATCTGATCCAGGAGAATTTTTTCCCTTATGAGTTTTAACTGATTTGCTGGACAAATGCAGTAATTTCATTTAATTAAAAAATTGATTGAATTTATTGGGGTGACATTGGTTAATAAAATTATATAGATTTCCAGTACCTATATAATTTCAGTGTACAATTCTAAAATATATCATCTGTCTGTTGTATTGTGTGTTCATCACCCCAAGTCAAGTTTTCTTCCATTACCATTTATCTCCCCTTTACCCTCTTCTACCTCCCCCCACTCCCCTTTGCCTCTGGTAATCACCATATTATTGTACATGAGGTTTTTCTTTTTTTTTTCTTATGCCCTTCACAGTTATCACCCAGTCCTCCTCTCTGACAGCTCACAGCCTGTTCTCTTGTGTCTATGAGTCTGTTTCTATTTTGTTTATTTATTTTGTTCATTAGATTCCACATATAAGTGAAATCATTTGGTATTTATCTTTTCCTCCATATATATACATACTTATGTATACATTAATATATATATATATATATATATATATATATATATATCTCTGATGGAAAACATACAAGCTATCTCATTATTATAAGGAAACTTGACTTATATGCACACATTTTTTTAGATGATAAGCAGCCTGTGGAATCTCAGTACTATCAGAGAGAGCCAGTGGCATCCAGGATAGAACTAATCTGTGTATCAAAGAAACATCCAGCATATATTTTTATAATAATATGATTTGATCTGAGAACATTCATCAGTCATTGGTACATACTTTCCTGGTAGTTATTTTTAAATTCTCACAGGCATCGACTGTTTTGACACAGATTTATTAACAAAGCCCAAATAGTAGCATAAAAAGTACCAAATATATCTTGGCCCTAAAAATCAATCATCCAACCTATGTAATACTTTCAACAATAAAGATTGAAAGAAAAAAAATCAATCATCAAGGGTTTATTTGATTAATACAAGTCCGGCATTGGGTCAGGTGGCAATAGCAGAGAGATGTGGTCTTGCTCACAAGGAGTTTGTAGGCCAGCCTAGGGTTTCTCACACAGGGTCACTACTCTTTGGGGGTTGTGAAATCAATTTAATTGATCACCAGTAGATTAAAAATAACTGAAAAGAAAATATCACAGTGCGTTTTAAGTAATAACACCAAATATCATTTTAAGTGACACACACACACACACACACACACAAATATTTTGATTACTGAGTTTGCTGTCAAAAAAGTTTGAAAAACATTTACTTGTAGTTAGAAAAACAATACAAGTACATCAGGAAAAATTGGCCACTAAGAATCATGCCTTACTTTGCTAGAGGTGCCATTTCAAAGTACCACAAGCAGAATGGCTTAAAAAAACAATAGAACTTTATTGTCTCACAGTTTTAGAGTCCAGAAGTCCAGATCAAGGTGTTGGCAAGGTTGGTTCCTTTTTCAGGGCTTTGAGGGAGAGTCTGTTCCATGCCTCCCCCCTAGCTTCTGTGATTTGCTTGCAACCTGTGGTGTTCCTTGGCTTGCAGACACATTGCCTCAGTCACCGCTTTCATCCTCACATGGTATTCTTCCTGTGCACATGTCTGTCTCTGTGTCCTAACTTCCTCTTTTTATAAGGACACCAGTCATATTGGAAGGCCCACCCTCATAACCTTGTTTTAACTTGATTACCTCTATAAAGATCTTATTTCCAAATATGGTCACATTTTGAGGTATTTGGGGTTCGGGCTTTAGTGTACCTTTATGGGGTGATACAGTTCAATCCATAATAATCATAGTGCCAATAATTTAAAACATATATGCCTTATTAGTCTTTACAACCACTCTGAGAAGTAAATTTATAATGTCAATTTTATAGAATAACAGAGGTTCAGAGAGAATCGCTGTTACATTTTGGGTCTGTTTTACTCCAAAGCCTGTCATCTTTCCACTCTGCTTGTTGATTTTTTGGAGGCTTGAGCTGGCAGGGCTCTTGCAGGCCATCTGGTAAAACCCCCTTTTCCCATGTATAGTGGGCCAAGAGATTAAAAATGATACAATTTATTAAATTCTGTTGTCTTTTCCACATTTCTGAGAAGCAATCAAATTAATCTATGGAGAATGACCATATTTTTACTTTGGGAAACTCTGGTATGGTCCACAAATATTCCTTCTTCCCCATCATCCCCCCAAAGTTGGGAAAACTTGGGAACATTTGGGTCATATGTAGAGGTAGACACTAAAATACAGAGATGCTAAGACTCTTGCCCATGGTCTCCCACCTTGATATGAACTCCAAGGGCAATATTAATGATAGAGAGAGAGAAAAAAGGAAGAAAAAGAGGAAGCAGAAGGATGAAAATGAATCCAGCCTGCCTATTTGCAAGCTTCAGCCAAAAGATAACATGAGCTAAGTGTATATTTGTCTCTTTTCCAAAGATAAATGTGAAATATATTTTTATTAAATTTTTATTATGGTACATATATATTTTCTCTTTGATTGGTTCAAAGAGCAGAGCATTGGTAGTTCTTTGCATAAAATATATCTGAAATCTGAGAAGTTTTGCTAGTGTATGACAAACAAAAAGTATTTTGATCATGAATCCTGTTTCTCGTTGCCAATTAAAAAGGGAAATGAAGGAAGAAATATGGTCTGATAGCAAATCAATGTGGTTGTAGGAAGGGGCTGGGTTCTAGCTTTGCATTTATTAGCAGTTTGAACTTGGGCAAATTACTAACTTCCTTGAAATTTTTTTTATTTAGATATTTGGGATTATCATGATACAATCTATTGCAGAGAGATGTGAATTAGATTTAACAAGAAAACATACATAAAATTGGCTAGCATAGAGCCCAGAGCACAGCAGACTTACTTAACACATGCATTTTGTTATTAATTCAGTCTGGCTTTCCACTTGATTGTTCAATTCTCAGTGACTGCCACCATTCACTCAACAGATGTTTGCCGAGCTCCTGTTTTAGGCAGGGCACTACTTTTGGGACTCCATATTTAGCGGGGACAGAGACAGGCAAGGTTCATGTTCTCTCATCACATACATTCTAGTCGGGAAAACAGACAATAAGCAACTGGATAAATAAAGAATAAGAGCTATCAGGTAGTAGTGAGGGATTTGTAACACATTACAATAAGAGAGCTGATAAAAGTTCCTGGCAGCTTTTTAATTTGGGATGCTCAGAGAAGGCATTTTTTGAGGAGGAGACAGGTAAGCAAAAATTGGAGTGACAAGAAGGAGCTACTGATGTACAGACTAAGGGTGTAAGCAATCTAGGCAGAGGAGAGAGTTAGCAAAAGGCATGAGGGTGGGAGTGATCTGAGATGATTAGTGTGAAGAGCAGAATAGAAGGAAAGCCAGTGGGGCTGGAGCATCAGAGGAGAAGAGAGTGATGTGGGGGTTGGACTAGGGAGGTGGTGGGAAAGATGGAGAGTAGCACATGGATTTGCAGTGTGTTTGGGGATTAACTGGGTATAGGGAAAAATGGGAATCAGATTTTTTTATTTGAGCCACCAGGAGTAAGTTGGTGTCATTTGCTGAGATGAGGCAATCCAGGGAATAAGCAGGCTTTGAAGAAAAGTTAAGCATCATGCAATATTTGAGATGCTTAGTTGATATCAAGTAGGATTTTTAGTAGGAGGTCCATATATCACAGGATAGGATATGGATGTAGATTTTGCAGTTATCAAAATATAGGTGGTCTTTAAAGTCATAAGGATGACCTCTTAGCCCAGAACAAAATCTTCTCAAAGCTGTGACCAGGTAGCCACCTTTGATATCCCATGTTCCCTCACTTTACACCCATTATCACATCAGGACTCTCAGCCAATGAAGACATTAACTTAAACACAAGGAAAATTCCAAGTGGTTCAGATTCTGTCTTTTTTCCTAACAGAATCTCTACTTCTATTTTTTGCCTTGAAACAATATGAAACTTTCATGAAAATATTCAATTAATCACTTTCTAGGCAGATGCAAATGTATATTATCTTACTTATCTTTCAGAACAGACTAATAAAAATAAAATTTATCTCTTCATCAAGAATTATGGTTAGTGCCAAGTTATCAATATTGACCTCACTATAGAACTAAATTTAATTATCTGGTCGCATATTTAGCTTTGATTTGCATGCACCACTCCAAGTGATGCCAAGAGCAATGGTATGTGTCAATTTAAGACAAATTAGAGCCATAAAGTCTAACCTGCTGCTACAGTTTTTTCTATTTATGAGTTAGGTTCCATTTCACATGTTTTATGTCTAGTTTTATAGCAACACACTCATCACCAGCACCTCTGGGCACAAAACACCACTTAGGAAAACAACAGATTGGCAAAAATCAGGCTCCATGGCTAACCCCCATCGCCCTTTCTCAGGCACAAGATCCAGACAATAGATGAATCTCCCTCTGTGAGCCCTAAGGGCCTATGTACTTGGATTCTTAATGAACTAAGGCAGAAAGAAAGTGTTTGATTCATGGACCTTATAAACCTGAACTTGTTTGTGTTCAAAATTAGGGTCCCTTGGAACTTGTCTAATCTTAATAATCAATGTAAGTTGTATGAAGTGAAATAAGAGTCAATTTGCCTCTGTGTGTTAAATATGAGTAACTGAGTTAAATAGCACTTACCATATACCAGATGCTGTTCTGTTCTAAGCACTTTACATAAAGTAACTCATTTAATCTTTATAATATTACGGTGAAGTAGGCCATCCCATGATCCCCCATTTTATAGATGAGGAAACTGAGGTACAGAGAAGTTGAGTGACTTGCAAGATCTTGCAGCAGGTGAGTTGGGTGCCCCAGGAACCTGATTCTGGCATGGAGATTTGCTTTCAGAAAATGCATTCGGGAGTGCTCCCAGAGTCAACACCCAGGAGGCAGAGAAGGAAGCAGGATTGGGCAGATGGGAAAGTGCAATTGGCTGTGATGCGGTCTCAATGCGGCTTCTGTCAACCCCATGGGGAGTTGTGGAGTAAAGACAGCCCTGCATCGTTTTCCAGAATTGGGATGAGGGACGTGGACCTTTCCTCTACATCATGCAGGTTGTCCCTACAAAGGGGTTGTGACCCTGGATGTAAGTCAGGTTGCTTCAGTAGAAGACTTCTTGGAGAGCAGTCTGCTGGTAACGCTCCCAAGAGCCGGGGGAATGAACCCTTCAGTTCTGAAGGGGCATCTGGGTGGCATATCACAGAATCTGCTGTATGAGTGGAGCTGGAATTCAAAGCTAGGATCTCTGGCCTCAGAGTTTAGTTTTTCAGCCATTAGATTGCATTGGAGAAGGCAAATCATATTGAGTACTACTGACACACTTGGTTGGGTGGTTGGAAATGCTTCTGGAAGATTAAAGTAGGATCGGACTAAATGATTCTTACGTGGTATATTTTTCACTGAAATAACTGCTAAGACAGTAAACTGAACTATTAAGTATAAGTTAAGGTTCTTTAGGATGTATGCAACTCTGGCTGGAATGGACTCTGGCTGGGTTCGACAGCAATAGCAGCAGCAGAAAGATAATGGGGGTGTCTCACAGTCAAAAGAAGACCTGACCAGCAAAGCCTTGGGAAGAGCAGGGGTGCAGCCGGACCTCAGGCAGCTGGAGCCAGGGACTTACTTGAATGATGCTAAGTTCCTATTTCTGCTTCTTACTTCAGCTCCTTACTCCCCACAGGCTCATCTCATGTAATGAGAAACCGGAAGATTCAGAGCAACAAGAGAGAGACTGCTCTCAAGCTTTTTTGTTCTTTTATTAGCTCAGTTTGCCTAGCCAGCTGCTCCTGGAGCCAGTTGTTGAGGTGACCTTCTATGGAGAGAGTAGCTCTGTGTTTTATTATGCTGATGGGGAGAGAGACAGTTCCTAGGAGAGGGGTGCTAAGTTGATAACCCCAAAACCACAGAGATGATCAGCGTAATGTGTATGAAACACTACTTTTAAGTAGCCCCAGGGAAGCATTGAGCCCTGAACTGTACCAACTCTCTACAGATGACATGAATAAGGCAAAAGATCAAGGCTTTCTCTCTCTGTGCTTTTATGGGTCTGTGATTTGTTGGGTGGCTGCCTCAATGACCAGCTCTGTATTTGTTGGGTGGCTGCCTCAATGACCAGCTCTATCTACATATTAGAGGGCTATTATGTGGAAGATTGTGATCCTCATTCTCTATCGTCTCCTCTGTCAGACAAGAAGAAATAAGTGTGTACAGTCTTGGGGGCTTAATGCAGCCAGAAGCCAGCACTACAGATGAGAGTTGCTAATGTATCAGGAGGGGCTATGAAGAGTCTTTGGAATCTCCATATCATAAACTGGTATTCTGGCTTATTTAAAAAAATGTTAGCAAGATAGAAGGATAATAGTTTGTTCTACAGGGCAGTTGGCCACTAGATTAATAAATGATGTGATAAGGAATATAGAACATCGTTTGAATTTTTTGCATGTGTTGGAAGCTTTACATACATATGAAATAATTTTCTGACCAGTTTGATACAAGTCAGGATGAACATGATACAGAGCTCAGTACCAACTGCTGAATTTTCACCATCTTTCCCAGCTTCTTGATTTTTATTTTTTTGTGGTCGTCAGTCCAAACTTAATGGATGTTTGTCTGTTTGGGAGATACCACTATTGATGTGTTTCATACTGAAGTTCTCTAGGTCCCATTTAGCATTTTGATATGTCTGGCTGCTCAGGTAACTCCTTCTGCTGAAATCTGAGCCTCTATCTGATTGATGTTCTTAAGTTTGAAAACATTTCCATTTTTCACTCTCTTTGTCTTGTCACACTAACTCTGTGCCAGGGGCTGAGACATGGCTGGTGGAATGGCGCAGCCATTAGCATAAGCCAGAGAGTTAAGGTCTAGGGCAGTTTACATGGGTTTTGTTTGTTTATTTATTTTTGTCTTTAGTTTCGGCACCTGCACAATCACAGAGTACATTTTAACATTCCCCCAAAAGTGCTTCTATCTGCCTACACTTCTGTTTGCCCACCACTCTTTTCTCCCTCCCCAGTAAGTCACCATTCTTCTGTAGACAACCCTGGGCCAATTCGATTCACCAGAGAACTTTCTCTTTCCCTTTTCCTACTTAACGGTTATCCTGATTTTTAAAAAATCCTCACCCGAAGATATGTTCATTGATTTCTAGAGAGAGGAAGGGAGTGAAAGACAGAGAGAAACACCCATCAGCTGCCTCCCATATGTGCTACAACCGGGGATCCAACCCACAACCTAGGCATATGCTCTAATGGGGAATCAAACCCACATCCTGTTAGTGTATAGGATGATGTCCAACCAACTGAGCCACCCAGCCAAGGTTATCCTAATTTTTATAACAGAGGAAACGAGGTTTAAAAGAAGTGAGCAATTAATAAGTGGCAGAACAAGGATTTGGTGACAAATATACAAGTCCTAAGACTTGCACTATGAAAGTAACTTTCTCAAAATATTTGAGACAAACACCTCAACATTTCTTAAAACCTACATTGTTTAAATATCGGCACACTTCAAAAAAGAGTAAGAAAATAGCCTGTCATGTTATCAGAAACAAGGATAGTTTTCATCTTGATTTATTTTTGTTCTCTCCCTTTTCTTTGCATGGATTCTGTAACAACCTCGTGCCGCACCGCCCCCTCCCCCTCCCCCGCTGCCTTCCCCTTCCCCACCACCCAACAGAGTTACAGACTGGCATTTGAGACTGGTATTTTTGAAAGTCTTCCAGAATTATAAACTCATTCTCTAGGAGTTAATTGCCAATGGGTACCTTTGTGACTCTTAATATTTTGTGCATCAGAATTACCTCTGAGGCTTTCAAAACATGTATGCTCCAGTATCATCTAGAACCCACTGAATCAGGGGCCCCAGGGATCCTACTAGGCCATATATATATTTTTTGTTGTTGTTGATCGTCACCTGAGGATGTTTTTTCCATTAAAAAAATTTTTTTAGAGAGAGTGGAAGGGAGGGAGGTGGGGGGGGAGAGAGAGAGAGGAGAGAGAGAGGTGAGAGAGACACATTGATTGGTTGCACATGCCCCAACTAAGGCTGGGGATCGAACTCTGCAACTGAGATATGTGTCCTTGACCAGGAATCGAACCTGCTACCTTTCAGTGCATGGGCTGATGCTCTAACCACTGAGAACACCAGCCAGAGCTAGACCACCTTTATTTTAAAACTTTTCTCAGTGATTCTGAAAAGTATCTGTTATCCTTTAGAACTATTGGTGTAATTTTCTTTAACAACTGTTCTCCACCTCCCTCCACCCCCCGAGATACTTGGCAAGCCATTGGCAATTTGAGGTTGGTTAATTGTGACTTCGGGACTGATGCTGGCAGGGCATGGATGAGAAGTTGTCAGAGGTACAGATGCTGCTTCTCTCATCTTCTCTCTAGTCCTTCTTCTCTGCGGCACTTTCAGATTTTTAAGAAGATGTCAGATGTTTCCTTTGGCAAAAGCTCCCTTCTGTGGAAGGGTCTGTTTTGTAGAACTTGGGCATCCAGATAAGTATTAGAAGAGAACACAAAAATAGTGACTGTGTTTCTATAAACAGTAATTATTTTCCTGGTCCTTTTGCATGTGCACAGAAATTAACAGCTCAATCCTGGTGAGATGGCAGAACTAGTAGGAAGTAAAGGCACGGTAGCAAGAGAAACAGGCCATATTATAGCCCATAACTGAATTTTAGGGTGTGTTTGTGTGTTAGTAGGTGTGCATCTGCAAGTGTTTATAGATATGCACTTTTAAGCTTTCCCAGGGGAACCTGATGAATAAGAAGAGCTGCATTTAAGAACCACCGAGGCAGACATTTGTGTCTGCTGGAAAGTATGGGGAAGCAAGACAGGAGAGTCCTGACACTCCTTTTAGAATCCGGGCTTCATTTTAGAACACTGGGGAGATGTTAAGAATTTTAGCAATGAAATCAGGAGAAAGATCATTTTGTTTGCTCTGGAGAAAACATGCTGGGTAAGGACATGCGTTGAAGAAGGACTCTAGTTAGGAGGCGAATGCAGTGGCTTGGGCTAGGATGGAGGCAGGTGAGATGGGGAGAAGTGGACAGAGCAGAGAAGGAATTTAGAATGACACGTAGGTTTCTGGCTGGGACAACTAGAATGCCATTCCGCAATTGAGGGAACCCAGAAGGAAGAATGGATTTCAGGTGGAGGGAAGAAGACCATCAGTTGGGGACATGTGGAGCTTAAGAAGTCTATGGGATATGAAGGCACAAGTTCAAGTTGGCAGTGAGAGACCTGGGCCTGATGCTTTGGAGAAAGGTCTGGGGTAAAAATAGAAATTGGGGAATTATCAATCCTGGGAAGAATTGACTTTTCCTGGAGGAGAATGTGTGGAAGGAGAAGAGAGATGATTTGTGACAGAGCTCTGACAATAAACATTTAAGTTGAAAGTAGAAAAAGAGAGCATTGTAAGGCAAAGGTTTCAGAAACAGGGAAGAAATCTGAGGACTGTTGTGTTGAGTAAAGGGAAGAGAATTTTCAAGACAATATGCACTGTGTCATTGGGGATGAGTTTCTGTGGTGGGGGTGGGCTTGGGGAGGCAGAACTCACATTAGTTGAGGAGTAATTGGAAGAGGAGGAGTGAAGGAGAAAGCTAATAATAGAGACTTGATGGGCCTCTCTAGATCTCGGTTTCTTTCTGTTATTGAAGGATGGAAGAAATGATTAAACTTTCTAATAACTTCAATACTCCGTGATTAGATGTTTTAAAGTCACACTTAAGCAGGGATGAAATTACAGGGCACTCTCAGGTCAGTGTGCATATTTTTTACAGAAGGCAAATTTTATCAACCCCAATTCAGATTCATAATCTTATGTAAATTGGATACCTTGAATTTGTATGCTAAAGCTGAAGGTCTGGTGATTTCCATGTTGTTTTCCCTGCATGCATCATGTTCAATTTCACAGTAAGTATCTTAGTTTTTTGTGATGAAATCACAAAATTTTCATCAGTGGAAAAATCACATCAGATAAGCCTCAAGTCTTTCTTAACTTTCCTCAAAGTGAATCCAGATTGGAGCTATAAAATAACTTTGAATACAGTCCTAGTAGAAATTCATGGTTTATAGCATTAAACCATTGGAGCCAACTTCTTAGGGGTAATTTTATCCAGTTTTAAGTTCTGGAGTTGCTTAACTATCCAGCTTAATGCTTTTCCAAAATGATATATTTCCTCCTAATTCTAAATGATTAATTACATTCCCTTCCTTTCCTTAGCTAGAAATCATCTTATAAAAATTGTTTTGTTAATATCCCATTTTAACATTGTACTTTTGTTTGTTTGTTTCTGTACATATGATATTGGGATAAACATCTCCAGGCCTTTCTGTGTGGTATATGTCCTCTAGTTTCCTAGTTAATCGGAGAACAGGCATAAATTCAGAGTATATTTGCAGTGGTTTGTGGGGAGCAATGAAATGTTAAAGTATCATTTTCTTTGTTACTGACCTTGTCCAGTGAAAATGGAGGAAACCACTGTATACATATCAGAGATTCCCTGGTGGTCAAATAAAGCTTAACTGAACACTTAGTAGCATATCCTTTGGACTGTTGGGTTAGAAGATTTAGACATTGACATCTATCAGTTATTTTTAATTGAAGAAGTTTCCAAAGCTTATTAACACTGAAATCTGTTATGCCCACCTTTATAAAACCTTGAACTCTGACAGTTTTCCAATATTCGTTCACTGAAAAGATATAAGAACAGAAAAATAAAAGATGAGCTTTTGATTACTTTTTATGATGTGAGACTCCCTTGAGGTCCTTCCCTGAACTTGAATGGAAGGAGCAGGGGTGACAGGAAGTCACTTGGCTGGTGAACCTACACTGGGTATTTAACCAGCTCTTGGGACATAGGCTGATAACATCAGCGGCAGGATCTACTCTATGAATCTCCATTCATCAGCAGCCTCTACAATGTTTTAATAAACCCGAGCATTTGTTCACCCAGATAGAGTTATTTTCTGGTTTGTTGTCTGAAAAAGCAGGGTTGAACAGAAGTGAGAAAATTTCAGATTCAGGAAATATACCAGGAAAGACAACTTTCCAGTTTGGGAAAATCTTTCAACTTGGGCCCATTGTATAATGGGCTTCTGTGATAATGGGTTCGGGGTTTGAATGTGCATGCCAAACTGAAGTTGAAATTGAATTGAATTTGGTGAAATTTGGAAGGAAGTTGGCTCTCTGAATTATGATTTTTTTAAAAAAATTTTATTGATTGATTTTTTAGAAAGAGAAAGCATGGAGGAAGGGAGGGAGGGGGAGAGAGAGAGACAGAGAGAGAAAGAGAAATAGAGAGAGAGAGAGATTGATTTGTTGCTATTTATGAATTCACTAGAGGCCTGTTGCATGAAAAGATTCGTGCAATAGGCTTTCCCTTCCCCTGGCTGCCGGCACTGGTTTTCCTCCGGCACCTGGGACCCAGACCTTCGCTCCGGCCGGAGCAGCCTTCAAGCCTTCGCTGCTCCAGCTGGCGGCACCTGGGACCCAGACCTTCCCGCCTGGCCGCCCCAGGTCACAGATAGCAGGCCCGGATGGCTGGAGCCACCTTCAAGCCTTCGCTGCCCCGCCTGGCCGCCCCAGGTCACAGATAGCAGGCCCGGATGGCGGCAGGGCAGGTGGGATGGCCCTGACCCGCCCTGCCTACAGTATGCAAATTAGCTGCCATCTTTGTTGGTGGTTATTTTGCATATCATGCTGATTAGCTTATGGGAGGCATAGCGAAGGTACGGTCAATTACCATGTTTGTCTATTATTAGATAGGAAGGAGGACTGGTTGATTCTTGTATGTGCCCTGACTGAGGATCAACTGGCAACCTTAGCATATCAGGACGATGCTCTAATCAACTGAACTACCTGGCCAGGGCTGAGATAGAGATTAAGCTCACATGTCTTTTCCTTTGGAAATATTTTCTCTGAAACTTCTACCTTGTGTTCTCCTCCTGCCTAGCCTGGTCCCATGATCTAGGTTCGATAACTTTCATTTTTATTTATTTTATTTTTTTAAATGTTTTTTTTTGTTTTGTGTTTTTTTAAAAAAAATATATTTTATTGATTTTTTACAGAGAGAGGAAGGGAGAGAGATAGAGAGTTAGAAACATCGATGAGAGAGAAACATCGATCAGCTGCCTCCTGCACATCTCCTACTGGGGACTGGAATCGAACCCGGGACCCTTCAGTCTGCAGGCCGACGCTCTATCCACTGAGCCAAACCAGCTAGGGTGATAACTTTAATTTTTAAATACTTAGCACACCATATGATAATTGTTGGCTTATGTGGCGATCTCCACTGTAATTTGATTTCCTGAGGAAGAAGCAGTGGAGGTGGCCGCTGAATACCACTCTAAAAATACAGTCTGTTGATTTATATCAGCTTCTGTCCCTCTCATGTTAGTGGTGATTTTTAAAACACTATGATCCTTGAGTCAGCATGTGTTGGTGATTACTAATGAACACTTCAGTTTTTAAAGGTCTCTATAAACATCTCATTATTTGGGGAGGCAGAGCTGCTTAAACTTGTACTAACAAACACCCATGGCCAGTGTGGGATTAGGATAGGGACCAGATGTACATTACACCTGAGAACAGAATCCACGGATTCAGGGTGAGGCAGACTGGCATGAAGTGGGAGGGGCAGTATAGGAGCTGAAGTAAAGTCACCTACAGTGAAAACGGAGGCACTGAAATAGGAAATAAAACTTTCCCTGGTATTGACATGGGCAAATTCATCCAAAAGATAAAAGGCAAATGACTCTGAGGGGATGATTTGAAGTCACCACCAGATAAGCAGTTTGTTAAGTGGTTTTGCCAGAGTGAATGCTACTTTCTGCTATTTGCACTGGATTAGTAGTCAGGGTTTTATGAAGATCTGGTTAAGTCGATTCAATGAATCCAGATAGAGGAAATGTGTTTCCTTTTGTCCTGGGGAAGAATGTAGGTTCTTTCTGCCGGATCATGTCCCATGCATGCCATTAGTTACTCTGGTAAATATTTTGTGGCTGTGGCCAAGAAACAACACACATTATAAACTAGTGAATCTTTAAAAAGTGTGGCAGCTCATTAACAGTGTGTTCATAGCTTGTGTGTATTATCATTGCTCAAGAGGAAATATTCCCATTTCAAAAATAAGTTGCTATTTAACAAAGGAATAATTGTAAATAGTTCCAAGGAGCATTCTTTAAAAAAACAACAACTTTCAGATCTATTGAGCAAAACTGAACCTCAGCTGGGAAGTTTTGCCGTGCTTTAGATGTGTGGCCACTTGGAGGAGCTGTTGAAGGCTGGTTCACGTTCAACAGGCAATTCCTAGAGATCATTGCACTTGGTCTTAAAATTAACAAGCCAGAGTTAAGTCTGCCATGGTTAACGTTAACTGGTATTGGACGTAAAAGGTAGTATAGAGGATTTCACTTACAAAAAGATACTGCACATTTATTGTGACATCCTAAGACATTAATTTTTGAAGTCTATTCATTCTAGGCAGATATTTATAATTCCTTTTATTCCTAATTTCAAATATTTACTTTTTTTCTTCTTGCCCTGACACCCTTCTTGCCTTCTTCTTTCATTAATTCAGTATCTGAATCCTGAGCTAGGAATTTAGTATAAATAAATATTTAAGGTCAGGAATCTAATTTAATAAGACATGTTATTTGTAAAGGATTGAGACGTGAATGTGAGCTGTTGGGTTCCTTGTCTCCAGAAGTTGATGAATGAAGGGTGGGGTAAGCAAAGGGAAGCGAAGTTTATTATAGCGAAAGTAACAAAGCTCTCGGCATGTGAGAGGGGCCCAGAAAAGGGTTGCCTCAGAAGCTCACTAGTCTAGGGGTTTAAATTTCCTGCACTTGTCTTCTATTGGCTTTTTAAAAAAAATACACCGGCCAATCTCCTTTTCCCCTCATCTTCCCTTTCAGTTCCCACTCTTAGGTTCAGGGGGAAGTGCAGCTCTCCGCCTATCTTGCTCACATCCTGACCATCTGCCTCATCTCCTCTTAATCTACCATCTTCCCTTACCCTAAACTGCCTGATCCCATCTAACTCCCCAGGATCAGTATTGTAAGCAGAACAGAAATTTATCTTTAGCTGCAGGTCAAAAAAATTGAAGGGCAATGGACAGAAATTTGTTTGAGTAGACAGTTTATTTTACAAGAAATAAATGGCAAATTGAAAAATGCAGTGCAATTTATTTTCATATATTCTATAGACATGTCTGTAAATTTGCTGTAGTGAAAAAGAGCAACATCTTTGGCATCAGCCAGATGCGGGCTCGACTCCTGATTCTGCTACTTACTGGCTGTGACCTTGGTTAAATTAATTAACCTGCCCGAGTATCCAGTTCCCATCTCCACACTGTTTACTCTGCAGGTGGTTGTGGGGATTCGGTGAGGCAACATACATAAGGAACTTGGTGTACTTAGGGATGTCTATAAGGAACCTTGTGTGTCATTGGGAATACAAATGAGATTTCTTATTGCTCTTATGCTTATCTAGACAGATGGACTGTCATTTAAAAAAGTGTTATAAAAATCTAGGTCCAAAATGAATTTTGAGAGGCAGTATAATGCTACATTTAGGAACAGCAGCTTTGGAGCAAGACCAACCTGGGCTTGAATCCCAGCTTCGTCACTTGCTAGCGGGTGTCCTTGTGTAGGTAACACTCTCTGAACCTCAGGTGTCTCATGGCACCTAGAGTTAGGGTTTTAATACTGTCTTTGCTGAGAGTCGTGTGTGTGGAGGGAGGGAGGAGTGGGGGTCTTACGCTGTTCCAGTCGTCCTACCTTGCTTTTCAAACTGTGTTGAGCCAACTCTCAGGGCTTCACTGGCATCGTTTAGTTCTTGTTTTTTGTTTTTAAATTTCCAATTCCAGGGAATTACTCTATAGGTATAAATGTAGGAAATGACTTTACGTACTAAGTTTTTCATG
>NW_005871087.1:7169248-7233165 GCF_000147115.1 Myotis lucifugus
CCAATCATTGAGGCTAAAGAAATTATCATATGCCCATATTATAAATGGTACATGAAAATAAAGAGGCAACTATTTGCATATGTATGTAGAAGGATGGGCATGGTTTTTGATGGGTGATCAACAAGGGACCTGTGGGCCACTCTCCAAAGCAGGTGCGCACTGAGCTGTTCTTGGCACACTAATGGGGTGCACTGCCTGCTGGCGCCGGGCTGGGCTCATGCTTCATCCGTGCGAAAATGACGTGCCTATGCAGGCAGAGACTGTAACTCTTTTAAAGTGAATTCCCCTCTTCTCTCTAAGACCCCTTCTAGCCTCACCACTGTCCTCCTTGGTAGTTGGCCCTCCATTTCTCTTCCCCCTGCAACTCAAGCAACCCTCATCTACTTTAATCTGTGCCCTTTTCTCTTCTCCTTCCAATCACTTGCTTAGGGAATAAACTCTAGGCCAGCCGTGGGCAAACTACGGCCCACGGGCCGGATCCGCCCGTTTGAAATGAATAAAACTAAAAAAAAAAAAGACCGTACCCTTTTATGTAATGATGTTTACTTTGAATTTATATTAGTTCACACAAACACTCCATCCATGCTTTTGTTCGGGCCCTCCGGTCCAGTTTAAGAACCCATTGTGGCCCTCGAGTCAAAAAGTTTGCCCACCCCTGCTAGGCCATGCTTACTTTGGGTCTTATCACTTTGGATTCTCAAATTGTTCTCTCAGGAAGTCTGGCTCTTAAAAATAAAATGCTTTGGTCTTCAGACTGCTATCTCTGTTATGAATTTTAAAATTGATTTAGAAACTAAAGACCCAAACACTATTTACTACTTTTTGTATTCCTGCTAAGCAATCCAGATCCCCCTAAGGGTGAGTGAGACCTCTGAGGGCATTGAGGGACCAGGATAGAAGATCGTGGGGGCTATAAGGAAAATGTCACATTTTATTTTGCAACATCTGTTTTAATTTAGAACACATTTTAGTTTGATGTGATCAGCTCAGTAGAGAAGGCTTAAAAATAACCTTGACTTAGTTTCTGTGCTTCAAGAGTACCTGAATAAGAAATACTGAATCCTATCTTCCTAACTCTCTTGTGAAGACAAACATGTCTTATTATATTTATCTTTTTTATTCTTTAAAATTATCTGTTGTTGCAGCCCTAGAATGAATGAAGTTGTCTTAGAAGTAAGATACACACATTTATTTCTGGACAAAACAATTGCAAAGCTCATGCTCTTAGGTGACTATTTGCTGTCAATTTGCTTCTAACATTCTCAAGTCTGCTAGTAAACTTCAGTGATCAGATGACAAACATATAAAATACTTGTGATTTGCCCCTACCAGAATTAATACTGAATAGTAGAGTATAGTCTTTCAATGATTTTGACTTAAGTGAGATAATATACATAGATTAAAATGAAATATACCATAGTTTAGTGCAGGTGTTGGCAAACTGTGGCCCATGGGCCTGTTTTTATGTCTGAAAGCAAAGAATGTTTTGGGTTTTTTTTTAGAGAGTGTAAATAAAGCAAAACAAAACAAAGAAGAATATGTGACACATGGTCTGCAAAGCTTAAAATATTTACCAACTGGCCTTTTACTAAATAAACCCTGTTGACCCATAGTGTGGAAAGAAACCAAACCAAAGAGAAACAACCAAATTATCTGGCATCCTACCTATCCTTAGAAATGAGTTATGTAAACAGTGATGCATATGTTAGGCTACAAATCAAATTACTCAACCTGTTTCTCATTTACAAATTGAAGATAATAATATCTCCCAATGAAATGGTAGGCATCATAGTGTTTGTTGCAGAGTAGATACTGAAAAGAAAGATGCTCTTTATATTATTTTCAACTTTATATCACACTGGCCAGGGCTTAAAAGCAGTTGAATTTTTCTTCATCTATTGAAATCATAATATATCTTGTTCTTTATTCTATTAATACCATGTATTGTGTTGTAGAGTTGCTTTGATGGGCTTTAGGAAGAGCCAAGAAATATCCATTCTTAGACTTGTGTAGGAAGGGGATTATTGAGGAAGACTGCCCTTTTTCTTGAGATTGAATAGAGAGATAATTATGAGAGATGAAAACCCATGACAGGAATCAGAATTAGTAAAGTGACGAGTATTATGGACACAGTTTAAGACTAGATAAACCCTTAGAATCCATTCTGTCTTTTCTAGTTAGACAATCATTCATGTATTATATATTCATTCAATAATTTTTAATCATTTTCCATGGGCTGGGATGGTAATAATAATTAAGATGGTACCCACCCATTCCTTTCCTGGTCTACCTGGAGCTCAGTTTGAAGGACTTTAGTTGTTCAATTCTGCTACCTTCAGTTGCTCTCAGAAGGTGTTTGTATATATGCTCTATAGCAGTGATGGCGAACCTATGACACGCGTGTCAGAGGTGATACGCGAACTCATTTTTTTGGTTGATTTTTCTTTGTTAAATGGCATTTAAATATATAAAATAAATATCAAAAATATGTCTTTGTTTTACTATGGTTGCAAATATAAAAAAATTTTTATATGTGACACGGCACCAGAGTTAAGTTAGGGTTTTTCAAAATGCTGACACGCCGAGCTCAAAAGGTTCACCATCACTGCTCTGCAGTGTTTGCTTTTATAAGATAGAAATCACAAATGCTTTCATGGAGCTCCTACCCTGGAAGAGGGCATAGGTAAGAAAGCAAGCAAATGTCCTTCAGTGATATGAGTGCCCTGAAGGGGGCTTAGAGTGCTGGGAGTCGGAGTGTGCATAAGGAGTGCGCGTTCAGATCTGAGTGGGGCAGGAGTCAAGCTGAGAGCAAATGACTTCTAAGCTGAAAATGGAGGATTGTGCCTCTATATTTAGGTACAAGATAAATGATTAGCACCTCCTGCTTTAAATAAAAGCACCCCTAATATCAAGTCTTTGGGCAACATGTTATATTTTCCTTTCATTTCTATTTTAGCCCCTAGTCCTGTACATTAGGGGATAGGACTTATTCTGGGTTGGAAGCTTGACCAGTGCAGAAAAAAGAACTATCTCTCCTCCTTCTAAGGCCCTCCACCAAAATCAGTGCATTTTTTGAAGTACTTTTTACTTCACTGGATGAGTTTCAAACCATTCTTCCTTATTGTGTGTGAGAGTGATAAGAATACCTAAATTTACAAGAAAAACCCAAACTCAATTATTATCATTATTTTCTATTTCCTCCTTTCTGAAATCTTAGACCAAAGTTTCCATAAAGTGTTTCCACAAAAATTTCCATAAAATGTTCCCTTGGTATTTTTTTTCAGTCATCTTGTCCTTGATTCTTCATATCAGTCTCCTTCTGGGCACCCATAAATGTGTGAAAACCTATATTTCCAGATCTGCTACAAATGCACTGGTGTACCCTTTATATGATCAAATGGTCTCTAGTTAGGACCAACATTTATTTAGGCCTAATTTAAACCAATCACAATGTCAGTGGCCTTTGGAAGCAGATATACCTTAACACAGTATATCAATATGGCTTTGACATTAACAAAAACAAACAAACAATTGAGAAAGTCACAACCTTGGAAAACTTTGTTTTAATGAAAATCAACCCGTCTGGCCTGCAGTGTCTAGTAGTCACTCAGAGTGATTTATTAATTGGCTTTTCTCTGAATTGGCAGGCCTCTCTTGGCAAAACAGCAACTTTCAATTGTGCTTTTTGGTCTGCTTTATTTACTGCTATCTTCTAGTGGAACAGTGTCTGCCCATAGCAGTGGCTTAGTAAATCTTTGCTGGATGTGAATAAGTATTCTGTAGTTTTGCAGTGAAATTGAATCTATATCAAGTCAAAAATTTCTAGGTTTTTTTTGCCTATAATAATTTATTTATGCATCATATAGATGAATTTATAATAATAATGCCTCCCTGTAGTTCTCTTGAGGGTTAATGCTAAGGCTTTTAATATTTATTAACTTACCACCATCTTTGGCCCATTCTTACCAACATGGGAAAAAGGCATATCTTATTTTTTAAAAAATATGTTTTTTATTGATTTCAGAGAAAAGCGAGAGGGAGTGAGAGATAGAAACATCAATGATGAGAGAGAATTATTGATCAGCTGCCTCCTGCATGCCCCCCCTGTGGATCAAGCCTGCAACCTGCGCATGAGCCCTGACTGGGAATTAAATTGTGACCTCCTGGTTCATGGTCGATGCTCAACCACTGAGTCACACCAGCTGGGCAAGGCATGTCTTATTGATGGTGGACAGCAATAAAGTGCATTTTTGTCTTGTGATACAACTCTCACATATGCTAATTTGATCTTGGAAACCCTTCTTGACAGAGGCAGAGCAAGTGGTGACATTCCCGGTGTGAGAAGGCTGAGGTCAAACAGGGTGAATCCACAGTAGCAAGTGGGTTAATGAGGAGTAGAACACGTGCCTTCTGGTTCATTCTCTAGTTCTCCTATCCCACACTGCATCTTTTTCTGTCTAAAAGCTGTTTTATTAAGGTTATTAAAAGACAAAGCATAATTTATATACTTTGTAGGAATAGTGTTGGGAAGGCACTTATTTGATCACAGATTTAATTAAATACTATGTTCTTGTGCCATGTTAAATTTCAGTGACCCAAATTCTGGTTTTGGCTAGAGGAGTATTACATAACGTTGGGGTCTTTACTTTCTCCATTTGTAAAATAGGAAGAGTAGGCTGAACCCTGATGTACATTATAACTACGTCATTTCATCATTCTACTTTCCTCTACTTACATCTCTTTCCTAGTGGTGAAGGTCCAAAAATCATTTGTGTTTCAGGGCTCAATGAAAATATTGAATTGGATCTATTTTTTAAAACCCATGTATGAACAAATATGATAAAGTTAAGTGAGAGAGACAGGGTGAATAGGCTCAGGTTCAAAGAAATGTAACTAAGACATTAAAGGAAATGACTTTTGTTAAAGGACTTTTCATGAGGGGAAGCTAAACAATTATTAATATCATGACCTATAAGATCATGCTGTTAGGTTGTTAACTATCAGTATTACTACTGTTATTGTTATAAACATGGACTACCAGTCCCTCCCTACACCTTCAGCTTTATCTCAACTACCAAGGTATAAAGCCCACCCTACAATTAACAGTGATATAGCAAAGATTTTATATAGATCACTTGTGGTTGATTAGGTCATTGCTTAGCAAAGAGCCACTCTCTTCTCTCCAACTCCATGTGAGGCTGATATACTTCCATGTCATATAGCCATTGTAACTTGCTTTGGCAAATGGGGTGCTAGCAAAAATTGGTGCAGTTGGGTTATGCCCTTGAGTTTCTACTGTCAGCATGAGAAGAACAAGTCCTGGGCAGCCCACTAGCCCCAGAAGATTTAGAATCACATGGAGCCTGGAGCCATGCCCAGAAACAACCAGCTGAGCTCAGCAGAGGATTTCCAGTTTGGTAAGAAGAAGGCTAAGAGGGCATATGTGATTAAAATAATACCCTAAGTTGTGTTTATTATGAGACTAAAATTCATCACATGGGAGCAGTTTAGCAGTGATATATTTTATGAATGGCGTTTGTTCAACTCTCTGGGCTCTTTTATGACCAGAATTGAAATTAAAGGTGTCACCTTGGACCTTTTATTTTAAAAAGGGAAGTATTGCATGAGCGTGACTGCCAGAGCACGTAACATTGGCTTTCAATCGAGTGATTTGATAGATGCATTGCATTCCACATGGTACTCAATGTTCCACAGTGAAGTATGCCTATCTGAAGAGCATCTCATGAGAGTAATGGAGCTAGAGTAAGCATATTAATAGGGAATATAGTCGGTAATACTGCAATAACTGTGTATGGTGTCAGACAGGTACTAGATTTATCAGGGTGATTAACTGTAATTGAAAAATAAAAAAAATATTTAAAATAAAAAAGACAATCTTTGGTCTAGTGTTGCATCCAGAAGAAGTTTTAAATTGTTGGAAATATTTATTCTCATATGAAAATTAAAGTAGTAGGTCATCATCATGGGTAATCTATGTGTGTTTAATTATAGCAAAACCTGTGGTTCATGGACAGGGTAGGACCAGAATAGTAATATTGACTTTTTCTTTTACTGTACTGGTTTAATCCACTTTTATTAGGATTGTATTTGGGCATATAAGAGGGCAAGGGCTTAGTTCTTTCCCAGTAGCTATACAGGTTATTAGTGATGGTAGGAAAGGAGATTGCCTCTATATTCAAGAGGACATGTGCCCAAGGTCCCACCAGGCTTAAAGGCGAGCTGAAGATAATTTTAATATGTGAACCACTTTGCTCATTTCTGTATCTGTGAAAATATCTATTATCTATCTATCTATCTATCTATCTATCTATCTATCTATCTATCTATCTATCTATCTATCTTTGAGAGCTCTGAACCATCCATTATGATTTAGGAAGAGATTTTCTCATTGATTATATATTCAACAGTTATTTATAGACAATCTACCATGTGTCAAACACTGGTGCATACAATAATAAGGCAGTTATTGTTTTCAGTACCTGATGGTATAAATGGTGGATAAAGCAAGAAGACAATTAGAGGACAGTTTGAAAAGTTCCATGTTAGGGGCCCTTCCTACATGCCATTACAGCAACCAGGTCCATTTAACCTAGTCTTGGAGGCAGGCAGGGAACACTTCCCAAAGGGAGCATTTTTAAAAGATGAATGAGTAAGAGTTATGTCTGGTGGAGAATGTGTAGTGCTCTGGGGAGAGCTTTATCAGGCGAAGGCTTAAAAAAGGACTTGGGGTGATAGCATAAGGCCCAGGAGTCATTGTCAACTGATACCAGAGACATCAGCTGACTCGACTCCTCTAACCAAAATAGCCAACCCAACACCTTGATAACAACACTGTATCAAAATAAGAAAACTGAATTCACATATAAAACTGAATTCTTTGTTATGGTAAGTTAATTAAAAGAGTTAAATGAATAGAAAGATAAGATACCATAGGCCACCTGAGATACCTAACTTGATGAGTGAGTAGATTGCTTTTTTATGAGTGAAAACCAAAGAAAGCAATTAGGATTTCCAGTTGAGAGAAATGAAAGCCTAGCAGACAGACATGGTGATGAAATTTGTAAAATAAAAGAGGAGGAAGTCAAAAGCCCTGTTGGTTCTGGCTGAAACTGTCAGTCACCATGTGACAAATTGCTTCATCTCTTGAGGGTTCAGTTCTGCATCTGTATAAAAAAGAGACCAGAGTAAGGAGTGAATGTAGCAGTGCTCAGCCTGGGTGCTTTCATTACCAGTAGCCAGCAGCTCTTTGTTGAAGGGCCACCCTCAGGCTTCCAGAATCTGCTTGCCTGAATGTATTGTCACCTGGTGCTAGAGACAGAAATACCTGGAAGTTTAGTCATCATTCACCCCAAAGGCAGCCCCTAAGCAAGGACTAAAAGTGTGTGTGTGTGTGGGGGTGCTAGTATTCCAGCTCTCTCATCCCTTGTTGGAGCAACTCTGAAGTGTTACCACATGGGCTCATAGCACCCCTTTGGAGCTGAGCCAAAGTTACCCTTTGAAAAGCTTTACTTGATATTGGACCCTTTCCCTCCTTTCATTTACAGTGATACCTCTCACTCTACCTCCTACTCCACTGACCTGGTCCAATTTAGAGAGTAGCTTTGGTATTCTTTAGTATCTTTACTATATTGCTGTTCTTCATACAGTAAAAACATACTTGTGGCAGACTAGAAAAATATATTTTACATGTAATACTATTTAGAATAATTGAATACTTGTGTACAAAACCCACTAATGAGTTCATTGTGTTCAATATTCAGTAATTGGTGTTTTAAATGTTTGCATTCTGTAGAGGTCCTTGGTGTACTGTTATATAAGTATCTAAAGGATTTTAGTGATATTTGGGGAAATGTGTTGGGGATTTTGAATGGGTTGGAAACACATTCTTACTTTTCCCATTTAAAATAATGGAATGAAGTCTCTTACTATTTGAAAATTCACCGTCCAACACATTTCCAGGAATATATTAGATTAGAATTAACCATGTTGCAAAAATGCCCCTGGGTTACAATGAGCCTGAAATAATTAACCCATGGTAATCTAAAATTCTGTGTTAATGTTAGAGGCCACCACATACAATCACATTATTCATTGTGTCTGGCTTTCCTTTGAAATAGACTAAATCTCAAGACAATTTATTTGGTCAGAGGGAGAATGTGGGATGTAACTCCTTGAGATGTTACTGAGGTTATGAATTTTGAAAATGTTTGCCTTCCCTTCAAGGTTAGGGCAGTAGCAGGAGCTGGATTAATTTGATACAAATAAAAACATGTGGACAAGTCAGGGTGAGCCTCCAGGGAAATTCCCTACCAGCACTCTCAAGATTCAACTAAGTCAGAAATGGGGTTTCTCCTCATGCCCACATCCTAACACGAGGTGTCTAAGTCTGGAGGGCTTCTAGACATCTAGTCCTCTTGGTGGCAAGGTTGACCCCAGATGGAGCTGGAGGGAATTGTCCTTGAAGTGTCCTTGCTGGAGGCCAGTTTGGCATTGGAAGACCCTCCACCATTCCCTGGAATTCTCTGTGACAGAATCTCCCCATCTTTCCACTCCAGGGATGTTCTGTAGCCTTGACTCTTTCCTCATCTTCTTGTTCCTTCTCTCCAGGCCAAGCCTTTCATCTCACTAAGAAAAGCTGGCTCTAAAGCCAGGCCTATGACCTTTGTTTTGCTCTTAGATGGGTGGTTTCTATGGATTTTTGTTTCAGCCTCTGTGTGAATTTCCTCCCTCCCTCTCCCCTTCCCTTTCTCCATCCTTTTCTTTGCCTAAACAAGGCTGAGGAGCAGCGGGGCTGATCCTGTAGAGATCCTTGGTGTACTGTTACATAAGTATCTAAGGGTTTTAGTGATATTTGGGGAAATGTATTGGGGATTTTGTACGGGTTGGGCCTGAAAGGCTTTGGTGGAAGGGAATGACTGCCCTTGGCCAGGTGAATCAGATCTGCAGTGGGGCAGGAAGCTGGTCTTTGAGATCTTAGGCAAGGTCTGACCTGCCAAATAGGGGAGGAGAAACTAAGTCCTTTGGTGTCAACAAGGCATAGATAAGGCTCTAGCCCACCTATGTTAACATCACTTAATTATTTGTTCTAGGAAATCTTTGCCTGTGAAAGATAAATAACTTGACTCTTTGCTTTAGGAAATTCCCACTGATGAATTTATCAGAGCCAGCGATCTGCTCACCAAGGCAAACAACTTGCTTATCAAACAGTTTACTTATCAGAATTTGCTTTCAGACTGTCACCTCTCTATCAACCAATCCCAAACTATCAGGTCACAGATTTTGCCCTATCCCATTTAGTCCACACCTCAAAATACAGGTCTTAACCTACTTGAGCCCAGACCCTAAAGCCCTATAAACACTGTACCTCTGGCTTCCCCTACTAAGACACTGCTGAGCCTCTGTTAAGACGGTGTTCTCCCTGACTGCAGCGAGCTTGAATTGACTTAGCTTTGCTTTATAAATGGACTGTCTGTTGACATTTTGGGGAGTTCAGCAGAGGCCTTTGCCTGCCCTTGCTGTGGAGGGGGACAGAAGGACTGGGGTTCCCTCAGATGAGGCTGGGAGCAGCAGCAGTAAGTGGCAAAGGATAGCTATATCATGTGCTTATCGATATAAGCACACGGGCAGTAGAGGTTGAATGATAAAGACACCAATAGGAAGACTCAGAGTAGGGACTTGTCCCTCAGTGCACAGGTTGTAGGCAGCATCCTGGGGCCTTCTCAGAAACAGCTGAAGGACATTTGGGGGAGGGGTGTGAGTGGTAGCTGATATCTGGCAATGTGAAAAGGATTTTGGTTAAATAGTTTGAGTATACAAAAGAGTGACCTCATTTTGTAGTCGTAGGGTGATGAGGCTGGGACATATTGGTTGTATAAAATCATTGGGTTATGATTGGAACATTTTCTTTCCTATATAAATGATGACTTACATTTCTTTCACTTAATGGGTTCTGTATATACTTTGGAAATGCAAAATGAAACTTTTTAGTGTGGGGTCATTCAGACGGCACCAGAAATCAAAGCACATACACAATATCTGACAAAAAGAAGATCTGTAAATTGCATTTAGGCATTTTTATTTGCTTAGCAGAAAATTAAATCCAATATGCACAAATTGACTGTACCCTGCATGCAATCAGCAGATTTTTTAAACACAGAAGCATTAACAGGCAGTGCAGTAATAAAAAGTCCCAAAGCATCTCTGTCTGCATACTTATCAGTAAATATTAAAATCCAGAATTGAAACAAAACTCTAAATGTTCACAGTAAAACTATGTTTTAAATTAAGCAAGTGAACATTTTCACATCAGCATTAAGACTTTTGGATCATTTGCTGCCAAATTCTATGCCCTGTTGTCTTTGGAGGTTGAAGGTTAAGTTCACAGAGGGCTAGATATTTAGTTGAAGTCTTCAACTCATCTCGTTCCCAAGCCATGACCTTTTCCCTTTTTTAACACATTTTTAGAGAGAAGAGGGGATAGGGAGAGAGAGAAAGAGAGAGAGAGAGAGAGAGAGAGAGAGAGAGAGAGAGAGAGAGAGAGAGACATGGATAGGCTGCCTCCTGTACACTCCCTGAGGACCAGGGATTGAACTGCAACCTGGACATATGCCCTGACAGGAATTGAACCTGCCATCTTTTGGTGCACTGGACAACACTCCTGGCCAGGGCTCAGGCTGAAGCCATGAGCTTTTATTATAGATCTTGGACATAGGTTGGATATAGGACAATTTTTAAAAAATCCTCACCCAAGGAGATGTTTTCTTTTAATTGATTCTAGAGAGAGAGGAAGGGGGAGGAAGAGAGAGAAACATGGATACAAGAGAGAAACATTGGTTTCCTCATGCATCCTCCTCAACCAGATATCAAACCCTCAACCTGCTTAAGTGCCCTATCGGGAATCAAACCGGAGACCCTTTGGTGCATGGGATGACACTCCAACCACTGAGCCACACTGGTGATTTGTTACCAAACCATAAAAATTCAAAATGACAGATGGTTTTCTCATCCCTGTTTTCTCTCTGGGTTAGCTTTGGGCTTTTGAAATTTGATAGATAAATAAATCAAATGCCCTGGGTTTCCAGTCATTTGTTGTAATATATGAATTAGGTAAAATTCACAGTCAAAGGTAAGGTGACATATCAGGATGCTATAAATTACTAAGTACCTGGGATCCAAATTCCTCCTCCCAGCTGCACACTTCCCTGGTCTTATTGTCTTCCCAGACTTCTTTCCTCCCTCCTCCCAGGCAACCAGGCCTTCAGTTTCCTAACACCACCTCTTCTTGCTTAAACAACAACAACAACGGCAACAACAGACTGTAGGCTTCATTATCGCCCCCTCCGCCTCCCCCCCCCCCCCCCCCCGCCCCCAGGACTCTTTTTGGATGAATCTTATTTCTTTCACTCAACCGTGTTTAACAAAAATATCCTGTCCAGAGAATGAAAAGAGGAATGTACTTCAAGACTTCTTGTGATCCTTCTCTTTCATGTCAACAGTTTTAAAGCAGGCTATAAATGTTCTCAGCAGGCCTGGTAGACCAAACACTTCCTTTTGATTTTGCCTCCTCTCTATTTCTCAGTTGTGGCAGTCTTCCTGCTGGTTTTATTCATGACGTTATTGGTGCATTTCTTTCTTGGCCACAGAAAACCTTGGTATAAATAAATCCTCCTTTTAATCCCACAGGAGAACTCGTTTTTGGTCATGAATCCTAGGAGGCAGGGACATCCCGGGAAGGATCACATTCAGACTTAGTAAGGATCTTGCTTATTCTTAACCAACAGCCCCATTGGGGCAAAATGAGTGTTCTGTCATACTCCGCAAATGACATGTCATAGCCCTCAGATGTCACCAGGACATTATATTCTGGCAGCAATTGTCCTTCCATGGATGTTGATATTGATGAACTGATATTCATATGGGTAATGCTATTGAGGAATATTTGAATTAGGCAGTGTTCACTTGAGGATGAAAATAGAAAGAATACTCTTGAAGCATAATTAAGGGCAATTCTTGCAGAAGTTTGGATGTCCTTTCTATTAGGAAAAAATAAGGAAATAAGAGCACTTGTGGAAGTTATACACTGAGCAAGTAGATATTGCAAGAAAGATTAAAATCTGTGGGAGAGTAAGTTGTGTGTTGAGGCTTATGGGCAGGTGCTGTTTAACATACGCTAGTCACAAAAAGTAGAGCGTGAAACAAGGACTTGTGGAAGTTATTTTAGGAAGAGATCAAAGGAACTGGAACATGGGGCTTAGAAGAGCAAAATAGAGAAGGAAATAAAGCAAACTAAGCTGGGGACAACCCTACCTCTACTGGGAATTCTGTAGGAATCCCATAGAATGAGCCTCAGTGCTGTCCATGGGGAAGATGGAATCATTCACCTACCTGCTCCTGTTCCACATTGCTTGAGGGTTTCCTAGGTCCGTTTTTATCAAAGTGTGGTTCTGGGACCAGGAGCATCAGGATCACCTAGAACTTGTTAGAAATGCAGGTTCTCGGGCCCCACCCAAGACCTGCTGAATCAGAAACTCTGGGGGCTGCTGAACCCAGCAATTCTACTTATGGGAGTATATTATAAAGGAATAGTCAGAGATTCATAAACAGATTTGTTTGCATAAGTAATGTTGCAGTGTTATGCATACTAGTGAAAAACTGGAAATACTTAAAAGGTCCAATAGTGTGAGGAACTAGTTAAATAAATAATGGTATATTCATAGGTGGTTTATTTTGGAAAACTTCATGAACTATTGAGTGAAAAAAGGGGATTATAATATAGTTGTATTATCCTAATTATGCAGATATATCAAATATTGATCATGTTTGTTTCCGGGTAGTGGATATTATGGATGATTTAAATTTACTTCTCTGGGTATTGTACATTTTCTAAAATCACTTCTAGCCGAAACCGGTTTGGCTCAGTGGATAGAGCGTCGGCCTGGGGACTGAAAGGTCCCAGGTTCGATTCCGGTCAAGGGCATGTACTGGGTTGCGGGCACATCCCCAGTAGGAGATGTGCAGGAGGCGGCTGATCGATGTTTCTCTCTCATCGATGTTTCTAACTCTCTATCTCTCTCCCTTCCTCTCTGTAAAAAATCAATAAAATATATATTTAAAAAAAAATAAAATAAAATCACTTCTAATCATTAAAAATGGATTTAAAATGGAAAAATATTTTTTTTTCAATCAAACACTGTTTTCAGTAACTTATTCCTATTTGAATTGCTTTTCTTTTCTCTGTGAATGCTTCTCCCTTGATGACCTCAACCAGTCTCAGCTTTAATATAATCTCTAACAATGATATACCCAGATCATATGTGTAATATGGGCCCGTCCTGTCTCCAGACCCATATGTCTGACTATCTGCTTGACTTTTCACTTGAACATTTAATAGGCACCTCACAACTAATGTTCCTACCTGAGTGGGAACTTCTTCTCCAGTCCTCCCCATATCAATAGATGGCACTCCCACCCTAGCCGGATTGGCTCAGTGGATAAAGCATCAGTCTGTGGACTGAAGGGTTCTGGGTTTGATTCCAGTCAAGGACTCGGACCTCGGTTGCAGCCTCCTCCTCAGCTCAGGCCCTTGTCAGAGCATGTGCAGGAGACAACCAATCCATGTGTTTCTCTCACATAGATATTTCTCTCTGTCTTTCCCTTTCTCTTCCACTCTCTCTAAAAATCAATGAAAAAATATCCTCGGTGAGGATTAAAAAAAAGAAAAAAGGCAGCACTCCCATTCTTCCATGTGATCAGGCCTGGAATTTTGGAGGGGGTCTCTGATGCCTCTGTTTCTTTCCCTTACCATATAGGATCTGCCAGAGAATTACCTGGGCTTTAACTTTAAAAAGTATGCAGAATATGACTATTTTCACAAACTCTACTGTTATCATCCTGGAACAAAATGCCATTTTCTTTCAATGGAATAACTTCTTTTGCTACCTTATTGGTCCCCCTGCTTCCACCTTTGACTCCTATCGGTCACCTCTCAATGCAGCCACCAAAGTGATCCTGGTAAGTTGTAAGACACATAATGTCATTCCTCTGTTCAGATCCCTGCCCAATTTTACTTGATGTAAAAACCAAAGTCCTTGGGATGATCTGTAAGGAAGGCCCTCCATGAAGTACTCACTGCACCCCACCCCCTTTGATCTCACCTCTATTGCTCTTCCTTTGTTCATTATGATCAAGTCCACCCTAGCTCCTTTACTGGTTCTTGAACAGGCCAGGCAATAGTACTTGGCTCATTTTATTTTTAAATATTTATATACCTTCTTGGATATTTCAGCAGACATTATTAGTGCCTCACCCATACCTCTTCAGCACCTCCAAGGGGCTTCCTGGAGCGTTGGGAATGTCCTTTGCCTATGTGGGCAGGCTAGAATGCCAGGGTGTTAGCACCCGCAAGTGTAGCCCTCAACCTGTGGCAAAGGATTAAATGGGTAAATATTCCATTTTCCTCACCCTGAGGCATGTTATACATCCCCTCCCAGAGGCTTCTAGCAGGACCGAATTCTAGTTGCCTGCTGGGGTAACCTGTTCATTAAAACCTGGTTAATTTGCTTCCTCCCTTTGTCTTACTGTCTGTCTGTCTTGGTTCTTTCTGGGCTAGCTTTGAAATTAAACCACTTGCATCTAAATTCTTGTTTTAGGCCTGCTTCTGAGGGAACCCAGCTGTAAGTGGGGATCATCTCAACTATGAATGCAGATGAGAGAGGAATTTAGGAATAGTTACTCATAAACCATAGGCCAACATTACTCTTGATTCTTTAAACAGCAACAATTCTTCACTGAATGCCTACTATGTGCCTCAATCATGAAGTTCCTAATGTATACTTTTAAAACAAGTTGATCATTGATTTTATGAAGGTCACAGAATAATTTTGTTTCATATGCATCACCTTTTATTTCCTGTCCTTATTAAATGATGACTTATGTGACTAATGCAGGCATCTCATAGTGGAAATGACTGTAACTATAATCCTCATCCAGGAATCATGGTTTAAGTGTTTATAGGTAAAGTATGTTTTGAAAACCACAGAGGTATATGAATAATAGACTGGATCCAGTTTAATTGCTCTAAAACCTTGTTTGTGAATTTGAATGTCCCATTCCTTTAATTAAGGCAATTGCTTTTGAATGCCAGCTTCTTCCTTTATACATTTGAAATGACAGAGCAAGTTGAAACCATTGATTTTAATGTATTTGTAAATTATGCGCCATCAGCAAGCCATTTTAGGATACAAATGAATACATTTTTGTTCAAAAGAGACCTTAAATGGGCATGATAAGAGGCCTCAAGTGAGTAATGATGGCAGTTAAAATTTGTTGAAGGCTTATTTTGTGCCAGGAACTGGGTCAGCTGTTTTATGTGTATTATGATTAATTCTTACAATAATTTATAAAATAGGGTTTTTGGTATTTTTTTAACCTTCGTTTTATAGATGAGGAAACTGAGTGCAGAGACACTGTGATTTTCCCTGAGTCGTTCAGTTCGTGTCAGAGTAGAAATTAGAACCGAGGTCATTCTGATTGCAAAGCCTGTGTTTATTCCACAACATGGTGAAGACATCCTTAGGTCCTACCACTCCCTCTGTGGTCCTTGTGGTTCCACTAGTATCGGTTCTACTAGTGTTCTTCTGTTCTGAAGGAAATTTATCTTTGAATCTATTCTGAGCTGTTGATATATTTCACATACCATCTCACAAAGAATTTACTTTTATTATAAATCCTTATAATTCCTGGTTGATCTCTATAGCCTGTGTTCTCTGGAGAGTAAAAACCACTATGCTAATTGATCTGTGGTGAAGTTTAATTGACAAATGGGTTGTTTTAAAAAAACTGGTCTGGGCCATTTTCCAGGAGCACTTATGTCCGTGTTAGTGCCTCACTTACTTGAGAATACCTGAGTTCTGCTTCCTGCAGGTGGCTCCTTATTACTGCTTCAGTAACAGATGCTTTTAAGTAATTTTATCATGCCAGTGCTCTTTTCAAAAAACTTTCATGGTTCCTCTGTGCCTTTTAAAGAAAATCTAAACACCTTAATAGGGTGTTCACAGACTGCTAGCTGTCCACCAAAAACCTGTTTCCTTTTCTTCTCAGGCACACAACTGGACTACATTTCCCAGTCTTCTCTGAAATTAGGAGTGGCCATGTGATTGAGTTCTAGCCAATAGTTGTAAAGAAGAAGTGATGTGTGTCATTTTGGGGCAAGGCTTTTAAGAAGGGGCTGAAACCCCTCCACATAATTTTTCTCTTTGTGACTGGTGCTCACAAAAGACAATGAAGCCCAAGGCAGGAGTTGCCAAGCTTTTAACGGAAAGGGCCAGAGAGTAAATCTTTTAGGATTTGTGGGATGGTTTCTGTCAATACAAATATTTATTTTTATTTTTTTACAACTCTTTAAAAGTGTAAAAGCCATTCTTAGTTCAATGAAGTACAAATCCAGATCTGCTTTTTACTCTCCCCTGCCCTTAGGAATGGTAGAGCCATGAGGTGGAAGGAGCCTGGGTCCTTGAATTACCATGTGAAGGATTGATACCCACCACACTAGTAACTTCTGTTGGCAACTGTGACATGAATAGAAAATAAATATCTATTATGTTTGAGCCATTAGACACATTAGGACTAATAATCACAGCTTATTCTATCACAACTAACTTTTTAGGATCAAGTCCTAACTGGAATACTATTTCTAACTTCTCTAATTTATAATTTTTCATTTTCATACATTTATCTATGTTATTTCCTTCTGGATATATCCCATCCCTGTTCTTTGAAATACTACTTTCCCTTGAAGACCAATCTCAAATGCCACCTTCTTTAAGAAGTCTTCCCTTGAATTGGCAGAAATTTATTTTGGGAGTTTTCATATTTTGTTTGTCTAATCATCATAGTAACTTTCTGCCTAATTTTAGAGTTTTTGTGTACATGCCTTTATTTTTCCTACCACAATGTCAGCTTCAAGAGCTTCTGAAATGTGCTAACTCTCCAACTGACATTTGTACCTACATTTAATGCAGGAAATATTAATGAAACATTTTTTAAAAAATTTTATTAAAGTACATAGTATGATGAGAAACCATTTAGATGTGCTGATAGGTGTGGTCAGTAAAGACATCTAAATATTGCCTTTCTCATTTGAGCATTGCTTAGGTATGGATTCTTTGAGATTATTGATTTTTCTGTCTCCTTAAAATATCAGGTATGTAGTCTGGGATATTTGCTTAATGAAGTAGAAAAAAATGTAATAAAATTCAGAAAAGGTAGTTGCTGAAAATGCATGCATGCATTTTGGTGTAATCTGAGTTAACCAATAATATTATGAAAGATCTTTTGGAATCAAATTATCCTGGAAATTTTCTCTACTCTCCACCCCACTGCAGGTTTGGATTAAAAGTCTTTCTAAACAAGGAAGAACAGAATGCTTCTCCAGTTTTCTTTTCAGTCTTCTCCAACGTATTTAGGTTGGTTCTTCTCTTTTGAAGAATCTCTTTTCCTGCCGATGTCCCTGCCAGAGGTGGTCTCCCAGGACTACAAGAGATTGTCTGAATGTTGTACATAAGAATCCAGATTCTTGGGTCATGTCTGTGGATGGAGAAAGTGGCTCTGGGAAGAGCACAGGGGGTAGTTTTATCCACGATTCCTGTGTGGAATAGCAGGTGCAGGGCTGTCTTGAGAGCTGCCGGTTTGCAGAGTGAGCTGAGAACGCTTATTAGTGGTGATTCTGTAAAGAACCTTAAACCCCTCATGGACTTTTCTTTTCTCTTCACAGTCTGAAAAAGATGGTGTAGTTAATGTATTGGGCTAGAATAAAATTAGGCTCTGGCACAAAGCAAACCATAATAAATATTAGTTTTGGTTTTCTCTTCTCTCCCTACTTGTTGGGGGTAGAAATGTTTAGCCCACTGCTTGTTACCTTGGAATCTGTGTCTCATCCCCCCCACCACCCATCTTTTACAAAAGAATGTCTTTGTTATTATTTTTAAGCTATTTTTGCCTGAACAGGTTACTGAGCTCTCTTTCGAGCTTCAAGAATCCCTGTTGGTCTGACGAAGGTATAGCTCAGTGCCAGTAAGTTCCAGTGAAACAAGGGTACTCCTAAATAGCAAATTTTCACTATTTTCTTGTTGGAAGAGTACACCTATTTAGAGTTTCCATGACCCAGTGAATGTGGTGTAATTACACAGGACCAGGAGATTCTTTCCGCCAAGACCTATTCAGAGTGATCGATTGAATGGTCCCACTAATGGGACAGCCGGTATTTCCGGTTCTATGTTATACGGAGTTAGAATGAGTCATGGCAGTGTGAAGGATTCAGTCTTCCAGTTATAGCCTTTAAACCTGATGTCCTCCAACCTGATGGTTTGTCAGAATTATCAGAAGAGCTTTAAGAGATACAGATTTTTGTCAGCACTCTGAGGAGTTGACATAGGTTTAGTGTGGAGGCTGGAAATACACACGCATACATCATGTAATTCTGATAACCTACAGGCATTTCATAAAATCATATAAGCGCCATTAAAAAGATAAAGCACTCTTACTACTTTTATCGATATTAGAGCAATGCCTTTTCTTTTACTTTATATGATTGCATAAACATCATTATTGTGATTATTTGTAGAATTCATGTTGCTCATTCAAAAACCAATTCTCTTTTAAAAATTTAAAGACATGTATTAAACTTATTCCCCATTTTTAAAAATAGGTATGGAGGAAGGGGTTCTTTTTCTTTGGGGTTTTTTTTTCCTGTTCATGTGATATTCCTCATGTCAATCATCTTTGATCCTGGCCTCCTAACTGCTTTGCTGGTCATGGAGTCACTGCACTTTTCCTTTGGGCTAACATAAGTCTCACTGCAGCCATGACAATGTGATATGCATATTTCATCAAGAGAAACAGGCCATTGGTTAATTAAATAGGTGTTTCTTTCTGCCTGCTGTGAAATCCAGAGACCAGGGTTCCTGCTTTTCTAGAGTGTCCCCGCTCTCCTGATTTGGGGAGAGGGGAGATAAATGAGAGCTAAGTATCGCTTACTGACACTGGTTTCCTCTATGAAGTGCCTTTCTATGAACCAGCTGTTATTCTACAACTTGCACATCACAGTGCAGCAGCCTCACATTTTAAACTCGTTTTACTGGAAGCATTTTCAGCTTTCTCCTATCTCTCAGTCACGAATGATTATTTGTCAAGCACAAGAGTGAATCTGCCCAGGTCCCAACTCATTTTAGAAAGAACAACATAAAATGACATTTTTTTCAAGTGTTTGATGTGTTGCTCAAAGAAGGCAACTTCACTTGGGAGAAGATAGTGGAAGAAGAGCAAATAGAATATTCTCCTTGAGGAAAAAACACACAACTCATTGCAAGTGAGGAACTCTCCAATTCAAACTATTGCTGCAAGCAAGATGAAACAAAACAAAGAATTGTACTGTGGCTCTTTCAAAATTTGGTTCAGAAATGGGAAAATAGTTTCTGCTTAAAAAAGATAAAATGACTATACATTAAACTAATCTACATTTAATTGCAGAAATTTGTCATCTCAAAATGAATTTGGAGGTTTTCCACATGTGGAATGGTTAAAAGAAAGACATTGAAAGTAGGAAACATGCTTAAGCAAATAGATAATTTCAAAAATTTAGGAAAGTGCCTCTAATTTTTTCCCATTGTTAAGTTAATACAGTGGTATCTCAGACTTAGTTGAGGGGAATACAGCATGAAAGCTTAACAAAATTACCTTGACATTCAGAGTTGACTTTCTTTGGTGAAAATGAGATCCCTCAGGGTTGCTTGCCAAGTCAGCTGGTATGAAACATTGGTGACTACACATCTTAGCTTGATAATACACTTAGAGGGGGATCAATAAGCCTGACTTTGAGAATTCTTCCCTCCACCTCTCTTGACCAAATAAATAAGTAAAAGAAATATTGGTCTTCTGGCAACTTAGATGCAAATAATTCTTCTTCTTCTCCTCCTCCTCCTCCTCCTCCTCCTCCTCCTCCTCGTTCTTCTTCTCTTTTGGTATTTCACTAATTTATTTTAAAACTTAGGTGACATCAAATGACTATAATTTTCTTCTAGCACCTTTTTATATTTGTAAGGAAAATATTAGACTTTCCTTTGAGTATGTTAATACAATTTAAAAAATGAGATTAAACATGGATTATTTTTTTCTAAGTGGCACCAATTTTCTCCTTCTGAAAACGTGGATGATCCATTTCTTTCTTTTCCTCCATCAAGCTATGAGTGTTTCCTTCCTCACAAATTTCTATTTGATAGTTAGAATAATGATGACCAGGATAAAAAAATGGTAGCAAC
Source organism: Myotis lucifugus (assembly GCF_000147115.1). Lineage (NCBI taxonomy): Eukaryota > Metazoa > Chordata > Mammalia > Chiroptera > Vespertilionidae > Myotis > Myotis lucifugus. The sequence continues at coordinate 7,189,582 of NW_005871087.1, forward strand.
TAAGTTTTCTCAAGAGCTTACTGTGGGTCAGTACTGTGCCAAATGATTGTCATAGATTATCTCTTTAAGCCTGATATTAACTCTATTAGTTAGGTACTGTCATTGTCCACCCTCACAGGGGAAGAATCTCAGGCTCCAGGAAGCTGACTAAGGTTGTGCAAGTTGGACTCAAGTTGACTTGAATTCACGTAGGTGGACTCTAGAGACAGTGGCCTTTACTATCACATTATCCCAGAACTTTTGAATTAGTGCAGCATATAATTTATATAGCATTTTGCTTCATGGCTTTTGAGCACAGTAGTTACGATGAGGCTGAGTGGGCTTTTGCCAACTCCAGGATCAGCATTAATGAGTGGATAATGGCGAATGGTAATGAGTACAAAGCCAGGCTTGGCTATGCTGGCTTCGGTTTACTTTGCAATTACAATGCTTGTTTGAAAATTATAGGTGAAAGTGCTTGGAAATAAGTGTTCTCTGATGCAGGCAAAATTCCTCTCCCATCTTGTTTATAGCATTAATTAGCTTAGGAGGTCCTTTGTGGTATAAAAAAAGGGATAAAATTGAGCTCAATTTCATCCCAAAGAGTGAGTCGGTTAAATCTCACTTATAACACTGCCTGACTTTAAAGACTATTTGAGATGAAACTTTGAAGAGCAAATCACTATGGTTATTCTGGGACACCTCATAATTTCCTGTTTGTGCTTTGTTTTCATCACCATCATCATCACCATTACCACCCATCATAATCATCACCATCATCATCTAGCCCTAGATAATGTTCTACTAGAAAGTTGACTTCGTAAGTGCAGGGATAGTATAATGCTTGGCATATAGTAGATACTCAGTGTTTCTCAAATAAGTGGAATCCATAAAGGAGGTGTTGAGCACCTCTTATGCAATAATCAACGATCAGCATACTAAGTGCTGTGCCTTCAAGATCACATTTAATCAACACCATCTATGAATAGGTACTATTATTATCTCCATTTTACAAATGAGAAAACCAAGGCACAGAGAAATTAGGCAACTTGCTCTAGTTCACTCAGTTAGTGATTGGGAAAATTGGGGCTTGACTCCAGGCTGTCGGACCCCAAAGCCCATGATGCTATATTACCCAACATTATCACTGTGCAGATCATTTTTGCTCCTCTTATAACTCTTCTAGAAAGGAATGCTTAATCTCAGTTGTTCTGGGTATCATGGAGAAAGATGAAGGTCCAGCAGTACTAGCCCAAAGAACCAGAAGAAAGCAGTACCACCTCTGTGTTTTAAAGCCTTTAAAATTATTACTCTGAGCATGGTCTGCCTGGATAAATAGTGGCAGTAGCTCAAAATCTTCCTCTTGGGCATGATTCCAGTGCTGCTTCTGAGAAATTTTCCTACTGAAGGAAATCAGTAATGGAGAACTCCTTTGGGAAGATTTTCCACATGCAGCACATTTTCAGAAGAGGAAATCTCAGAGATGAAGACAGTAAGCTGCCTCCTAAAAATGCAGTTTAGAGACGATGCCCTACGGCTCGAGGACACTTGAAACAAATCCCACTGCATTTCGTTTCGGTGTAGCCCTTTTACTGTAGCCACGTTCACGTGTATTTGTATTTAATTTTCACCTTTAAAGTAAAACTCTTTGGGCTTCCCTATTTCTAAGGTCTTATTTTGGAAGGACAGACGACCTGTCTTCTGTCATCTAATAAAAAAATTGTAGATAATAGGGAAATGCTTTTATTTAATCGTTGTGGTTCCTTATCCAGGTAGCTAGGGAACTCTAGTTTACTTAATATACTATTACAGCCTTACAACTTTGCATTTCAGTTTTAGAAGTTACTGAAAACGTTGGGCTAGTACTAAATATTTTTCCTGGGGTGTGTGCATACGCTCTCTCTCCCCATGTATTTACTTACTGTATTCCCACACATGTATGTATAATACATTATGCAGACATTTTCTGAGTCTCTTATTTAAAATAGATCTCTTTGGATTAATAGAAAAAGAAGAAAGTATGTATTGTGAAGGAAAAGAAATGTTACTCTGAATTTGAGGTAGGAGCCTGGAGTTATCTTCAGTAAATGGTACGCCTTTGTACCTCAGTTGTGATTATCTAACATCTTCAATGGTAACTCTAATTTTTAATCATCCATGTGGAATCTTGTAGTTGACTCTGAAGTTTTCCAGATGCTACCTTTCATTGATAGGATCATTTTTCTTTATCCGAATAGTAGAAGTTATAATTTAATACTTTTTGTTACTTGTCTATCTCCTGTCTCCTGTCAAATCTAGAAGTTCCAGGTGGAAGAGCTGAGCCCGTATTGTTCATCATTGTTATTCCCAATGCCTGGCACTGTGTCTGGCACTCAGTAGGTGTTGTAGGTTGGATTCCCTTGAAACAGAGCCTGAGGTGGGATTCCTGTGCAGGTGTTTTGAAGGAATGCTCTCTGGGGAAGGGGAGTGAGAGAAGGTGCAAGGCAAAGCTGGAGATAAATTTAAGGCTAATCCCATGGGGAGCTCATTATGCCACAGAGCTAGTCCCTCCTTAAGGTAAAGGAGCTGACTGCCCCTTGGTCATCCCATGTTATTCTTAGGCCTTCGGCTTCCCCCGGGATGAGATTTGCACACACTTCTGGACAAGTCTGCTCCTCATCTGCTGAGAGCATTTATTTAAAACTTTGACAGTGGCTCCAGGGACAAAAGCACAACTCTGCTATACAGCTCTGCTTCATCTGTCTACCACTGTACTACTGTAGCTTCTGCTTCTTTATGACTTCTGCTGCTGGCTTTTTCTTTCTCTTCTGAGTGCTTCTTGGATTCTATTACTGACTTATCTTAACTCTGTTGCTTTACCTTAAATTATGACTTTCGCTTTCTTCTTGCTGCTGTCTTTGCAACTCTACTACATGCATTTCAATTCTTCAAGAGAGAGGATAAAGCTAATTGGGTTGATTAATTGCTATCCATGGGAGATGGTCACTGTTTATTCATTTATTCATTCCCTGTTCTCAGTTACCTCATGCTAAAGGTCTTCAGATGTCTGGGTTTTAAGTTGCGTGTCTTTCTACTTTTTGTCTCAATACTAACATTGCTGATCTTCCTCTATGATCCTTTTGAAAGGATAATGGTGCATGAAAAAATACACTCCGAATTTATAATGGAGAAATGTTGGTATGAGAGGGCTTTGCATTCCACACATTGAAGAAGATTCTTTATTAAACATGTATTGCTAAGCATACATGTGCTTATCTGTGCTAAAGTGGTAATTTCTTTAAGTGAGCAAAACTTGAAACTGGTGAGACAATGAAAGTCACTAATTTAATCTATATCTCAGGAAAACTGCTTTAGCAAATAACTGTAAAATTATATCTTAAATGATTCATCAACATTTAATAAATGGCATAGAAAAACTCTTTTTCTAAATACAGGAATGGGTGGTGCAGAATGAAAATATTAAATGGAATTATTTTTATATAATATAGGGAACTATTCATATTCATATGTCTGGGATTTGAGAGTTTCCAAACCCAGTAACTCTTCTTCAATTTAGGTTTTAATACCATTACCTTAGTGCTATATTAACAGTGAATTGGAAAAGCTGGGCAATTTGATTTAAATTGTTGTTATTAAGTCTGAATGACTAAATGGTTATGGAATAACCTTTAATAACTCCCTATAAAACTTGCTTTTACTTTATTGATTAATTTTGTATTGTGAAAGCAAAAAAGGCTAGAAACTAGTTCTGATTACTCTACAAATGAGCTGTTGAACCTTGGGCAATTATTTACATTTCTTTGGGCCTCAGTTTCCCCAAATGCATATGTCAAATGCATGTGATATACAGAGCAGTGGTTTTTAAATTCTATTGAGAATAAGGATTATTTAGGGGAGCTTGTGAGACTGCAATGTGCTTGGGCACTGCTCCCAGAGATCCCAGTGTATTTATTAGATTTGACCATATACCTCCTGACTAGTATCTGAGCCTATATAGGCTTGCCCCTTTCCTGAGAGTAGGGATCAACTGCTAGTGTAGGACCAACCTTCTCTTCATGCATGATGTTCTTACACTTCATTCTCTATTATCTGCTCATGAAAGGGCTGCAGAAATTATCCTCCAACCCTCATGTACCATCATTTTTGCCCCTTTATACAGACTCATACACACAGCATACAAACACATACAAACATGTTCTAATTTCTTTTATTTTAAAAGATTTCACTTTCCCCTCTATTTACAAAACATCTCTTTGGGTTCTTTACCACAGGAATATAATAGTCCCAGATAGTTCACCTGTGACCATTCTTATTCTCTTTTTTACCTTGGGGAGAATTACATCAAACATAATAATATTTTTATTTACTTTGAATAATGGTAAGGTACTTAACATTGATTGAATGCTTGTTCTAGTCCAGACCCTTCCTAAGTGTTCCATCTCTGATACTTCCTTCAATGCTCATAGCACCCTTACAAAGTTGATCATTTCCTTTGGCCTTTGACTCTTTGATTAGGTTAGTCCTTATGTTAACAGTTTACTCTTCAAAGTCAACTATATAATCCCATACGTGTCTGTATTGAGATTGTGCTAAACTGATAAATTACTTTGGGGGCACTGGTATCTTTATAATATCAAGTCTTACCACCCAAGAATATCTATTTACTTAAACCTTCTCTCTCTTTAAAAAACAGTCTTTATTTTTGTAGAGCACTTTTAAGTTCACAGCAAAATGGAGCATACATACAGAGATTTCCCATAGCTCCCTACCTCCACCACAAGGACAGCCTCTGAAACCATCAACATTAGAGAGGCACATTTGTTATAAATGTTAAAACTGCATTGTCCGAAGTCCATAGTTTACATTAGGGTTTATCTTGATGATTCTGTGGGTTTTGACCAGTGTATAATGAAATGTATCCACAATTATGGTATCATACAGAATAGTTTCCCTGACCTGAACTTCCTTTATGCTCTTTCTGTTCATTCCTCCCTCCTTCCTAATCCTTGCCAACCACTGATATTTTTACTGTCTCCATAGTTTTGCCTTTTTTTGAATGTCATGTAGTAAGAATCATACAGCTTATAGCCTTTTCATATTTGGCATCTTTCACTTAGTAATATGCATTCAATGTTCCTTTATTTCTTTTCATGGTTGATAGCTCATTTTTTTTTATCGCTGAGTAATATTACATTGTCTGGCTATACCACAGTTTATTTATCCACTCACCCACTGATGTATATATTGATTGCTTCCAAGTTTGGGCAATTATGAATGAAGTTTCTATAAACAGTCATGTGCAGGTTTCTATGTGGACCTAATTTTTCAGGTCATTTTCTTAAATACCAAAGAGTGTGATTATTGGATTGTATGGTAAGAGTATGTTCAGTTTTGTGAGAAATTGTCTTTCAAAGTGGCTTGTACCATCTTGCATTCCCAAAAACAGTGAATGAGAGTTCACTGTGGTACATCCTGTCTAGCATTTGGTATTGTTGGTTTTCTGGACTTGGCCATTTCAATAGGTGTTTAGCAGCATCTTTTTTAAAAAAATCTTGTTTTAATTTGCATTTCCCTGATGATATATGATACGAAGCATCTTTTTATATATTTACAAATCTTATATTTTAAAATACTTTTGTTAACGTTACATAGTTCTCTTCATGTGGGTTCTGCATAACTCCTGATATATTTTGTGGCTGATTGTTTATCTAGAGATGGTCACAATATTTCCTACCATACCGTATACTTTTATAAGATTGTGTTATGTCCCCATCAAGAGGTAAAATCTAATTCCTCTATCCTTCAATCTGGGTAGGTTTGTGACTCACTTGTAAACAATAGAATGCATTAGAAGTGATGCTGCATGACTTTTGAGAACAGGCCATAAAGTCTTTCCTTTCCATTGAAGACTAGGCCATGGTGCTGTTTTCACTTCTTTTAGGTGGAATACTCATTATTAAGGACTTTAGCTGCCTTGAGGCTGCTATTTTGTAAGGAAGCCCAAAGTGGCATATAGAGAACCACCTGATGCTCTTGCTGAGGAGGTGTCACTCCTTTCAGAAATATGCCCATGGTTGTTTGCTTGTTGTTTTTTGTTTGTTTGCTTTTTCATGATATATTTGCTTGTAAGCAGATAATGCACCATAAACATTCCTCTCTATTAATGAAAATCTTTCAGTGAAGGGGGTCACTGTTTTTTTTTTTTTTTTAAACAACCTTTAAGAAGCTTGTTGAAATCTGCAAAAGCTCCTGCTATATACCCTTCACATTTTCTTCTCTGGCAGTATCTTTTCTCTTTGTCTTTTCTTCAGCTATGGGTTCCTATTTCAGTTCCAACAACTCCTCATTAGTCAATCACTTGGAAATTACCTTTAGGAGTGCCTCAATGTCATTTTCATCCTCACCCAAGTTAAGGTTGTTTGCCATCTCAACTATAGCTCTGTTGAATTTTCCAACCTTCATATCCTTGGCAAAGTCAGGGACGAACCTTTTGAGTGTCTTCTTTCAGATTCATACACTGCCTGTTGACCAACTCAAGCCCAAGCAAAGTTCTTGATGCAATCATAGATGTAATCTTTCCAGCATTGCATTAGTGTCTTCTCAGTGCATTCCTTAGTTGCAGCAATAGGCTGGGATAAGGTAGTAGGCCTAAGAGCTGCTATAGCTCTTTGACCCATTGGTTGGAGGGAGAAACACAACTTTGATATTGGGATGAAAATCACCAACAAAAGAAGGATGTTCAGGAACTTTGTCAACAATTAGCAAAATCTTGAAAGCTATGGTATTAGCCAAACAGTACTGTACTTCTTCATTTGGCTGACATAGCAATTTGGGAGCACATCTTGTGAGAGGATGTGGGTCATTTATGACTACTGAGTGTTCCAGTAGTACACAGGAAGTGTGTGATTAGTGCTTGAAGGCCCTGGGGTTCTCACTGTGCCAGATCACAAAGGGTTTCAATGTGTAGCCTGCAACATTGCCCCCAAGCAACACTCTTATCCTGTCCTTAAAGGTCTTGAAACCTGGCATTGACTTGGCCTCCTTATGAAAGTCCTTTCAGGCATCCCCTTTCCAGAATAATGAGGTCGCATCCATATTGAATATTTGCTCTGGCAAGTAATTTTTTCCATAATCAGCTGCTGGGGTCCAGCCCCATGGGGTCCAGGGGTTCCCAAAGGTGTGGACGGAGTCGGCGAAGAAGGTTTTACACAGAGACAGCGTTCAGAACTCTCTAGCTTTCCTTAGCCTCCGTGGATCTTCCTGTGCCTGGCTGAGGCCACAGAGAGAGAGATCCCAAGGCAAGCTGAGCCTTTATTTTATAGTGAGCGGTAAACAAGGTAGTGGTTTCTATAGTTACACAGTAAGTTACACTGTTGTAAGTTTCACTTGTTTTTGTTCTTGTTGCACTTCCCTCGGCCCATTAGCTTCCCGAGTAAGATCTAGGGAGCTTTATACAAGGTCAAGCCTAATTATGCTAAGAGGACTGTGCTCTCTAAGCTGGGAATTGTTTTTGTCTTTGCCCACAGGTCAGTCCGAGGCTTAACCCTATATCAGTTCCCCACAATCAGCTTATCTGGAGTTTCCAAAAATTCTTCATCTGCCTTCACGTCAGCACTTGCAGACTCACCACTCATTTTCACATTATGTAATGCATAACGATTCTTGAATTGTTTAAACCACCCAGAGCTAGCAGTAAATTCACCATTGTAGCCTTGTTCAGCCTTTTCTTTCAAAATTGCGTACAAACTTTTTGCTTTGGTCATGATTGTCATGGTCCTGAGAGGAATCTGCTTCTGGGTCTGGTCTCCTATCCAGGTGATTAGTTTCTCCACATCTGATATAAGCCCTTCTGGAATGTTTGTTGGTCTCATTGCCTTTAAGGAAGCAGTTCCTTTAACAGCTCCTTATAAGAATACTTGTTCTTCAAGATCACAGTTATGGTGGAATGAGACATGCCTGACTGACAAGCAATAACCATCACTGATTTTCCACCTTCATAGTCCTCAATCACTTTTAATTTCATTTTCCCTGTCAATCACTCGATGTGGATTATTACTAGCAACATTAGCAGTGGATTTGGTATGCTTAGGGGTCATGATGAATAAAATAACAAGATTAAATCAAACAGAAGGGAAAATGAATCAAACACAAGTCAACACGAAATGTATGAGGCTGCTGTGGGTGTAACATAGCATACTTTTTTATAGCAAACTTTTTTTATAAGCAAAAAGAGTACACTCTAAAATATTGATAAAAGTATAGTATAATAAATACATTAACCAGTAATGTAGTTGTTTATTACCATTATCCAGTATTATGTACTGTACATAACTGTCTGTGCTATACTTTTATACAACTGGCAGCTCAGCAGATTTGTTGACACCAGTGTCACAACACCATGTGAGTAATGCATTGTGCTACAGCGTAAGGAGGGCTACAGTGTCACTAGGTGATAGGAGTTTTTCATTCCGTTATAATTTATGGAACCACTTTCTTATATGTGGTCCATCATTGACCGAAAGGAACATCATTTATGTACTGTATAGATAAGGAAGAAAGAGAAAAGACATGCAGTTAGGTCAGAATAGAAAAAACAAAAAGGTGTGAGTTATTATGTGTTATTTCATTTTAGCTAGTGCCAAGGAATTGACTGCTAATTTAGACCTGTGCCCATCCTGAATTAGATAATACATGAATTCCTTTAAAAGTCTTTGAACTTTTGTCAGAGTGGTTACTACACAAGCCCTGAAAAAAAGCCAATATTGAAATTATGTAAATTATTCTTGATTTCCTTTTTAAGACTTGTCTGTGAAGCCAGTCTCAAAGGCTGGAGCAAGGAAAAAATAAATATAATTTTGGAATAGAACAGTTTACCTAAGCCCTTAATAATGATGTGGGAGGAGGTCTGAGATCCAAAGATTCTATAATATTCAGCTAAGTACTCCACATAAATTTACACTCATAATTTTGCACCTTTTGATTATAAAGCTAAAATCATACCAAGACTTATAAAGAAGCATTATTGTATCAATTTAATATTTAACAATAAAAATCCCAGAGAGACCATGTTTTTTCTAATACTACTTCTAATGAGGATATGTTTGAAATCTGAGGATAAGTATGCAAATAGATGTTTGCATTGCCAAGTGTATGTAACGCTAATGCCGAGGTATTATCTCTAGCTGTAAAACGAATTGTTTGCAAATGCTAAGTCTATTAAATAAAGTTTATTTGCCTCAATTAATAGTGATTTTAGAAAATGATGCAAATTTGACTGACAAATCAAATACATAAAGGGCTATTTCTTCCTTGAATGAAAATGAGTTGCCTCACCAGTTGAGTTCAAGTTAAAAAGTTAAACATCTTTTTAAAGAAAGGAATCTATAATAATAAAAGCATAATATGCTAATTAGACCAGATGTCCTTCCGGATGACCATCCTGACGAAGCCAGGGTTTCGAGGGAAGCCAGTGCTGGCAGCCGGGATAAGGAAGGCCTACTCTTGCACGAATTTCATGCATCAGGCCTCTAGATTCACATAATCTTTACAAGCAAAAGGGATATTAGAATGAACTGGGGAACAGATTTAAAAACTTGAGTAGGGCACTAATGGAATAGTCTTAGGAAAAAATTAGTTCTAAAAATTAATATTACGTTTTCTTTAAAAAAAGGTTTTTAAAAGAGTAGTTTAAGGTTCACAACAAAATTACGAGGAAGGTACAGAGATTTCCCATATGACACCTGCTCCCACACATGCATAGCCTACCCCATTATCAGTATCTCCCAACAGTTTACAATTGTTGGTAAACTTACAGCGACACATATTCACCCAAAGTCTATAGTTTTCACTAGGGCACACTCTTGGTGTTGTACATTCAGTGGGTTTGAATAAATGTATAATGACATGTAGCCATCGTTATAGTATCATACAGAGTAGTTTCACAGCACCAAAAATCTTCTGTGCTCTGCTTATTCATCCTACCCCTCACCCAACCTCTGGCAACCAGTGATATTTTACTGTCTCCATAGTTTGTTTTTAGAATGTCATATACTTGAATAATACAGTATGTAACCTTTTCAGATTGTCATCTTTCACTTAGTTATGTGCATTTAAGTTTTCTCTGTGACTTTTCATGGTTTGATAGCTCATTTCTTTTTGGCACTGAATAATATTCCATTGTTTGGATGTAATCAGTTTATTTATTCATTCACCTACTGAAGGACATCTTTGTTGCTTTCAAGTTTTGGCAATTATGAACAAAACTGTTGTAAACAGCTGTGTGCAGGTTTTTGTATGGACATAATTTTTCATCTCATTTGAATAAATAGCAAGGAGCACGGTTGCTAGGTCGTATGGTAAGAATATGTTTATTTTTTAAATCCTCACCCAAGGACATTTTTTCCATTGATTTTTAGAGAGAGTGGAAGGGAGAGACAGAGACAAACACAGATGTGAGAGAGACGCATCGATTGGTTGCCCCTCCCTTACCTGCCCCCCCTCCCCCTGGGGCCAGGAGCCTGCAACTGAGGTTTGTGCCCTTGACTGGAATTGGACCTGGGATCCTTCAGTCCACAGGCAGACACTATCCACTGAGCAAAACTGGCTAGGGCAGAATATGTTTAGTTTTTTAATTTAATTTTTTCCCATCGCCATTTATCCCCCCTATACCTTCTCCCACCTCTCCCTGCCACAATCACCACACTATTGTCTGTGTCCATAAGTTCTTTCTCCTTTTTTCCCCCTTTGTTGCTCAAACCCGTCATGCCCTCTGCCTGCCCCACTGCAGCCCCCCCAGCTGTCAGCCTGCTCTCTACCAATGAGTCTGTCTCAATTTTGCTTGTTAGTTCAGTTTGTTCATTAGATTCCACATATGACTGAAATAATATAAGAAACTTCAAAACTGCCTTCCAAAGTTGCTATTCCACTTTGCATTCCCACCTGCAATGAATGAGAGTTCCTACTGCTCCACAACTTTGCCAACATTTGGTGTTGTCAGTGTTCTGGATTTTGACTATTCTATAATAGGTGTGTAGTGGAATTGCACTATACTAGTAGTTTTAATCTGCATTTTCTTGATGACCGATTATGTGAAGCATCTTTTCATATGCTTGTCATCTGTAGATCTTCTTTGGTGAGATGTCAGTTAAGGTCTTTGGATCATTTTCAAATCATTTTGTTTTATTGTTAAGTTTTAAGAGTTCTATATATATTTTGGAAAATAATTCTCTATGAGATGTGTCTTTTGCAATACTTTCTTCTATCTACTCTCTGGCTTTTCTTCTCATTCTCTTGACACTGTCTTTTCCAGAGTAGAAGTTTTTAATTTTAATGAATTCCAGCTTATCAGTTATGTCTTTTATTGATTGTGCCTTTGGTGGTGTATCAAAAAGTCATCACCAGCCTTGACTGGTGTGACTCAGTTGCTTGAGCATCATCCGGTGCACCAATAGGTCACCAGTTTGATTCCTAGTCAGGGCACATGCCCAGGCAGTGGGTTTAGCCCCCATACTGGACACAACTAATAGATGTTTCTCTCTCACATTGATGTTTCTCTTTCTCCCTCTCCCTCTAAAAAAAATCAATAAAAATATTTTAAAAAGTTATCACCATATCCAAAGTCTATATTTTCTCCTCTCTTAGCTTCTGTAAGCTTAATAATTTTACATTTTACATAGGTTATGATCCATTCTGAGTTCATTTTTTTGTGGAGTGTCTAGATTAATTTTTTTTTTGCATGTCAGTGTCCAGTTGTCCTAGCACTATTTGTTGAAAAGACTATCTTTCCTTCACTGCTTTGATTTTGCTTCTTTGTCAAAGATGAGTTGATTATGTGGATCTATTTCTGGGCTGTCTGCCCTGTATCACTGCTACTTGTCTATTCTTTTGCCAACACCACACTGTCTTGATTATTGTAGCTTTATAATAAGTTTTGAAGTCAGATAGTGTCAGTCTTCCAAGTTTATCCTTTCTTTCAATATCATGCTGGCTGTTGTGTCTTGCCTCTTCATGTAATCTTTAGAATCAGTTTGTCAATATCCCCAAAATAATTTTTAATTGCAGTTTCATTGAGTCTATAGATCAGTGTGGCAAAAAATTACTTCTTGTATAAGGTTTTTTTTTAATGTTGTGAATTACTGAGAGAAATAATTTTAACAAAATGATGCAAAAGTTAATTTCCTTTGAACAACTATGTTACAGGTGGATGAGGGATGAAATTTGGCTGCCATATAGCATAAGATGTCAGTTTTAGGATTCTTTGTCTCTGCTACTGACAGTTAAAATAAGGAAATTTTATCTGATATGTATCAACTCTCATTTCCTCATTCAATAAATAATTATATATGCGAGTCATTAACATAGAATGATAAAGCATGGTGTTTGGAATCAGTGGTCTTGGATTTGAATTTGGGATCTGACACTAATAAGCTAGATGGCTGTGGGAAGGTTAATTCACCTGCCTAAATGCAAAATAAAGATGATGTTGGTAATATTTACCTTATCGGGGTTGAGATAATGCATGGAAAATGCTTAGCAGAGTACAGGATACTTAGTAGGGGTTCATTAAATGTTAGCTGTTATTAAGTGCAATGAGACATAGAGTGATGAATGGAAACCATGCCCTACTTTAAGTGAGGAGCTTAAGGAGCTTATAGTTTTGTGAGAGCAATGAGGCAGATCCAAAAGCAACTATAATCTTTCTGCCAAAGTTAGTTAGATTTCATTGACATTCATGGGTAGCAGTCCTCAGAGACTTTGACTTTATTGTGCCAATAACTTACAAATGTGGGAAATGTTATATATACTCTTATGTTATTACATATTTATAACAGTCTGTGTGGCAAGACCTCTGACTATGTTCACTGGGTATGTTGAAAACACAGTTCTAGAAATGAGTATTTCAAAATGTTATTTGTATAAAGTGATGCAAAGTGATGCTCTGGATAAATGCACATGGGAGTGTGACTTTTAATGAGGACTATGGGACTTCAGTAAAAGCTGAAATTAAGTAAACAAAAAATCCAGGCCCGTGTGGCTCAGTGGTTGAATGTCAGTCTATGAACTAGGAGATCACAGTTCGATCCCCAGTTGGTGCGCGCAGGAGGCAGTCGAACAATGATTCTCTCTCCTCATTGATGTGTCTATCTCTCTCTCCCTCTTCCTTCCTCTCTGAAATCAATAAAAATATATTTTAAAAAAAGATTAAAAAAAGAAAGAACAAGAAATAGGAGACAGTACATAGTAGAGAAAATCATTGAGAGTATTTTCCTACTACAGGGTAGGCAAAAGAAGATTTACAATTGTGAGTATGTGTGTGAAACACAATTTATTCTTTATTATTACACTAGAGGCCCAGTGCACAAAAATTTGTGCACCCGGGGGGTCCCTCAGCCCGGCCTGTGCCCTCTCACAGTCTGGGATCCCTCGGGGGATGTCTACCTGCTGACTTAGGCCCACTCCCTGAGGGATTGGGCCTAAACTAGCAGTCAAACATCCCTCTGGCAGCCCAGGAGCCCTTAGGGGATGTCCACTTGCCAGCGGGGAGCAGGCCTAAGCTGCAGTCGGACATCCTTAGCGCTCCTGAGAAGGCGGGAGAGGCTCCCACCACCACCACTGTACTGGCAGTCATCAGCCTGGTTTGTGGCTGAGCAGAGCTCCCTCTGTGGGAGTGCACTGACCAATAGGGGGCAGCTTCTGCATTGAGCGTCTGCCCCCTGGTGGTCAGTGTGTTTCATAGTGACCAGTCATTCCCAGTCATTCTGCTGTTAGGGTCAATTTGCATATTACCCTTTTATTATAAAGGATAGAGGCCTGGTGCATGGGTGGGGGCCGGCTGGTTTGCCCTGAAGGGTGTCCCGGATCAGGGTGGGGGTCCCCGCTGGGGTGCCTGGCCAGCCTGGGTGAGGGGCTGATGGCTGTTTGCAAGCTGGCCAAGCCCACAGCGGGGACCCTCACCCCATGAGGGTGTGGCCAGCCTGGGTGAGGGGCTGATGGCTGTTTGCAGGCTGGCCACACCCTTTAGGGTAGGAGGTCCTGCTGGGGTGCCTGGCCAGCCTGGGTGAGGGACTGATGGCTATTTGCAGGCTGGCCACGGCCCCCAGCCACCCAAGCTCCCAGCAAGGCTGGCTGGAAGCAGGTATCTGGGATTTATTTATCTTCTATAATTGAAACTTTGTTGCCTTGAGTGGAGGCCACAGCTGGCCAGGGCAGGCGGGAAGCTTGGCTTCCTCCATTGCCGGGGCAACCAAGCCTCCTGCTTGCTCCAGCTCCTGTGGCTGCTGGCCGCCATCTTGGTTGGGTTAATTTGCATATGGTCGCTCTGATTGGCTGGTGGGCGTGGCTTGGGGCATAGTGGAGGTGTGGTCAATTTTCATGTTTCTCTTTTATTAGATTAGATATTATTATTTAGCAATTATTGCATTATTTTCCATATGAACAACTCTAAACCCACTCTCGCCCCACCCTGTATATCTCCTCCTTCACTTTGTTCACTGTTCTTTACTCAGGTTTCAGGGCTCTCTTAATTCCAATAAGTGAGTTGGGGTGCTGACACATACTTTGCTTTGAATCATTTCTGTAGCCACTGTTTACTGAGTGATTCCTATTATCAGGCCCTATACTAGGAGCTGTGGAGGAATAATAAAATTTCAGTAGCAAACCCAAAGGACTATGATATGATACTAAATAACTACAAGATTATGCTGTTATCTAGAGCAGTTGTCGGCAAACTCATTAGTCATCAGAGCCAAATATCAACAGTACAATGATTGAAATTTCTTTTGAGAGCCAAATTTTTTAAACTTAAACTATATAGGTAGGTACATTGTTATTAACTTAATTAGGGTACTCCTAAGCTGGCCTTTGCTAAAAACGTCCTCAATCTGATTGAGGTACGTTCGCTGAGGTCGACCCCTTCCAAACCATCTCAACATACATTTTTCTTTTTAAAAAAAATATATTTTATTGATTTTTTACAGAGAGAAAGGAAGAGGGATAAAGAGTCAGAAACATCAATCAGCTGCCTCCTGCACACTCCCTACTGGGGATGTGCCCGCAACCAAAGTACATGCCCTCGACTGGAATCGAACCCGGGACCCTTCAGTCCGCAGGCCGACGCTCTACCCACTGAGCAAAACCGGCCAGGGCTCAACATACCTTTTTCAATCCTCGACACTACATCTCTTTCACTCCACAACGTTTCCTAAAATTAACTTAATAAACTTTACTTAAAGTTTCAATCGCACTGTATGTGCACGCCCGCACGTGGTATTTTGTGGAAGAGCCACACTCAAGGGGCCAAAGAGCCGCATGTGGCTCGCAAGCCGCAGTTTGCCAACCAGTGATCTAGAGGAAGAGTTGAAGGAGAAGAAAGGAGTGGGGAGTAAGAGGTGCCTCATGATGTATATGCCCCTGGACTGGATCCAGAAGCCTGGAAAGGGTTTTAACAGGGGAAGTTACGAGGAGAAGACCTGGCATAGCAAACCTGCAGAGGCTGGAAAGCTCATACTTAGTGCTATTAGTACAACACTAAGCCCCTCAGCTGCTGGAACTTTTCCTGGTTTCCCAGGGAACATAAATAATCAAGAGGCTGATTTGTTCTTCAGATTTTTGAGACTCTATGAAAGCTGCCATCACCATGGCAGCCAGTGATGCTGCTGTGCACATCAACTAAGGTTACATGAGTGAGCATCCAATATTCTTTGCATGAAACTTCAGTCTAAAATCACACAATAAAAGTCACATTTCATAATAAGGGTAATCAAAAGTGGCATCATGAAAGATAGGAGTGAAAGCCTGCTGTTGTCACTTTGACCACGATTTGGAAATGTTTGCCCTTTGAGCTCTCTATAGTGAATTTCTCATCCCCTGGTAGGCTTTTGGCATTTTCTGATGTACAGTACTTTTCCATGAACATGGAAGAATTCCCCTAGGTGTGTTTACCTGCTCACGTTACCCCTAGACCAAAGGTTCTCCGTTAGATCTGTGTGTGTCCTTTCTATTTCATATAACACGCAAATCACTTCAATCCTAAGCATTCCAGTTCAGACCACCTAATAGAATCCTGATTTTTTAACGAACACTACTCAATTTTCTAAGACAAAAAAGAAGGCAGATTATAGAGTAAAATGAAATTTTTTTTCCTGGAGGGAAAATTAGTGGTAAATATTTACCAAATTTAGACATAATAAGGGTAATCAAAAGTGGCTTTTTAAATTGGGTACACAGAATAGCTCACCCCAATTGTATTTCTGTTTTATCCTTGTAAAGCCCTGCCTCTGTATGGTTGAATCAGTGAGTAGGTCAGATTGATTGAAGTATAAGTTCTATATAGATGAATCGGGGGATATCAGATAGGAAAAATCCATTTGTGTAAAGTTGTGAGAGCCTTACATGTCAGATTTGGAAGTCTTGTTTTTAATTCGTATGTAACTGGGTGTTACCCCAGGTTTTTTTACAGGTGAAATTACATAATCAAAGGGATGTATTATTGGGTAGATTATTCTAGAGGCGGATTAACCAGGTATACTGGAATTAGAATGGGGATGAGAAGGTGTCTTAGTAAGGCATTTTCATGATCAAAAGGAAAGATTAAATGAGAAAAACTTTCAAATAAATTATAATTATTTCATCAGGTATATCCTCTTCATTTCTGGACTACTAAGGTATTTAGCAATATTAGTATGATTTCTTTTTAGAACAGGAATAATAACTCCCACTTATTTTAGCACTTCTTATGTGCAAGATGATTTTTATGTATTTTATAATTACCATAAGTAACCCATTGAAGCAAGTCACTATTATCCTCATATTACAGGTGAGAAAACTGAGACTCAAGTAATATACCAAATATTACATGGAAAGTAAATGATAAAGCCAGGCTTTGAACCCAAGTCTGTCTAACATAAAAATCCACGTGCTTTCCTCATTATAGAATGGTGACTTTCTGTGAACAAAGCATATTGCACTTTCTCCTAAAAATATTATTTTGTAAAAGGACTTGAAAATGTTATTTGCTTGAAGAATATGGAGTAAAGAAATTGACCAACTCTAGGAAGATGTGTTTTATTTCTCCAATAGTCAGGCACATGTTGTAGTTATGGATTGCATTATCAGATTTTATGACTATACAGTACTTTTCACAAATGGAATTTTTAAATGGCTGTATCTTCTTTAGGACAAGCTTAATTTCTGAGGTAAAACTTTATGTTGTTGGCTAAAATAAAGTGAATGCCTAAATGTTTTATTCCAACTGATTCCTTTACAAATAAGGTTTCTAATGTGATGTGTCTGCTTAAATCAAGATGTTGGTGCTAAAATAGGGTCAATTCCATTAGGATAGCATACCTTTAAGAGAATATTCATACAGTTGCCCATTTCCAGCACTAAAGCCCATTTTACAGTACTTTCTAAGTGCGTTTGATTATAAGCATTATTTTAGTAAGGACACTGATTTAAGATGGTCTTATCTTTCCATCGGCTAAAATGTTTATTTATTAAACTTCAAGGGAAAAAAATCAATACAGGGAACTCACTGGAAAATTGTGTTTAAATGTTTTCAGGAGACAGGGATTGGAAGAGACTGTAAATATGGTCCTCATATTAATTAGAATGCACAGTGTCCTGAGTCTTTTGTAGAAATAAAATCATAGTATTGCCTTCTTTTCTCCCATACCCTCTTTTTTATTTGGGGGTATTATAATAATGGGAGTGCATTGTTAATTTTCAATGGTAATGGCTATAATTGGTCCACATTCCCTAAAGCTTTTATTATGATGCAAAGGAGCCATCCTCCTGTAGATGTGACCATGTTGATACAGAAGAAAACAGAGACCATTTGACCAGAAGTATCTTGGTAAGTTTTCTTGGCCTGTGATGAGCAATGTGTTTTGGGCATCAGACAGTTTCAAGTCTTGACCTGGCTCCTAAATTTAATGAAATCCTCAAGTCTCCCAATTTTCATTTCAGTGAGCCCTTCTCACATTACTGTATGAGATAAAAGGAGACATTTTCTGATGCTATCTGGCCCAGGGGCCATGACTAAGATCAGTATTGTATTTCACACATTGAAAATCCTGAACTGTCTAGATTTCATAGACCACTTTAGGAAACTGTATCACTTTTCACTTTTCACAAGTCATTTCTTGGCTCAGTGGGTAAAGAAAGTCCCAAGAAAAGAAAATCCCAGTTCATAATAGTGTCATTTTAACTCACCCATTTAGCGAAAACACAACAAAAACAAGGAAACAGCAGCAACAATAAAGAAAAAATGCAGTTGAGCACTCACATACATGTTTCCATTAATGTATTTATTTAGCAAGCTTTTATTGAGAGCTTGATGCATTTCAGAAACTGTTGTTTTAGGCACTTGGGATGCAGCATCAATGATAGAAATTCCTACTTTTATGAACTTCCATTCCAACAGTAGGTCAAGGGTGGGGGATCGGAGAGCAGAAAACAAGTCATAAGCATTATGGTTAAAAGAAAAGGAGTGTGAAGAGAAAAACAATTTAAAAAGGGTGGTCAGGGAAGGTCTCATCCAGAAAGTGAGAACTGAGCAGATTCCAAGTAGCAGGAGGAAGCCATGTGGATATTGGAGGCAGAAGTCTCCAGCAGAGGGAAAAGCCAGTTTAGAGTCCAAAGCAGGAACAGGCCCTGTGTATTTGAAGAACAGTATGCTGACTAAAGTGGCTGTAACAAGGTGAACAAGGGGAAATTGTAGAAGGTGATATATCTGAGATACAATGGACTAGAGCAAGTGGGCTTCAGCTTTTATTAAAAATGAAATGGGATTTACCATAGAGTTCTGGGCAGAGAGTAACAAGATCTGGTTCATGTTTTAAAAAAATTGCTCTTGCTGCTGATGTGAGAAGTGACTTTGATATAGGAAAACCCATTGGAGGCTGTCATGGTAATCCAGCTGAGAGATGATGGTGGCTCTCAGGAGGTTGCTGCCTGCGGAGGTGGTAAAACATGGTTGGGTTCCGGGTTTCTTTTGAGAATGGAACTGAAGGAATTAGTTACAGATTGGATAGGAACTGTGTGAGAAAAAGTAGAGTCAAAGATGACTTAAGCTCAAACCGGTTTGGCTCCATGGATAGAGCGTTGGCCTGCGGACCAAAAGGTCCTGGGTTCGATTCCAGTCAAGGGCACATACCTTGGTTGCAGGCTCCTTCCTGGCCAGGGCCCTGGTCAGGGCTCATGCAGAGACAACCAGTCAATGTGTTTCTCTCACATCGATGTTTCTTTCTGTCTTTCCCTCTCTCTTTCACTCTCCCTAAAAATCAATTGAAAAATATCACAAAAACAAAAGATGAATTAAACTTTTTTGAGTTTCAGTTTTTCAATGTAGGAGCACCCTTCTTAATTTCATAATGGTATTGTGGCAATCAAGTAAGTATACTTTCATAAACACTTAGCAAAAAGCAAATTTACAGTTTTTGTTATATGTACTATTTTTTTAAAATATATTTTATTGATTTTTTACAGAGAGGAAGGGAGAGAGATAGTTAGAAACATTGATGAGAGAGAAACATTGATCAGCTGCCTCCTGCACATCTCCTACTGGGGATGTGCCTGCAACCCAGGGACATGCCCTTGACCGGAATCGAACCTGGGACCTTTCAGTCCGCAGGCTGACGCTCTATCCACTGAGCCATACCGGTTTCGGCAATATGTACTATTTTTTTATTTCTAAGTCACACTATAACATTTTAAAGTGCACAGAGTATAGAAAACCTCAACTCCCTGAACCCTCACAGTGGCAATAATTTTTACACTTGACTTTAATTGGAAGAGGCAAATAGAAAATAAACTGAAATCTGAGATTTAGTAACTGTAAAGTAGAATCCAGGAGAGGAATTGAGATTGTTTTTAATCCTAAGAAACAACAATGATAATTGAAATTCATAGTGGTGACTTCAAATGTATGTCCACTATAAATGGATATCTATATTATAAAAACCCAGTGGCCCTAATGCCATAACAACCAAAGACCGGCGTGGGTGGGTGGGGCCGTGCGATTTCGCGCGCTGGGCTTCTAGTATATGATAAGCCACTACCTGGAAGGGAGTTATATTCAAACCTAAGACTACCAGAAATTTAATAAAACAGAACACTCCCTGACTAAGAAATTCCAATTATCGTGGTCTTTTTGTTCTGGGTGCAATTTTTATTCTAAGAAGTTTATGCATTACTGGGGGGTTACAAAAGGCAATGAAACTTGGACACATGTATTAACTTACTATCCGAGTGCTTTCAAATATTTCAAGGCAATCTATACTGTCCAAAAAAACCTGTTGACAATGATAGATGTATGAGTGCTCATGTAATCAGTTCTCTTTTCTCGGCATTAAATTTTACTTTTTTATATGTAATAAATTCACAGGTAATGAGCTGCATAGATATGCTGCCAGGAGAAGTGTTGATTTAGTATATACTCTTGATATTTTTTGTTGTTGTTGTAGGCAAAAAGTTTTGAATGTAGCAGATTTTATGAGATTCAAATATCTACAGAACAAGTCAGCAAGCAACTGGGTAGCTATTAAGCCTGCACTTTTCTCGGTAGTCTGATGTTTCATGTTACCTGTGGCATCTCAGACAAGCCACTGATGGACTTTCATCGATAAAAGGAACCATGGAGACCACACTTGCCTAAAAGCAGGAGCCTGCTTTATCCCCAGTGGATTCTCTGATTGTGTGCCTTGAGAATTTTCTTCAGAGTCGATTGCTATGACTAACGCTTTCTTTTGCTATGAAACAGCACAATAAATTGATGAGTCTGGCCATGATAAATAGAAATGTCCCATCTGCTGTTATGTACCATTTCTGCTTTACATTTCATCATCAACAAAATGCTGTAACAGCAGTGCCAACTGGAAAGAATGACTCTTGAAATTTTCTTCTTTCCATTTTCACTCGATAATGCATTTTAAATCTGTATGCTTTACTTGCTTTCCTTGGGCTCATCAAGTGTAAGCATAAGCATTTTATCAATTCTGATTTGGGTTTCTAATTCACAGATACTGCAGCTCTGCTTGGTTTATCTTTTAAGACCAATGCCAGCTAACATGTCTTCCTCTTTGTCTAATAAATAGCTTAATACATTACCCTCAAATCTCTGTAAATTATTTGGGAGAATAATCATAACCTGTTTTATTTCTTTAGTCATTTTAAACTCTTTAACAAGTTATTTTTTCAGAGTTTTTCAAATTTTGAAGAAATACAATATGACATAATACATTCTGTTAAGGATATTAAAATAACTATTGGTTCAGAGAAATATTTTTTATTTCTCAGTGAGAACTGTTGGCATTCTTCGTATAGTCTAAGTGCAGAGCTCCCAGTATCTTGATGTGCTTATCAAAGAGTATAATTTTAGGTTATTCTTTGAAAGGTTATTTTAAAGTAGCTTATTTAAATTCTTAGATACAAGTTCAATATAAAATTGTAGAATAAATAAGAAAAACCCCCATCTTTTTATTAATCATTCTAAGGCAATAATGACAACTGATGTGCTTTGGGAGGCTACAAGATTGAATTACTGGGGAAGTGCTAATGAGGAGACCTAAGAGTTTGGCCCCTCATTGACAACTAGCTTCATGACCAAACCAAGTCACCTAACTGCTCTGGGCTTCATTATCACCTAAAGTCCTTCTAGCTGGACTCTTCTTCTATTCACTGTTTATGTCAGCTTATAGTTCTACTGGTATGTTCCTCTGAGCTTTATGCAACATTTTCTTACTCTGAGCCTCTCTTTAAATTATACTTCCAACTGGCTTTTATTATAGTGACTGCTCTGGTTGTCTGTCATACAATTATCACTTTGACTAAATAATTACATCTTTAATCAAATTTTGTTGCTCCATTCTTCTTTCATTTTCAAGAATACCAATTGGACAATGCAATCCTGCATTCATGATAACCCCTAGAATTGTTTATAAGATGAATCTTTCCCATTGGATCTGGTACAGGCTCCCAGCACTAGCGAGTATTGTGTAAATCAAAGTTGCCTTCCTCTGGAGCTGCCAGTCTCCCTAAAATGGTCCTATCCTCTCTTACCTGCTGCCACAAGCCCCACTCCTAGAGCATCACATATAGCAGGAAGCTGCTGGAGAAACTGTCCTCTGGGGAGATCTTAAAACTTCCAGTCAAATACTTGGGACTATTACTTGAACTATTACCTGTCTGGTTCTAAAAGATTACTATGACACATCCCTTCTGGCTCATATTCTCCTTTGTCTCATTCACCATAAGCAATAGTCATCTCAGTTAATCCACACCATGCATATCCTTGTTCCCACCCTGCTCTGTTCATTGCCTAGTTCAGTATTCCCCAAGCATTGATTTCAGAGAGGAAGGGAAAGGGAGAGAGTTGAAATATCAATGATGAGAGTGAATCATTGAACTACCGCCTCCTGCGTGCCCCCTACTGGGATTGAGCCCGCAACCAGGCATGTGCCCTTGATCAGAATCGAACCTGGGACCCTTCTGTTGGCAGGCTGATGCTCCATCCACTGAGCCAAACCAGCTAGGGCTTCCCAAACCACTTTTCATTTTCACTTCCCTAAGACATTGTTTTTATTCACTGTCCACCCCATTCCCCCCACCCATATTTTAATGCCCACAGATATATAGTATATTTGTTAATGTATTATATATATATACACATATATATACATATATATGTGTGTGTATATATATGTATATATACATACACACACAGTATATATGAGCTGCAGACATAAAGAGTAAGATTTTTTTCACCTCCCAAGAAACAACTTTTGTCTCCTTGGAGACAATATCACCCCTAGATGTGTCTAATCTGACTCTATCTTCCCAGATCTTTTTTTCTGTATGAATATTATACTCTTCCAAATCCATTCTATGCATGTTGGGCAATTGGGCTGTTTCAACTTTGGGTTATTAAAATAATGTTTCTATGTGCATTTGTATATATGTATCCTGGCATAAAAATATGAGTTCCTCTACTATGTGTGTATATATAGGCATGAGTGTAATTGTATAGGGTAGTTGTTTCTCAGTTTTTCTAGATAATACCAAACTGTTTTCCAAAGTGCTTGTACCAATTTATATTATCATTAGCAGTCTATGAGTTTCTTTTATCCTGCATCCATACTAGTATTTGGGTTTGTCTCTTTTTTTTAAATATTATCTGAGTAATGGTATCTTGTTCTTAAATTTGCATTTTTGATTACTGCTTGATAACGTACCTTTTAAATAAATATATTGGTCATTTGAGTTTATTTTTGTCTGTGTAAAATGCCTGTTCTAGTGTTTTGCTCTTTTTAAAATTTAGTTTTCTGTCTTTTCCTATTAACTTTGAGGAATTCTTCATGTAATCTAAGTGTAAGTTCTTTGACTATATGTGTTATATTCTCATGCTGTGTCTCTTGACTTTACTCCTTTAATGGTGTCTTTGGGTAGACAGAATTTATTAATTATATTTATTTATTAATTTAAGTAAATCAAGTAAAAGTAATGTAAGTAAAAGCTGGGGGTGGGCGCGGGCTGCATTGCTGGGAGATGAACATCTAGCATCCACAGTCAGCCTTCTCTAGCACTACAGGGTTCTCAACATGGCCCCCGCTAACATGTGTGTGTGTGTGTGTGTGTGTGTGTGTGTGTGTGTGTGTGTGTGTCTACATGCACTTGTATACATGCTTGCTGGACTGGGCTGAAAATCCTGGTTCCTTATTATTTTTTTTTTCCCTGGGAATCAGGAGAGAGTAGAAGTCAAGGTTCCCAGCTAGGATTTTGCTGACACAGTGGTTGTGGGACCACATTTCCCCCATAGTGTTTAGATCTGAGAGGTTATCATTTAAAAGTTTTCTGTTTTGCTAGGTTGCCCTATTCCTGATCCTTTGGCTAAGGGGAGTCGGCTTTTCTTAGAAATTTTCTCTGCCCATTTGTTTCTGTTGTCATTTTTGGTTGTAGGCTTCTAATTGTTTTAGCATTATTTAATCCCCTTTCTCCTCTACTGATTTGGAAAGAGTTTATTTTTCTTTTATATTTTGATAGCTACCCCCAAGCACCGGACTAATTTTAAAATATATCAATATTTCTATATTCTGTCAGACATCTTAGGATATTTCAGCTTTAATAACCTGGTTCCAATTTATTGCATGGTATTATTGTCAAATATTTTGGTTCCATCTCATTTGAAAATTCTCCCAATTTTTAATTTTTATTATAAATCCTGTTTATGCATTTTAACTTACTAATGTGTTTTCCAAGTTCTTTATTCAGCATTTTTTTCTTGCTTACCACTCCTCCCTTCCTAGTTCAATTATATTCTTGCTAAAATCCATGCTTAATAGCTTCTTTATTGAGAGTAAATGGTGATAGTTTTTTTTTTTTTACTCTAACCAGGTCAGCCTTTATATTTCTCTCAGCTTGACTAAACTTTAGTTAGTTTTCTTCCAGATTCTAGGTCTCACCACCTGCCTTTTTTAAAAAAAAGAGTATTTACTTTAGAAAAATTGTATATTTCTGTGGCGTTAAGGACATTTACATTGTCTTCTAGATTTGATTCTAGATTTTTTTTTTAAAGACGGACATTTTATTTTTTTATTTTTTTTTAAAATATATTTTATTGATTTTTTACAGAGAGGAAGGGAGAGGGATAGAGAGTTAGAAACATCGATGAGAGAGAAACATCGACCAGCTGCCTCCTGCACATCTCCTACTGGGGGTGTGCCCGCAACCAACGTACATGCCCTTGACCGGAATCGAACCCGGGACCTTTCAGTCCGCAGGCCGACGCTCTATCCACTGAGCCAAACCGGTTTCGGCTGATTCTAGATTTTTTAAGGTCAGGGTATTACTCACTATTTCCTTTGAGGGCATTTGCAATGGCTTTGTGATGTATCAGCTTGGCTAGGTTGGTCCATGTTCCCCAGAATTCCCTTTTTAGTGCATTTATCATTAAGGAAGGCTATAAAGGAAATTCTCCAGAGTTGGAGACTAGAAAGGAGATTGCAGACATTTCAGAGTATGTACACGTTGTTGCTGGTGATCTACTGACTTGCTTCCTTGGTGTGAGGCAGCATCTGGTCCAGGTGCATATGGCTCAGGATTCTCTTTCCAACAATAAGAATGGACAGGGGTTTCACTCTGTCCCTGTGGGATCCCAGCATGCACTTGCTCTGTCTTCCCTGCCTGCTGTGTGGATTTCAAGCTCCCGTCTTAGACATGGTGATAGCACATATATCTCCTGCTGGTCTCTTTCTCTGGTCACACCCTTACTGAGATAGAGAAGATTGTTCCTTTCCTTGGTAGATCATATAAATAGCACATTTGTTTGTTAACTTATTTATTGGCCGCTTAAAAGCACAAATGTAGAAGGAAAGTGGTTAGATTTCAATCTTGGCTTTACCAATTATTAGATATATACATGATAGATAAAGTGTTGCGAGGATTAAAGGAAATATTATTTTTTATAGATCAATGCCTCGCACTTTTAAGCAGCATGTAAATGAGAACAGAATAAAAATAACGGACTGTAAAGCTTTTCAGGAGGGCAGGAATCTTTTCTCTTCTGTTCAGCACCTATATCCCAGCACCCTGAGAAATGACTAGCACATAGTAGGTGCTCAAGACTTGAATTGAGTTTCTGTATAACACAATCCAATATATTAAAGAAATACACTGAACATGTTTCAGTAATAGTGGGTCACTAAGGCAATGACTCTCACTAGGAGGTGGCCACTGATTCAGAATCCTTGGGTGTAGGAAAGGATAAACTGAAAAATCTCTGCAGGTAAAACTGTGTATCCTTTGATATGATTGTGTCCTCCTCCAAGGTGGTTTCTTTGTGCCAGGGTCAATGGCATTAGACTTTCCACAAAGATGTAATTATCGTAGAAATAATAACCTACTTATTAAATGCAAATGCATTCTCTCCTTTAATACTCACTGGACTGACTACCTTATCAAAGATTATAAGATAAAGACACAGTTGCTTATTTAGTTTATTATTATAAATTCAAATCTTATTAATTTAATAATTCTTCTCTTAAAGTCTTGCATTTTTTTTCTGAAAATTTTAAACTTGAGTTTGTCTTGAGTTTATTTCCTAACTACAAACATTGCAATATGTTGATGTTGAAATTTCTCAAAATTAGCAAAACACAGTCCACTTTGCCTTCTGGTAGCCTACTTTCATCCAGACTCTGTTATTCCCAATTAAGCATGCTAAATCAATTATTTTCTAAAACACTTTTCCATTCTTGTAATTGAGTTTAAAAAATGACGGTCTTTAACTTAACAATTTCCACTATGGAGAATCTAATTTCAATTTCAGTGTTCCATCATAAGCCAAATGTCATCTAAATAAATAAAATAACTCACCACAGTAAGTCATGCGAAATATTTTCTCATTAACCTTTTAACAATTGCTACCAATTTTACACCCAACAAATATATTTCAGATGTTTCATTTGCAGTCTCATACTATCTATTAAAACTTTTCTTATGGAATAAAAATAAAGCTGCTCTCTAGAAATGTCCATTTCTGTTCTTAATAGTTCCTCATCAGAAGGGAACTTACTGGGAGTGTAGCACCACTGTCATCTCTGATTTTTAAAACAACCCCAATAAAAACATAATCTAACGAGAAATGTCTTTATTTCTAATGTTTTAAATTACTTGGATTCGATTGTCGATAAGCCACAGGAAGCAAATATGCTTCTTTCACTCTCTATGGCAAATTGTACCCTAAGACCTTTGCTATTTAGTGTGTTTCTGGCCATGTTCTTCTTGGCCCCAGCTGCTGTGTACTCAGGGAAGGAAATCTCACCTGTATAGTTGCCTAAAACAAAGACAAATTGGAAAATGAACTAGGTTAAATAGAGCAAACATAAATTATTTTTAGATAATCTCTTGGCTTGGATTATATATGGCCTTTCTTCTCTCTATTAGCCCAGCTAATTAAATGTACTTGCTTGAAGGCCTTATTGGATCTTATATTTATCTCGTATACCTTCTCTGTTCTATTTATTAGGAACTAAAGGAGACACATTTATCTTAGTTTTGTCTCCAAATAGATTTCTTATTTACTGGACACCTTAGGAGGAGAGATATAGGATAGAGGAACCTATGCCAAAAAAGTATGATTCTTTGACTTTAAAGTACAAACATCATTTATCTTTCTTTGTGCAGAACAATTTCTATGTAGCTCTCAATGTGTTTCTAAAGGACAAAATAGGATTAGCCACTTATGACTCCTCAAAGCTGCCATGAATCCCTGAGGTTTCTGCTAAATCTATGAATGTTAGCTACCTTTCTATGGTCAGGTCACCTTTGAATCCCAGCATCTTAGGTTCCGCAGAAGCAGATCCTAAGATGAAGTTTTGTGTGCAAGTGACTTATTATAGAAATGTCCAAGGAAAACTAGAAATGGATTGGAGCTTGGGACAGAAAGAGGGAGAAGCTAAAGAAGTGTGAGATCTCAGGCAGAATTCCACCAGGGTGTCTTTGTCTTGATCCTTTGTGGAATGCAGATGTAGAAGTCACAAGTCAGAGTTGTCACAAATCCAGGCAAGGGAGTTGGCGAGGGAATAACTCCCACACATGTTAGTTGTTGGCCAACGTCTGATCCAGGTGAACATGAACTTCCAGGTACTTCGGCTCAGGTACTTTCTTACAGGCCAAAAGACACCAGAAGCCAAAGAGCTTCAGGTCCTGTCTGTTAAAAACAGTCCAGATCTGGCGGGTGCAGGTGCATGAAAATAGCAAAATAGAGATCCAAGGGGATCTTAATGGAACACTTATATTGTTTATTATTTGCAGATAACATAACTTGGGCTTGAGATGTGACACCTGACACATTCTCTGACCGATTTTTCTCTGTGAGAAATCCCTTCTTGGAGGCATAGAAAGGGACAGAAAAATTGCATTGGGATGCTCATCTACTTTCTCTGGACTTGGCTCTCTGTGGTCCTGATTTCCGTCTGCTATACAAGGTGGACCTGTTTGGGAGTTCATTTTCCTGTATCTCACATACAAGACAAGTCAATCACGACCCCTATCATATTTATGACTTCTGCTACATAGCATCAGCTTCCTTCCCTTCCCTATCCAGACGCTGAACTCCACAGAGGTTCTTGAGGGATAGGCACATATTCCCTGAATAGGAAGCTCCAAGATTTAGTGCATTCATATTCAAACCCTTCAGGAACTTGGAGCTGGGAGAAGCTTTTGGCTTAAAAACACGGTGTAATGATAACAGTTGAGCTTGATTGATATAACTGGTTCTTGACTTTATATTCAAAACCCACCATCAGATTCCAAATGTGCTCCTACAGCCTGAGCTCACAGGTGTCTGGAGAGTAACTATACTTTCCTCCAGGTATGAACGGAGAGCAGGGTTCACATCAGCAGGCATGACTTGGTTCAGGATTGTGGCTGGCCTCTTTTCTGATGATTTGGCAACTCTATGGCTCTCAGTATCCATGTTGAACCGATTGTTATATATTTTGCTGATCACGTCTCTTGACCCTTTTTGAGATTGAGTGCTTTTTGTGAATTACTAGAAAAAACTAGCCACATGTCAGAATCATGTGGCCCTAATCAAAACGAAATAACACAGTGGTGGGACTTTCCACTTCATGCCCTGGCAGGGATTTGCTCAG
The DNA here is from genome assembly GCF_000147115.1 of Myotis lucifugus. Classification (NCBI taxonomy): domain Eukaryota; kingdom Metazoa; phylum Chordata; class Mammalia; order Chiroptera; family Vespertilionidae; genus Myotis; species Myotis lucifugus. The sequence goes on from NW_005871087.1 coordinate 7,218,210, forward strand.
AATACAGCCCCTTTGCAGGGCCCGTCAGTGTGATGAAACAGGCCTGAGGGGCAGGGAATTGGATATTTTTACCAAGGTTTTATGATGCATTTCAGTAATAAGAAGTTTTTTTCCTATCGCAATCTCTCTCATTAGGGACTTATTGTAAGCAAGAAATCAATGACTATTGTCTTTGACTCATTATATTTCCTATGTTATAAAAACTTAGCATTGTTTTAATAAACAGCCAACGACTTTCTTCCCTTCCCTTTGATGAGTCTTAAGAAAATTGACTCATGTCACCATCTGTTTAAGTATCCCTAAGTATGCCATCCAAGTTATGGAGCATTGTCTATCCAGAACACAGATGACAGGCGGTACGTTTTTGATTGACTTCCTGTTCTTTTATCTCTTAGCTATTAGAAACGTATTCAGCATCTCAGTGGTATGTTTCAGCCAAAATCAAAAGTTTCTTTGCAGGAGTTGGCACAATATACTGCAGTATCTAGAATTTTATATTTTCATAAGAAGCCTGATGCACTTTTTCTGCCTTCTGCCCTGGTATAATGATTCTCTTCTCACATTACAATCCCAGGCTTGGGTCTTCAGAAGTCACCTTATCCTTGAGTAACCAGGCCACATTAGATTATGTCTTCTTTTTTTTTTCTAGACAGAAGGATAGTCTCTTAAGACCTCAGAATCTCATATTTGGGGTCAGTTGAATATGAAGCCCTTTTCGAGAATAATATATATAAGATTAATGTTCTGTGGAAGTTGGAAAATTTTGCTCTAAAATATTATAGATTATTGATAGATTTCTCAAAAGAAATGATCTCTGATAGTCTATGTTTATACAGTGGGTGAGGAGAGCACAAGATTTTTACCCAGGGTTATTGGCAAAATGTTAAAAAGTAGTAATTAGTCCACAGAGTCGATGGCTGCTGCACAAGAATTTTTAATTCTCCTGGATGAGTGTTGAGCTTGGCAGACCATGAAGACAATGATGTGGTTTCAAGTGCTGCCATGTCCTCAGTGCTTTGTGTTTCTCATCTACTCTTCCTTGGTATAAGTTGCTATCGCTCATGCCACATGGGGAAAATTAATACAGCTACTGTGGCCAGAATTTGATTGTTATGGTTATAAAAGACATTTGATGAGAAAGCTTAATAGTTAAAAAATAACTTTCTGTGAGAAAAATTCTGGATGGATGGTTTGGGGCTTTATTGAGGACCCCTCTTACTCTAGTGGAACTTTCCAGTGTGTTATTTAATGACCCCACATTTCAATGTCAGTAAGAGATTTCTGTCAAAATTCTCTATGAATTCATTCACATTGATAAAAGTGACAGTCTTTATTTATAGCTTCTGCTTCAAATATAATATTTAGAAGAGTTCAGTGACATTTTCATAGTAGAATGGCATTAGAACCATAAAATATAATAGAAGCAGAAAAAGTTCAAATGCATTTCATTTCCATTGAAGACACTAGTATGTCACACTGGAGGATGGTAAACCAATTAATTGCAATCAAGAAGAGCAAACCTGCTTCAGCATCTGAAGCAAAGCAGAACTGTAGTTTCCTCTTGGGAACCCAAAGCTCTTTACTTTCTTCCTTTGTAGGACATTAAGTTTCCCTGCTCAGTGTTTGAGGTGGACAATGTCATTGCTGAATATCTAAAAGGGGACCAAAAATGGACCTTTTTACTATATTTAAATGAAAATGGAAGAGGGGGAACATGGGGTAATGTTGGTGATCTGATAAATGGAAAATAGATTGGACCAAATATCTGACCTTGCTACAGAAACTTGTTCTATTGCGTTTTAGTTGCTTTACTTTTGTGTTTGGGATTTCTGGTAGTATTTCAACTTAGTGCTTCCCCCAAATTTACATGCACAGCAGTGACCTTGTGATCATGTTAAAATGTAGATTCTGATTCAGTAGATTGAGGTCTTAGTTCAGTGGGGCCTTAAATTCTGCATTTCTTAGAATACAAACGATGCCCAGTATAGAGCAGCAAGAATCCATACCTAGTAGGTGGAACTGGCAGACAGATGTGGCATCCCAGCCTTAACTCAGCCTTTCATGAAAGCAATAGGATTTCAGTATAAGCGCAACACCGCACACAGTGCTAAAATTAATCAAATCAGTGAGTACTCAGACTTAGTCCTTACTGTCCCTGAGTGCCTCTGCAGCTTTCTCCTAAGAGAGTACCTTATGAAAATGGCATGTCCCCTGAAAATTAGAATGATTGAACTGTCGGGAGTGTTGAGCCGCAAATGAGTCACACAGGTAACCTGCTTTCTGAAATAATCTCATGTTGTTAACCGGGTCTCTAATTAGTAGTTATAGATGTTTTTGATGTCTTTGAACTCTCTTTCAGAGAAACAGTTACAGCCCATGAGTAATGTACCTGGAGATGGTTACCTGTGTAGTGTGACAAGTTGGGGAAAGGGACAAATTGGTGTAGGAACTGATGCTGCCTACGTCTCCAGCTGTGACTCTAACGCTAATCTCACACTTTATTATAGAAAAAAGAAGGGAAGAAATAGGGTTCACAAATAGCTGCCACACAGGATGCCCATGGCCACAGCATCACCACCGATAGGTGTCTGCGCTGACGCTGGCCCTGCAGCAGGGGATTAATGAGATAATGTATGTCAAGGGCCTTAATCGCTTTGGGGGGAAGTGGCTGTGCAAACCCGAAGCTTTATATTATTGTTATGACTTTTCCTCTCACCTATGATTTTTCCACATTAGGCGGGCTTGTCAATTACCCACCTGTGCCCTGTTCATGCCACCATGATTTTCTCATTTTTAAAGTTTATGCCTCTAATTGAGAGACATTGATGTTTCCAGATTCATCCTGGCAGATTAATATTCAGCAAGAGAGACCTTCTGTCAATGGGCATTTTGAATTATGTGTTTAAAATTGCCTTTGATGACAAGGATGCCAAATGATGCACTTCACTAACACCATCTTGTGCTTCTCTGCTAGGTGTGTGATTGAAAACTGCAGATGTTTGATATCTTTTCCTGCGTTTGTTTGGTAAGTGAAATCTTAAATACATTATACTTCTTTGAAATTCATCTTCTGAGGCCATTTAGAGCAATAAGAGAAAATTGAAAAAATAAAAGACAGTATCTCTGAAATGTGGTGTCTAGAAAAGTCAACCTTTTAAATCAGACTCTGTTTTTGAGTAATTCTTTAGGATCCTAATGTTGTTAAGGAGCAGATGACAGAGTTAGCAGTAGTGGGCGTTAACAGGAGCCTTCGGCCCCTCAGGCACTGTGTTCAGTGAGAAGCATACACAGAAGATGAATCGGTCTGGTAGCTCCCTGTAGAACACACGGTATTGTTCTTTCTGGGGTCTTCAATGGCTTCAAAAATGAAAGTCTGCCAGCTACTTGAGCTTCTTATTAGAATGGTTCAGTGGATAATGGTCTTTGATGAAGAATGTTCTAGTAATAATTTATTAGTTTAAAAATAAAGTAGATTATTCACTCTTAAATGCAGATGTAGCAGGCATACCTTTCACAATTCTCTGCCCTCGTGGAAAAGCAATAGGAGTAGAGAAGGAAGAAAGAATAAATATTTCAAATTGTCAGATCTGGATTCAAGGAACATTTGTGAAATGTGAAGTATCACATGCTTCCATATGCATTTCCTGTCTGACACTCTAGCTATCTCTGCTGGAAGAGTTATTATCTGAGCATATAAATGAGGAAACAGAAGCTGATAGTAAGTGATTTATATTCACACAGTAATAAATGATGGAGCTTCAATTTAGAGTCTCAAATCTTCTGACTTAGAAATCTGGGACATTTAACATGATAATATGATGACATGGCCATTAGAAAAACTAGTATTTCACCACTGTATTCTGGCTATCTACCGATGTATAACCACCCTAAAGAGAAGGTGATTAGGTCACAAAGGTGGAGCCCTCAGGAATGAATTCGTGCTCTTATAAAAAAGAATCACATAGGAAAGTTTTTATGGACCAGAGATGGAAATGGTGCCTTTCATTTTTGCCCACGTTTCACTCGGTAGAACTCAGCCATGTGGCCACCCTTAGCCACACAAAGAGGCTGAGAAATTCAGTCTAGCAGCTGTGTCCAAAAAGGTTCTGGTGATTAGCTAGCAATCTCTGCCACAAACTGCTTCTCCCCTCCCGCACTCTCACCACCCGCAAAGGAAGGAAAGAAAAAATTCCTTTGGTAACAGTTGTAACCTTGTGTGTGTGTGTGTGTGTGTGTGTGTGTGTGTGTGTATTATGGGGGCAAGATGTCTGTGTATTAGAGATTGGGGAGAATAGTACAATGATATTGAACTTGAAGGAAAGCTAACAAACAGAAATTGGAATATACCAAACATAAATTAGGGCACAATTATAGTCAAAAAGGGGAGTCTCTTGCTTGCTTTACATATTTATCCAGTGACTTTAAAATAGGATTGTTTACAAAAATAGATGTGCTCTGATTTTCTTTTGTGTGAAGTACAAGTGTAGGTCACAGTTGTCTGCATAACAGGCACCGTAGTAGGATTTGATGAGATGAGATTTATTGAGAAAAATCCGGTGAGGAAACATGGGGAGAGAGTCAGAAAAAGACTGGAAGCACCTTCAGACCAAGAGGCAGGTCTGACCCCTCAGACTTGGAAGAAAGGAAGGGAGGGTGAGAGGAAGGAGGAAGGAAGGTATTAGATGCAGCACCACAGTTTCAGTAAGGCTGGCAGGGAGTCCTCCAGCCAAAGTCCTCCCATCAATGACTGTCCACATCTTGCAGGCTGAGTTCAGTCTGGCTGGAAGCAGCTATGGGAAGTGTGGTTGGATCACAGACAGTGAGGGATTTCGGAATGCAGCCACTTGGACTGTTGCCCATTTTGCTCCCAAGAGTAGGAGACCCAACAGGTGCCTTTTCATGGTTGCTGTGGTAGTGGTATGCCTTTGTTCCTATGCATAATTAGAACTTAGTGGCATAAAAATAACTATTTAGCAGTTATTACAAAAGCTACTCCTTATTTATTCTACTGACTGTACCCAAGCAGTAGTTTGAAAACTCCTAGTCAGGTGTGATTAAGTTAATTTTTGTTTTCAGGCTAGAAACATGCTTCTGTACTGTCAATGCATACGAAGAATGTCTTATGTTCACCTCACATCAGAAGTAATAAGGGAAAAACACTCTAAAATCGCACCTCAGGAGGAGTCAGCTGTTCCTTTCTTTTCTTCACTGAACTGCTTTCAACTCCATTATCCTGCTTAATAGGAAAGCATCCTTTCTAAGCTTCAGACTAAGCTTCTTTCAACTCTGCCACCTTTTGCCTCTCTTATACTTTTGTTGTTTGTGTTTCATCACAAAAGGATGCTGGCAGTAACAAACATTCTCAAATATAAATGGTAGTTTCTTAACAAATACTAAGACACGGAAGAGTAAGCTAATTTTGAGTGATGACTTTTTTTTTTTAGTCGCAAATGTGAAAATGCTTTGTGACATTGGATTAAGATGCTGTTTCTTTCAACTTGTTTCAGAACAGAGAGGTTATTGAGAAGGGAGAATTCAGAACGCTATGCCCTTGCGTTACAATCTTATTCAATTTTATTTTAATTCATGCCATGCAAAAATAGTTTGCATAAGAAGTGTAGCTGAATATTTTGGTATGTCTATTTCAAAAGGGATATTTCTGGTTTTATTTTTCCCTTAAACTGTTGGATGGAGAGAAGTAAGGCTCATAATCCAATCAAATTAACAGACAAAGTCTCTGCAGTGATTTGGATCTGAAGCAAATGTGTAGCTGATCAGAGGGTAAGCTTATAGGAAAGTTGCACTGTAAACTCAATTGGCTACACCTGTGCACCTGAGCTGCTTTTCCAAATTTAATGTGCTAGTTCTGTCAGCCCATCATCTCTGATGTGGAAGAAAAGCACATTTAGTAATTTTAGAAAATTTGAGGTAAATCAGTTTGCCTGCTATTATTATTTATCTTCCCAGTCATTGTTGTGCTCATGATAGAGCTGATAAATGGATATAGTGGGAACACACTTATTTACAATAGAGGAAAATAGCCCAGTTAAACTTTCAAATGTTGTAAAAGCTGATCTTTAGATGAAGACTAGAGTGTTCTGGTACAGCCTGGGAAGAAATGGAGAACAAATTGTTGTTTCACAATAAAGGATGCAGAATTCCATGAAGTAGATGATGGGAAATAACTAACATTAGATGCAATAGAGTTAAATCATATTCATTTGATCATTCATTCATTCACTCACTTGACATTTGCTGTTCCAGGTGCTGGGTAGCTAACAGAGAACATCTAGGAAGAGAAAAGGTGTCAGGGAGAAAAAAAAATTATTCCTATAACCAGATACTTGGGCTCACCATAATGTACACTTAAGAACTGATTTCCTGAAAAATCAAGATGGTAATGACAACATAATAAGCATAGTTATAACATCATTTTGAAGACTCTATGCTAAACACTTTCTGTAGATGATTTAAGTTTCACTGTAGGCAGTTTAGTTGCTCTCATTTTACTGGTTGAAGAGAGACCTGAGGACATTTCCAGTTCTACTTGCCTCCAGAGAACAATGTGGCTATTACTGTTCTTCATAGGAGGGATGTGCCTTTGGTGTACTTTTACTCAAGTTTACTTGGAGAGCTAAAGCAAGTGTCGTTGGCACCTTGATTTGACCAACCCTCAGTGTCCAGCTTCCTCGTAGTGCAGACTCATTTATTCAGATCTTTGAAGGCTCCTCAGCAATAATGCTCTTAAGGAGCTTAACCTTCTTCCGAATGGAACTCAGTACATGTGGTGAGTTGTGGCTATTTACACAGTACTCATTTTGCCCAACTCTGCACCAACTGCATCTGTGGTGCACAGAGCTGTAGGCTCTGCGGCTGTCAGGAAGTTTTTTTTCCCTGGTTTCTCATCAGGGTTCAAGTTGTAACAACAGGACAGAAAAACGGGATGATGTGAGCACAGGGGTTATGTGCAGTGGGAGCATGGCCAGGGCTTTCAAAGTAAAATATGTAAACATTGGAACTCTTTGAAAGAGTTTACCAAGTGTCACTGAACAAATCACACCTGGTATTTGGTTCTCTTTGCTACAAAATCCAAGTTCAGTCTTTGAGAATCCCTGGGGTAAGTGTTCACAGGCAAACACAGAAATCCCTTTCACTTACATGATATGAGTCCATTACCTGCTGCTTAGGGCCAGAGTTATAGGGATAAAGATAACTAAGAAGTAGGTTAGTTTTTTATTCATACTTAATTTAATAAAAACAGCAATAGCAGCCACCACCACCATCTCTGAGTTAACATATTAAAGAGAAGACTAAAGGGAGATTTAGAGAAAAAATTATCCTATATAATAAAAGGATAATATGCAAATTGACCCTAATGGCAGAACGACTGGGAATGACCGGTTGCTATGATGCGCACTGACCACCAGGGGAGCTGCCCCCTGGTGGTCAGTGCACTCCCACAGGGGGAGCTCCGCTCAGCCACAAGCCGGCCTGTCGGCTGTGAGTGCAGCGGCGGTGGCGGGAGCTTCTCCTGCCTCCTTAGCAGCACTAAGGATGTCCAACAGTGGCATAGGCCTAAGCTGTCAGTTGGAGATCCCCCGAGGGCTCCCAGGTTGCCAGGGGGATGTCTGACTGCCAGCTTAGGCCTGATCCTCTGGGGAATGGGCCTAAGCTGGCAGGTGGACATCCCCGAGGGCTCCTGGACTGCCAGAGGGATGTCTTTCAGCTTAGGCCCAATCCCCCGGGATCGGGCCTAAGCCAGCAGGTGGACATCCCCTGAGGGGTCTAAGACTGCAAGAGGGTGCAGGCCTGGCTGAGGGACACCCCCCTGAGTGCACGAAGTTTCGTGCACCAGGCCTCTAGTGTGTGTGTGTGTGTGTGTGTGTGTGTGTCTTGAAATTTTAATTAAATGATCACTTATGGATTTAAAAAAAATTTTTAGGGGAATTCCCACTTTTTAAAAAAATATATTTTATTTATTTTTTACAGAGAGAAAGAGAGAGGGATAGAGAGTTAGAAACATCGATGAGAGAGCAACATCGATCAGCTGCCTCCTGCACACCTCCTACTGGGGATGTGCCTGCAATCAAGGTACATGCCCTTGACTGGAATCGAACCTGAGACCTTTCAGTCCGCAGGCTGATGCTCTATCCTCTGAGCCAAACTGGTTAAGGCTGGATTTAAAATTTTTTAAAAAGTAAAATGTGTGTAGGTGTGTATATGTGAGTTGTATGCATACAGGGATGGGCAAAAGTAGATTTATAGTTGTTTGTATGGAAAATATATAATACAAGAATAAGTAATACAAGAATAAATTGTGTTTTTCATACTCACAACTGTAAACCCACTTTGCCCATCCCTGTATTGTGGAACACTGAACCTATAAAAGTTTTTTTTTGCATAGTAAATTGAACTCAATATTGCCATTAGTGAGGTGACAAAAAGAGATTTTTACTTAGACATATGTATTAATTGTGATTTATTTTTAAATGAACTAATATTCACCCTATATAATTTGGGGTGGCTAAGTTGATGCAAATTGTGCATTTTGGCTTTCTCCCCAGTGCTGTTTTTTCCCCTTGAGCAGTTTTATCCTGGGTGGTGATTGTCAGGGGTCTTCAATGCACTGACTGGCAGTTTGGGGTAAAGAAAACAGCTGGGTTTCTGAATGACAGAAAGTAACACCAAATATAAGTAAAACTCTGAATAGAATGATAAGCTAGCAATAAAATGACCCTTTGAAAAAATAGATCTATTTCAAGTCAATTGAGGACATAAAATAAGTGAATTGCATTTTGATTATGAAAATTATTGCTTGATATATGATTTAACATATCCTCCCATATTTTATCTGGCCAGTGTGGCTCAGTTGGTTTGATTGTCTTCCTGTGCACCATCCTGTCACGCATTCAATTCCCGGTTTGCACACATACTAGGTTAAAGGTTTGATCCCCGGCTGGGGCTTGTACTGATTGATGTTTCTCTCTGACATTAATATTCCTCCCTCCCACCCTTCCTCCCTCCCTCCTTCCTTCCCTCCCTCCCTTTCTCCCTTCCTAAAATTAATTTTAAAAAATGCATCCAAGATATAGGCTGGTAATTTCAGCTATCTAATTAGTTTGACCATATAGCACTTGGTTATTAGAGCATCTTTGTTTTCAATGGCTCATTTAGCTGAACACATAAATAGATATTCTAATTCCATTTTAGGCAAAAGTACCTGATGATAAAGAAATGGTATAAGACAGATTCTGTAATAGGAGTTCATTTTTTGAAAATCTATATTCATGGGAGACTTCTATACTCTATACTTGGCATGTTCAATTGGAAAATTACCTTCTATTTAGTGGGTATTTTGTCTGGATGGGTAGTATTAATGATTTACTTTCTTCCTTCCATTAATAAAACATTAATAGATGTTTTCATAATTCTAATGTTTTAACAGTGTAGAATGTTTTTCTCGTTTTAAGCAAGGTATATGTGCCTGAAGAAAAGTCATTTCATGTTGTTTACATTTCTTATAGAGTAGTTTATGAAAATGTGTTTGAAAGGAATCAATGTCCTTTACTTGACATTTTTCTTCTCCTAAAATTGCTTAATGACTAGAAAGAGTCCCGGACACTTTGAATTTGAGCTTAGGACTTTTTTTGACACAGTTATCCATAAACATTTAAGAAAACCCAGTAATTTTTTACCTTAGTGATAACATGTTCTTTGAGTTTCTACTCTGAGCCAGACATTTGGTGTGCTCTATGGGAATCTGCAGAACTGAAATGTGGTTCCTACATTATTATTTTCTGGGAAATTGTTACTTAATTGGGGTGCCTTTTATCTTTAAATACGTATGTTTAAAGTACTAATCAAGTTGTAAATGAGGAATTTAATTAAATTGGGGACATAAATTTTTTAATACTATTCTAGTTTGAATTTTTTCTTAATTGAACAGATTAATTTTCTTAATGACTCTAATGTGCATAGGGGAAATCTTTGGGGGAAAACTAGTTAGGTTCATGGGGTTAAACTGTTTAGGTCTATTTTAAATCCTGTAGTGGCTGTAGGAAGTGCCCACCACACAGTGTAAAATGTTGATACTAGCAGATTGATGTATATAGTTTCATGTATTTGCATACACCCTATAATGGGGCTTGCTAAGTTATGCTAAAGCATTGCTGTTCTGTAATTGTACACCTCATTCTTTTAAGGGTATTTTATGATTTTCCAAGGTTAAGGTTGTGAGGGAGATCTGAATATAATATAAATGAGAATTGTAGGTGGGTGCCCTAACCAGAGAGGTAAGGATTGAGTTGGGAGTGGAAAGAAATGAAGTATAACTTTAGGATTTTTTTTACTTTGATGTCTCTTTTCCTGTCTTTTTCTGCTCTGATGCTTGGAGAACTTAGTGATATTCTGAAATATGATTCATAGAAATGTGCCATAGAAACTGGTGTGGAGAGAGAACCAATGGCAAATGTTATAAATCTCTACAAGGGTAATTGAGAGACAAGAAGATAAAAAGATAGGAAGCAGGATATGTAGAGGTTAAGATCATGGGATCTGGAGCTACATGTACCTTGGTTCAAATCTTGGCTCCACCATTTACAAATGTGACCTTGGTTAACTTATTTAAGCTCTTTGAAGTTGGTTTTATTATTTGTTATTCATGGATAATAATAGTAACCACCTTATTATGAGGATTAAATGAAATAATTCAGGGTACCTAGCACATAGTCATCTCTAAGTACACATAAGACTTTATTACTATTTATTATTATGTACATAAGAATGGGCTAAGTATAAAGGCAAGCTGGTACAGGTAGGAAGAGGGACTGTAAATTGAACAAGAAGTAGCTTTATATATCTAGGAGCCATTTTTGAAAGTGTAGTCAGGTTAGAAAGTTAATATTGACTCCTTGCTGCTCTATAGGAATTGTTTTGTAAGCAATACTTACAGTGTTGGTCCTATGGGGCTTTAAGTTATTAATGGATTTCCCTGCCTGTCTCCTGTTCTTTTGTATTAAAGAGCTCCTGAGGCATAAATGGTTTTTCTGCCCCTGTGCCCTGGATATAGATCTTTGTCCACTTCATTGGTAATGGGGGTCAGGATCCCCAGGGAGTAGCTATCTCAACACAAGAAAGACTGAGGGGACTATCTGGGGACAAAACACTGCAGCTTTAAATAAAGATCTTTGGAAAACAATTCCAAAACAGTGCTGTAGGATAAGTTGAAAGAGAATGGAAAGCAAGACCATATCTGCAGAGGGACCAGCTGATAAGGGGAAAAGCCCTGGCCCTGGACAAGAATAGAGGAAAGAAGAATAAAAATCCTGGTAATCAGGCAGAGGAAGTTGATTCTATGCTGTATTTCGATGTGAGAGAAGATTTTTTTTTAAGAATGTCCCAAGGCCAGAGACTTATTTTGAAAATTTAAATAAACCTTTTAGTTTGGAATAGTTTTAGAATTACAGAAAAGTTGCAAAGATAAGAGAGGGGCTTCCCATATATGCCTCGCCCAGTCTTCCTATTGTTGACATTTTATGTTACTATGCAACACTTGTCACAACTAAGGAATCAATATTGGTAAATTACTATTAACAACACTTTCTTTTATTTGTTTATTTATTATTATTATTTTTTAATCCTCACGCAAGGATATTTTTTCCCATTGATTTTTAGGGAGAGTGAAAGAGAGAGGGAAAGACAGAGAGAAACATCGATGTGAGAGAAACATATCGATTGGTTGCCTCCTGCACAAGCTCTGACCAGGCTTCGGGCCTGAGGAGGAGCCTGCAACCAAGGTACATGCCCTTGACCAGAATTGAACCTGGGATCCTTTGGTCTGCAGGCTGATGCTCTATCCACTGAGCCAAACTGGCTAGGGCTTGCTTTTAGATATCACTGGTTTTCCCTAATTCTTTTTTTTTTATATATATTCCAGGATCCCATACAAGATATCACATTGCATTTAGTTGTTATGTCTCCTTAGACTCGCTTGTCTGTGACAGTTTCTCAGAATTTCTTGTTTTTGATGTCCTTCACAATTTTGAGGAATGTTGGTCAGGTGTTTTGTAGAATATTCCTCAGTTGGGATATGTCTGAAGTTTTTTCACGGTTTTACTGGGGTTATATGTTTTTGAGAGGAAGACCATCAGGGGAAATGCCTTTCTACTTACATCATATCAACATGCTATGGGCATGCTATCAACGTGACTTATCGCTGGTGATGTTTTGACCTCGATCACCTGGCTGAAGGAGTGTTTGTTAGGTTTTCCACTATAGAGTTTCCTCTCCCTGTTCCAATCCCTACTCTCAGCAATTGAGTGACTAAATTCAGCCCTAACTCAGGAAGTGAGGAGGTATGCTCCACCTCCTTGAGGGCAGAGTATCTATAAAAACTATTAAGAATAATTTGTCTCTTCTCTCCTATTTATTTATTTATGCAATAATTTATTTAAATAAGTATGAACTTATGGATATCATGTTGTACTTTAGGTTATTATCTAATGCCTTGCTATTCATTTTGTTGTTCAAATTGTTCCAGCTTTGCTGGTCACTGGTGGTGGATTGTGAGAAGGGCTGGACATTGCCTAACTTCTCCTTCCTTGGTACCCCTGAAACATCAGACGGTACTTCTGGCCTTGGTTTTCTTGGTTTCTGGTTTTGGATTTGTTTGTTTGTTTGTGATGAAAACCGTTTCTATCTGAATGAGACATAGGTCAAGAATCCTGTCCTGGGATGTGGGAAAGGGAAGACCCCCACATCTGTTCCTGTCAGGCCCCCATCAGGGGACTTGGGCGATGTTCCTGTTATCAGCTCAAGAGCCCAAGACTGTAAAAATACTTGTTCACTGAAAAGGTGTAAGTGTAAATGTTTATTTGATGTTTGTAAGCATCTCTGTTTGTTTGCTGGGAACTTTGATTTGCTATGTGATATTCTGTGCTGGGTTGGGATTTTGGAATTCTGGGGTAAATTTAAAAGGTATTTGTGGCTTTTCTAGTCTGATTGGGACATTTAAGGATGGGGCTCACAGTTCCTCAAGGCAAAGATTTAATGGGCCCTTCCCCCTGCCTGTGCTGAATTATATAATATAGGCCAGTACTGATTAAGAAAAAAAAATGGGCCTGGGAATCTGTAAAGATAGGCGGGAATGAAGCTGGTCTAATGTACTGAAAGGGTTTGGTACCTATTACTGCTAGCAAAGGAGGGGCTGATACCCCCTCCTAGCGCACTCCCTTGAAAGAGGCCTGGTTGCTGCTCTGCCACAAAGGGAACTGGTAGAAACAAACCATGGAACCTGGTGGGGGCCATGGAGTGAGACCCTCGCGAGGTCTGAGAGTCACTGGAGCAGCCGGCCACCATGGGGCCCTGGGGAAAACCAGAGCTCCTGGTGTGGCGCCCAGAGGCAGTAGCCTCGGCTCCCCCACTGCCTGTGGGCCTGGAGGTGAAGTTGGGGACCCTGGTGCTCCTGCTGGTGCTCACGCTCATCTGCAGTCTGGTGCCCATCTGTGTGCTACGCCGACCGGGAGCCAGCCCCGAAGCCTCAGCCTTCCGCCAGAAAGTCCTGAGCCTGACGAGGCCCTGGCAGCCCTGCATGTGCGACCTGGGTCCATCACACCCACGTCCGGTCAGCGGACCCATCCATGATCCGGAAAGACTTCATCACCAAATGGAGTGTCGATCGAGATCAACGCAACCTGCTACCTGCCTGATGCTGGTAACATTGCTCGCGAATCAGATGATGCCTGCATCTTCATGGACATGGCTCCAAAGAGACAAGGACAATTTATAGAAAGGCCAAGAATAGACTTTAGTAGAATTTGGCTGCCTGAAGCGGCCATGATGCCAATATCATGTTTCATTGTATTGATATGTTATATTGACCTTTGATTCTCTTGCAGGTTTGAATGTATGTTGCCTATCCTGGAAGGGGAATGTGTGGGGTGAACCCCCAAAGTAAAGGGTGTCTAGCTGCCAAGACGGCAGGTACTCAACTGGTCAGGGAAGAGTGCCCATCAGGTTTTGATCTCTGTTGAGAGACAGTTGACGGTTGGCAGCCTGTATACTGTCTTGCAGGCCTGCATAACCATGCCCATGTCAGGGGTAGTAAGCTGGAAAAGGCCTGCTTAGAATAGAAGGTCTAAGGCATGGTTATGCATAGAAAGAAAGTTTAATGCCAACAATTAAAAGGAATTGGCAAGGAAAGTCAGAAAATCTTAGAGTAGATCAGTATGTCTTTCTTCTTATGTAATTCCTCCGAAATTTGGCAATGCTAACATGGCAATACATTTCTTTGCATAGATTCAATAAGACCGGTTCCTAATAGTGGTTTTATTAATGGAAAACTTTGACTGGAGTATCATGTTTTAAAGAGCCCTGTCTGAGCTCTAAAAACTTGAAGCCAGTAAGAATGCCACGAAGAAAGCCTGGTATCCTGCTTAGAAGCCCTGAAGATGGCTGGCGCTGGAGTGTCAGGCCGATGCCCTACCATCACTGGCGGTTGGTAAGAGTAGAAGGGGAGCAGTAGGGATGCCTCTGCGTTCCTGCGGAACCCCCACACACTCTGGGCCGCAACAAGTAAGAGGGCTACTGAGATGGGCCTTAAAACCTAGAGCGTGGGCTCAGGTGGAGTTGCTACAGGTGAGGGATTCACCTAACTCAGCAGATACTGCAGGTGGGCCTGATGGCAGCTGGGTGGCATGGCTTCCTGGCCCTACGGGGCACATTAAGATTCAACCATGAGATTCCAGCAAAGGTAGTCAGTTACCATTCTTGTTGTGTTTATGCAAACATCTGGACAGTAGATAAATTCATCTTGATTTGGCTTTTTGATAGCCGTGGAGGAATTTTAAGAAGAAAAATCCTATTTCAATAGAAGTTGTTAAAGCTAAAATGGTTTATTTCCCTTTCACCAGACCATTTGTTAAGATATGCCCAGAACGGCACTCTAGCAACGGTGGAA
>NW_005871087.1:7234049-7236384 GCF_000147115.1 Myotis lucifugus
GTAGTCAGTCCTTGATTTCAAGTGATGATGGTTTAGTTTGGAGTTTCCATTGTGTGATCTATATAATTTTCACCCCTCCCCCCAGGTTGTAACTTTTTTATGTTACAAAAGCCGGCTTCCTTTGAAAACAATGCCTCTGCTCTCTCAGGATTGTCTCTGTAGTGCTGAATTAATATCGCTTATAAGTTTTCTACTTCATTTTCTTCCTAGAAGAGATCAGCCTGCTTATAGCTCCTTAGAAATGCTACTTGGGACTCCAAAAACATTCCTTTGACTGATGTTTTCTTTGAATTTAGGATTTTTTCCCATCAAAAGTATTTTCCAGGAAAAATAATGGCAATATCTCTGAAATGTTAATCAGGTTCTGCAACCTGCTCCATCTCATCATTGCAGGTGCATTTTTAGTGGTATACTTTTAAAATATTTCATATTTGAGTTATGATTTATAAAAGGAGAAAGAACTAATAATATTGATGTTAAATTTTGCATATTGTGAGCCCCTCTCATATGTTACATTGAGCCAGCAAACAAGACTTTATTGTTGCATTATTCTAATGCCAATGAGACAATGAAAATAAAATATATTTTAATATGGAGTATCTATTCATATTATATATATGCTTTTAATATTTTACATATATTTAATTATTTAATTTAGAATTTACAAATCAATTATTTTTTAAAATGGCAATATGTACTTTGGGTAAATCTCTTGTTTTTTTTTTTTTTTTTTCTTAAATATATTTTATTGATTTTTTACAGAGAGGAAGGGAGAGAGATAGAGAGTTAGAAACATCGATCAGCTGCCTCCTGCACATCTCCCACTGGGGATGTGCCCGCAACCCAGGTACATGCCCTTGACCGGAATCGAACCTGGGACCTTTCAGTCCGCAGGCTGATGCTCTATCCACTGAGCCAAACCGGTTTTGGCAAATCTCTTGTTGATAGCCAATTGAGCTTGGCATTTTTTTTGTAGTTGATTTATATAGCTCAGATTTTATTTGTATAAAGACCTAAATCAGATGAACTCAAATACCAAATCAGATAGGCCCAAGTGCCTAATTCCTCATGCTTCAGTGAAGTGTTTTTAAACCTACTTATGGCTGACCAATAAAATTCTCCTTTTCTCCCATTTTGAAATCACCAGTTTTACTGAATGTACTTCAAATGCTTCATTTTAGTGTTTAAAAATTAAGTTTAATTCTGCTGTGCATGAAGGTATTTAGTGCCCTGAAGGATATTTGTTTATATTAGCATTTCCTTTCGAGCAGATCCAAAATGAAACAATTAAAGTCTCCTTGATGTGCAGAATGAGCTGGCATGAGACTAAAACAAAAGAAGTTTGGCCCTTGTGGCTGCTACATTTGAAAGCCTCATTGGAATGTGCTTTTATGGGCTCTTGGCTACTCTGCACTACTGGAAACCACTCGGGCAATTATCAAAGTTGTGAATTAGAAATTATGCAAAGCTCTCTCAGACAATCTGGACACCAGTGTACTTTATTTTTAAGAAATGACATATAGTGTAAAATATTTATGATAATACTTCACATTACACTAGTAGGTGTCTCCTGTATATTTGTTAGGACATCTCCGTACTGTGAAATCTTTTTGCTGGTCATATTTACATCTGCTGACAAACGGCATGAGATTGTCTGTTTTTATTATGATTATTAGGTTTTAGGTTATTTCACTAGAAGGGGTTTAGACAAGTAATTCAGTACATGGTTTAAATTGTTCAGGGAGTTATGTTACGTTTAAAAAGTTTTCTTAATAAAACTGTTGGATTTGAAAATAATTGCAAGAAAATTTTTTTAAAAAAAGTATTGGGAACTAGTGAAAGCAGAGTTGATTTTCGAAAGTACATTAATTGCTGGACAATAATATATCATCTTTTAATAAATTATCATGTCTGTATATAACTATTTGTTGAGTAGAAACAAGAGGATTAAATCCCTGGAAGAATGGAACATAGTTTGAATTTGAAGCAGTCTTTTTTATTTTATCAAAAAATAAACCTGATTGTTAATTGTGCTTTCTTTTTAAAAACGTCTAGATTCTCCTGCCACTATTTTCTAGCATGTTAGAGGCTTGTGAGAAAATTAGAATAGGTATAGAATATAAAATAGCTACATATTTTGTTTTGGCCAGTCTGAGGTTAGCAGGAGTGAAATTTTGATCTCGTTGTACATTTAATTGTCACAATAACCCCGTAACTCTCAGAAGCAGATCCCAAGATGAGGATTTCAGTGCAAGTCATGTCCATGGAGGTGATTCCAGGTCATACCAGGAAGGAAATGAGACAGGGAAGAACAGGAAACCAATGAAGTATAATT
>NW_005871087.1:7243044-7244634 GCF_000147115.1 Myotis lucifugus
CCCCGGGAGCACAGTATCAATTGAGACCTTGATAGAAATGCAGGGCTCCACCCCAAATCTGCTGAATCAGAAACTCAGTGAGAGGAGTCCAGGAGTCAGTGTTCTAGCAAGTCCTCCAGGGAGTTCTGAGGCAGTTCAAGTTTAAGAAACGTTGTCCTAGGTTATCCATGAGGAAGCAATTGTGCAGTCCATTGTGATTTCTTCTTATGTCCATTCATTCATTCAAACACAATTCTTTTTTTTTGTTTGTTTAATATATTTTATTGATTTTTTACAGAGAGGAAGGGAGAGGGATAGAGAGTTAGAAACATCGATGAGAGAGAAACATCGATCAGCTGCCTCCTGCACACTCCCCACTGGGGATGTGCCCGCAACCAAGGTACATGCCCTTGACCGGAATCGAACCTGGGACCCTTGAGTCCACAGACCGACGCTCTATCCACTGAGCCAAACCGGTTAGGGCCAAACACAATTCTTAGTGCTAATGGCACATGGGGCTGCTACTAGGTTATTCATGGGAGATTTTCACTATTTGCTCAATCTGCAGTAGCCTCCAGGCATAATTTCCATAATCTTCCAGGGGAGATATGCTTGAGGAATGTAAATCAGGTTTAATACTTGCTGAATTTTAACAGGTTTAGGAAAATAAAGCTGCTTCAAAACATGCCTGTAATGCATTGTAAATAAAATACAATGAATTCTGCATTGCTCACTATTTATTTTTATTATTCACTAATATTCTTCCACGTTTGCTGTAGTTAATTAAGTGGGTTGCCTGAAAATCAAATGTTTAGATTTCAAATCCTGTGAAAGCAAATAGTATCTTCTCTAAATTTTGCAAACTTAGAAAAGTTGTGTAAATTATATTGATATTACCTAAAGAAAACACATGGAGCAAAATTGACTATTCTTTTTTTATTTTTTTTATTTTTATATATTTTATTGATTTTTTTACAGAGAGGAAGGAAGAGGGATAGAGAGTTAGAAACATCGATGAGAGAGAAACATTGATCAGCTGCCTCCTGCACACCCACCACTGGGGATGTGCCCGAAACCAAGGTACATGCCCTTGACCGGAATCAAACCTGGGACCCTTCAGTCGGCAGGCCGATGCTCTATCCACTGAGCCAAACCTGTTAGGGCAAAATTGACTATTCTTGAAAGCTTTTCCCACTTTCAGGTACATCCATGGTTAGCAAAATGACAATACATGTGTAACAGAGTGAGTTCTTGAGGAATGAACTGGCGCCTTGTTGTGTAATGAACTTTTTTGATCTCTTCCTCACAGAAAAGGCAGCCAGGATCTTGTCTTCTTGATTTCTGGGCTTATTTACCACAAGGGTATTCAGCAGTTTTCAATGTTTCTGGGGGGAAAAAGAAATTGCCACATTTTAGAGACATCCCCAAACAGTGTTTTTGCAAATTATTCTTGCAGTGTGTTCTGCGGAGCCCAACTTCTCAAACCCCTGAGGAAGCTGTGTTTTAACACAACTCTGATGTTGAGAGAAAGTTGGGTCTGAACCAACAGAGAACTGAAATCACTTTGAAAAAGTTGGGGGGGAGATTGGTGGCTTTTGAATGGAATAAGGG
>NW_005871087.1:7245049-7250137 GCF_000147115.1 Myotis lucifugus
GCGTAGCCTTACCTGGGCAGGTGGAGGCCTAGCCCTTACCCTGGGCAGGTGGAGGCCTAGCCCTCGCCTTTCATTCCCCCTTTGTCTTGGAACTTTCCGGCTCAATCATGAGACGGACTGCTTTTCTATTCCACCGTTGCTAGAGGCCCGTACTGGGCATATCTTAACAAATGGTCTGGTGGAAGGGAAAGAAACCATTTTAGCTTTAACAACTTCTATTGAAATAGGATTTTTCTTCTTAAAATTCCTCCATGGCTATCAAAAAGCCAAATCAAGATGAATTTATCTACTGTCCTGATGTTTGCATAAACACAACAAGAATGGTAACTGACTACCTTTGCTGGAATCTCATGGTTGAATCTTAATGTGCCCCATAGGGCCAGGAAGCCGCGCCACCCAGCTGCCATCAGGCCCTCCTGCAGTATCTGCTGAGTTAGGTGAATCCCTCACCTGTAACAACTCCACCTGAGCCCACGCTCTAGGCTTTAAGCCCATCTCAGTAGCCCTCCTACTTGTTGTGGCCCAGAGTGTGTGGGGGTTCCACAGGAACGCAGAGGCATCCCTACTGCTCCCCTTCTACTCTTACCAACCACCAATAATGGTAGGGCATGGGCCTGACGCTCCAGCACCAGCCATCTTCAGGGCTTCCAAGCAGGATACCAGGCTTTCTTCGTGGCATTTTTACTGGCTTCAAGTCTTTAGAGCTCAGACAGGGCTCTTTAAAACATGATACTCCAGTCAAAGTTTTCCATTAATAAAACCACTATTAGGAACCAGTCTTATTGAATCTATGCAAAGAAATGTATTGCCATGACTTATTTAGCATTGCCAATATTTCAGAGGAATTATGTAAGGAGAAAAACATACTGATCTGCTCTAAGATTTTCTGATTTTTCCTTGCCAATTCCTTTTCATGGAGTTATAACAAAACAGTAACTGTTGGAAATTGTCCTTGTCTCTTTGGAGCCATGTCCATGAAGATGCAGGCATCATCTAAGTCTATTACACAGTATTGTGGGGCTCCTGGCAGCAGGAGTGATCGCGAGCAATGTTACCAGCATCAGGCAGGTCGAGCACGCCGTAGCTTGAGCTTGAGCTGGTGGCGTTGATCTCGATCGACGCTCCATTTGGTGACGAAGTCTTCCCGGATCACGGATGGGTCCTCTGACCGGACGTGAGTGTGATGGACCCAGGTCGCTACGCCGTCTACCTTGAGAGCGGTGGGGGTCGTCAGCACCACAGTGTAGGGACCCTTCCAACGTGGTTCGAGGGTCTCCTGGCGGTGCCTTCTGTCGTGGACCCAATCTCCTGGTCTGTGCTGATGAGGAGTTGGGGTTGGGCTGGTCTCGTACAGATTCTAGGGCCCGTTGCCTTCCTTTCACAGGCAGGGGGAAGGGCCCATGAAATCTCTGCCCTGAGGAACTGTGAGCCCCACCCTTAAATGTCCCAATCAGACTAGAAAATCCACAAATACCTTTTAAATCTACCCCAGAATTTCAAAATCCCAACCCAGCACAGAATATCACATAGCAAATCAAAGTTCTCAGCAAACAAACAGACAGAGATGTTTACTAGTTAGGCGGGCCGATTCCACCTCTGACAGAGAGCAAGCGCCCTTAGGGAAAGATCCCAGTGGCCGCTCAGGGTACTTTGCTATCGGTCAGAGCACTCAGCCTCAAAGAAATCAAGCCTGTGGTTGTTGTTTTTTTTAGACACAAACAGAAATTTCACTAGCTAAACAATTTTCAATAAAGACAGATAACATTTCCCATTAAAAACTTTGAATCACCACAGGAGAAAACAAAACAAAACAGGAATAAACAAAAACACTTTTACACAGGCGCATGCCACATTTACAGCACAAAATACCAACAGATAACCTAGTTTGATTAACATATTATCTAGAGCCCGTGGGTAACCTGGGTTAAACTTAGGCATGTTATCTAAATTACAGTCCTGGGTGTCCAGAACCCTGAGTTGATAAGTTAACTGGAGCCCTCTGATCCTGGGACAGCTATGCTGTCCCTCCCAGGCAAAGGAAAAATGTGCCCTCTAAGCCCAGTATGAAACCAGTTTCTACCTGAAATAATACTTTAGAAATTGGATTACTGCTATCAGTCCCTTTTAAGACTTTGAAATAAGCTATTTAACTTTTTTTTAGGGAGGGAACATATAACCTTTAATTGCCCTTAGTTTAAGGAAAGCAGGGTTTTCTAGATTTAAGAGATTAGCTTAAAAATAGTATTAAATAAATCCGTGAGGCAAGCACACTTCCTGCCCCATAAAACTCCACCTTAAAGCTCCACCCTTGACTAAATCAGAGGGAGGGGCCTTTGCTGTTTCAAGATGGCGGCCCCCAGGGGAGCAGCAAGTCATGTGGCTGACATGGCGGCTGCCAAGTCATGCAGCCCAAAATGGTTGCTGTCTACACTTTTTTTTTGCAAATCAGGATCAATAAGCAAAGGCATTTAGTTACCAGAATTACACAAATTTTCCCAATTCAATCCGAACCTTAAACTTTTAGCTGGCAAGTCAAAATATTCAGCATTTCTCAATCAGTCTAGAATCTAGCTAGCATCCCTTTTTTTTTTGGGTAAATGATCAGTCTTGGGCTCCATCCTGCACATCTGCAAAGAGACTCTAGCTCAAAACTCTATCCAAAATCGGACAGTGCGCGCATTAGTTTTAAGCCAGCTTTTCTCTCTACACGTGCACAGAAATCCCAGACGCATTTACTTGGGGAGGGGGTGACCTGTTTTCACAGATCCTCACTCAGACACCCACCCGACCGAAATCGTGGAGCCACACAAAGGAGGGGAGAGGGCAGGCCCCCTCCCGCCACACTCGCACACTTTCACCAGACATTCACTCAGAGTTTAAACAATAACAACTTCCCAACTCCTGAGGGAGCTCTACAGCCTCCCCCAATCTCCTTGAAATGATCAATCACAATACCCAAAGGAGCAGTCTGAGTCCGTCCCATAACATCCATCCAGTAAGTCCACAGAAAACAAAAACACAGACAGACAAACAGGGCCCCAAAGAACAGCCTTCCAACTCCATGGAAGCAACTAGACGATGGCATTACGCCAAACCAGCGGGAGCGACCCGCCTCGTCTCAGATCCGCGAGAGGAATACACATCTCTCATGAGGGGAATACACATCCCTCGTGGGGAGCAGAACGTCTTCTAACTCTCCCCCGCCTGTGGTCGTTCACGGCGCGTCCGCCTGGACCCCTCAGGCACAGATTCCAGAAGTGAGCTCACACAGGACAGATAAAGAACAAGTCCCTGAACAGAGGCAGTAGAAACGACCTAGGAATGCTTCTCTTCTACCTTTTTTAAAAGATAGGCCAGATTTGAACCCTTAGCCAGTCCGAGTTTTGACAGTGAGTACCATCTAGAAGCCATTCCTCCAGATACAGGAAAAGTCCCTTAGAGATAACATATATCACACAGAACAGAATACACAACACACAGACACTTACCGCGGCCAGTCAGACTCTACGGATTGGGGGGGTCTCTCAATGGTTTTGGGGATCCCGGACGAGCCCCCAAATGTTATGCCCAGATTTCAGGATCCTCAAGAAACCACATCAGGGAGCCAGCCAGTCCGATGCAAAAGCATAAGAGTCTTTATTCGAGCTAGCTCGGCTCCCCCACCTTGCCGACGCAGCGACAGGAAGCAGAGAGAGAGATAACTCTGTGTGGAGACCGGTTATATAGGGGGAGTTGGAGGAAGGGGAGGAGAAAGGACTGTGCTCTGCCGATTGGCCAGGCACAAGTCTGTGTCTTGTTCCTGGGTGTGGCTAGTAGAGGCTTAGACTTCCGGGAAGAAGCTCCTTGCCAAGCACGTGGACAAGGTAAGATGGAGCACTTACCCTGGGGCAAGGTGGAGGGCGTAGCCCTTACCCTGGGGCAAGGTGGAGGGCCTAGCCCTCGCCCTTTCAGCATTATGTTTTTTAGGTGAAACAGTAAGTTCAGGTCTTTCTTTCCACAGCAATGCAGCACTATATATACAAGGAACCAAGCAATGGAGATGGCCAAGCTAATTTTAGAGTCCAGATTATGTGGATTAGTTTTCTGCATGCCTCACTGATACCCCTTATCTGCATTCAGGCCCAACCTCTAAAGACCAGCACTTGCTTTTTTGTGTGTGTGTGTGTCCTACACCTTTGCCACTATATCCTGCTTTCTCCATGCCCAAGGCAAGATGAAAGTATGTGAAATAAGTACCCCCACCCCCACCCCAGCTCTCACTCAAGGTCAATGGGAGTCAGTGTATAGTACATTCCCCTGCTTCTACACTCTGTGGTAGGGTAACTCTACTGCACATGCTATACATTGGCTCTTGAAGTTGCCCAGTAGGATTAAGTTCCAGTTAATCACATTGATAACCTATTTAATTATGGACACTTTATTGGCTCCTTTCTTTTCCCTATTGGTGTTTTCTGGAGTCACTTTCCAATGAACAATTTGTACTCAAATTCTTGTCTCAGGGTCTTCTCCTGGGAGCACCTAACCTATGAAATGATGTGCTCTTAATTTTGGGTTCTTTGATCTGTGTTCAAAATTTCAAAGATGAAGAAAGGGTCCAGTTCTTACCACTCTTGTGAGCAGACACATGAAGTCTTACAGGAAGAATAATTATTAAGTAATTTGATCTTATGGTTCATATTTTGACTTACTAATTTGTAATTAAACAGGGAGAACAAAATGTTATTCTCTTAAATACAAACATTGAGTGCCTGCTGAATACACAAAATTGTCATAGACAATATGGAAGATGTAGGAACTTTAAGTTAGAAACCCATGTCACCCATCAAGTAAAAATGATGGATGCTTCAGGTAACAGAAATGTAAACCCCCAGGACTGTGGTCACAATGTAATAGTCTTTGAGGCCTGGCTTTAGTCATGGAAGAATCTCAGGTCAATAGTTTAGAAGAGGAGATGAAAGAGCAGTGAGGATGGAAAAATGCAAGCATCACAAGCAGACTTGGTGCTAACAAATGTCAGTGAGGGGCTGAAATTTATATTGAAAACAATTATCTTTTTTAAAAAGTGTCTTGTTATTATATTTAGCCAAA
>NW_005871087.1:7250237-7292157 GCF_000147115.1 Myotis lucifugus
GAATTAGCACCTGTATTAGTTTCTTTTGTACTTATATTATCTCTGTGAGGGAGATTTTTTTTATTTATTTATTTTTTATATGATGTACTATATTTAAACAAGGCCCAGCATATTCAAATGGGGTTAATGCTAACAATGGCTGAAAGAACAGAGCTCTATTTGGCTGCTGTTTCAGAACTCTAAGCATCCATTATTTTTTCTTTTGAGGAGAACAATTGAGACAGTGTATTGTGGAGCAAGCAGAACAATATCTCCCACTTATTTGTTTGACTAAATTAATCCTCTTTGTGAAGAAGAGGTGGCTCCCGGAGTTGCTAATGCGATGTAGCACATTTCCCCTCCATGTCCCTGGCTATGAGCAAGTCTGCTCAACAGTGACCAAAGGTCATCCTGTTGATTGATTTTACTAATTGAAGAGCTTATTTGCTTCTCTAGATACTTTGGCCTGAAGGAAAAAACTATTAATTTGTGTTCTAATCACAATAGTTTCCAGTTAAATAGAATGGCACCTTTTCATCTTTTTCTTTTTCCCTTTCAATCCTTGCCACTTTTCTAAGAACCACTGAATTGGTTTTGGTCCAGTCACGAGTCCCTCATGCAAATGAAAACAACAAACTAATTGAGACCTTATAGTACTTGAGACCAAGGGATTTTCAAATTAGCACTGACACAAATTGGCCTCTTGGCTCGGAAGTAAGAAAACTTGGTCTCTGTTTGGATTTGTTACAGGCTTATTGTGAAAGGTCTTAAGACGGTTACCTATCTCCCTTCCCCTACCCAAGCCTGATCCTGAGTTCATATGTTAGGAGCTTTAAAACTCTAAATTCAGCTAGTACCTACGTTATTGTTTGTAATTTAATATACCTTCTTAAGATTAAAGTGTCATTTATAAATAACTGTTTAGGATGTTATCTCCCAGACAAGACTAGATCTGATTTTAAAAGCCTCCCTGAGAATTAAATGCATCCCTAGCAAAATAAATCTTTGTTTAACCACCACCATGTTCAATAAGTTGTCTCATCTTATTTTCCAACCTGCAGAGAGTGGGAGGAGGCAAGATAAACCAGACTCCAGAAGGCAGCCCTGGGTTAATCCTGAGGGTGGTAGGTGGGTAGTGGTAGAAAGGGCTTGGTGGCTGTGACCGGAAGTAACATCAGTTACTGAACCTGAAGTGAAGGCCTGCCACAATTCAAACCCACAGTTTCCACATGTCAGGTTCTAAATTTTGACTCCTACCAAGACCCAGATGGCGGCAGATGGCAATATGACAACTCTAGGGTAAGAGCTAGGAGAGAAGGAAGCAGATATAAGCAACTGATAAATGGCACAGGTCTGGCCCCAGATTTTGCTGCAGAAATGTCAAATAGTGAGTGGCCATAATGAAGGAATTAAAACCCGAAAACAGTTTCAATCCAAAAGCCACAGTGGCTATTAGTAAAGAATTTCCTTGTATTTCTTCTATAGTGAACCCTGAGTGATACACCCCATGCATCGCCTACCCCTCTGGGCATGGACTTAGCCTCCCAGTTGCCAGGAGTGCTGCAGCAAGGCTACTCTCAGCTTTCAGCCTCTTTGAGAGATAGCTCAGCTGTAAGGAGCTGCCTCATCCAAGTTTATAACCCAGTTTCAAGGTGGCCCACCTCCAGTAACTGATAAGTGTGAGGCATAAGGGCTTTTAAGGTTAGTATTTGTTTAATAAACACTCCAGTTTTCAAGATTATAAGGATGTCTCTCATTTTATTATACAATTTTAAAGTTTTATTTTAATCCATCTGGAATTGATTTTGTATAGAGTGAGGAAGGATTATGAATTCTTTTATCCCCCATATGGATAATCAGTTGTTTTATTCCTATTCGGTGTCTCACTGAAAGTTAAAGCCACTTCCATTATAGATCAAGTGTCTATACATGTGTGAGTGTGTGAACTTGTTTTGAGTTTTGTGGATTTTTTCCATTGACCTGTTATGTTTGTCTCCATTCCAATACCACACTGCCTTGATTACTCTAGCATTGAATTCGTCTTGATGTATGGTTGTTGATTTAGGCCCTAGTTTTCCTTCTTTAATGATTTCTCAACTGTTCTAAGTCTTTGTACTTACAAATAAAATTTAGATGAGCTTGTCAAGTTCCATTAAAACTCATCATAATTTAACAGGAATTATTTTAGATCTTGAAATATAGATGGAGAGAATTGACAACTTTACAATGTTGTCTTCTATTTATTGACGTAATATGTTTCTTCAATTATTTAGGTCTTCTGTAATGTTTTCCAGTCAGCTTCACAATTTTCTCCTCAAAGGTCTTTCATGTTTGTTAGCTTTATCCTTTTGTTAGTTATAGTTTTTAAGCTACTATAAATGATTATGTTCATTACCATATTCTTTTAATTTATTACTGGTGTCTAGAAATATAGCTGGCTATTGAATTTACATTTATTCACTTTGGTGAGTTCACTAATTGATTTTCATAATATGTCTACAGATTCTTTTTTTTAATTATATTTTATTTTTATTGTTAATATTATTACACATATCCCCATATTCCCCCACACTTTGCCCCCTTCCACCCAGATTCCTCCCTCTCCTACCTCTGGCCCTCAGCACATTGTTGTCTGTGTCCATGGACTATGCATATATATTCTTTAGCTATTCTCTTCACCTACTTTCATCCTGTTTGCCCCACCCACCTCTGCCTGACATTTGTCAGTCTGTACCATGTATCCAGGTCTCTAGTTCTATTTTGTGGGTCAGTTTAATTTGATTGTTAGATTTCACATATGAGTGAATCCTATGGTATTTTTCTTTCTCTGATTGGCTTATTTTACTTAGCATAATAATCTCCAGGTCCATCCATGCTGTGGCTTCCTTTTTACAGCTGAATAGTATTCCATTGTGTAAATGTACCACAGTTTTTTTTTTTATTCATTCATCTACTGATGGGCACTTGGACTGCTTCCAGATCTTGACTATTGTGAACAACACTGCTGTGAACATAGGGATGCATATATTCTTTCTGATTGGTGTTTCAGGATTCTTAGGATATATTCCCAGAAGTGGAATCCTTGGGTCAAAAGGGAGTTCCATTTTTAATTTTTTGAGGAACTTCCATACTGTTTTCCACAGTGGCTGCACCAGTCTGCAGTCCCACCAGGTTCCTCTTTTTCCATATCCTCGCTAATACTTATTGTTTGTTGATTTATTGGTGGTAGCCATTCTGACAGATGTGAAGTGATATCTTATTGTGGTTTTAATTTGCATCTCTCTGATCAGTGTTGTTGAGAACAAATTGGCAGTTACAAAATAGTCACAGGGATATAAAGTACAGCATAGAGAATATAGTCAATAATATTATAATAACTATGTATGGTGTTAAGTGGGTATTAGACTTTTGAGGGGATAACTTCATAAGTTGTATAACTGTCTAACCTCTATGCTGTACACCTGAAACTAATATACTATTGAATGTCAACTGCAATTGACAAGTTAATAAAAAGTCCTAAAACAATATTTTGTAACTTTTGGTGTACAAGTCTTATACATCTTGTGTTAAATTTATTTCTACATATTTGATTTTTGTGCTAATATAAATAGAATTGCTTTTTAAATTTTATTTTGCATTATTCATGTGTTAGAAATACAATTAATTTTTGTTTATTTATGTTGTATTTTGTAATCTTGCTTTTTAGTGAGGTCTTTAGGATTTTTATGTACAGGATCATGTTATCTGAAAACAGGTTTTACCTCTTCTTTTACAAATGTAGATAACTTTTCTGTCTTTTTTTGAAAGCTATTAATTTTTTATTTAATATATTTAATGTTAATATTTCTTTACAAGCCTATTTAGATATTTTTCTTTGTGTTTTTAGTGTCTTTCAAGGAAATGGTACATTTCATTTAAGTTATCAGATATGTGGACATAGAATTGCTCATAATATTTCTTTATTACCTTTTAATGTTCATGGGCTTGATAGTGATGGTCTGTCTTTAATTTCTCATATGCTTATCTGTCTTTATTCTTGGTCCCTTTTTACTTCTTGGTTAGCTTGGCTAGAGGTTTCCAATTTTATTGATCTTAAAGAACCAGCTTCTGATTTGGCTAATTTTCTCTATTGTTTTCAACTTCTTTTTTTTTCCTGTTTAATTTTAATTAGTTCTTATCTATTTCTTGCTTTAAGCTTAATAGAGCATTTTATGTGATTTCATTTTGTTTCCTCTTTTAGCAAGTCAATTATCCTTACTTAAAAATTGTTTTAGTTTTTGCTTTATAGTTTCCATATGAAGATAACATTTACTAAGGCATAATAAAATGTGTTCATTTGAAGCTGATATATATTCATTTTTAAAAAAATATATTTTATTGATTTTTTACAGAGAGGAAGGGAGAGGGATAGAGAGTTAGAAACATCGATGAGAGAGAAACATCGATCAGCTGCCTCCTGCACACCTCCTACTGGGGATGTGCCCGCAACCAAGGTACATGCCCTTGACCGGAATCGAACCTGTGACCCTTGAGTCCGAAGGCTGATGCTCTATCCACTGAGCCAAACCGGTTAGGGCTGATATATATTCTTAACAAACTTTCACTTTTACCCAAGATGAAATCACAGGTATTGGATTTATTCTCCCAACTAAAACAATATAAAAAATACATTTAAAAAAGTATATATAGCCCTGACCGGTTTGGCTCAGTGGATAGAGCATCGGCCTGCAGACTGAAAGGTCCCAGGTTGGATTCTGATCAAGGGCATGTACCTTGGTTGTAGGCACATCCCCAGTAGGGGGTGTGTAAGAGGCAGCTTATCGATGTTTCCCTCTCATCAATGTTTCTAACACTCTATCCCTCTCCCGTCCTCTCTGTAAAAAAATCAATAAAATATATTTTTTTAAAAGTATATATAAAGCAATAGTTTCCAAAACACTTGATGTAAAACAACAAAGGATACTGGTCTCCAGAGATGAGAGTAAATGATATTTGCTCTAAAATTCCCTCAGCTTACTACCTGGAAAGAAAGTTTCCACTCTGTCATGTATAATGGAAACTATATACATTTAGAAGAGGGGAGTGTTAGAAAAAGAATACACTGTGGTTGTCAGATATACTAAGAATGCCACTGTACAAAGAATATGTCTTGTTTAATCACTGCATTCAAGGAAGTTCAAAGCTATGGCTCCCCACTAAGTATTTATAGTTTATTTAAAATCTTATAAGTAATAAAATATTTTATCAATATGGAGCCATTTCTGCCATAACCAATATCAACTGGTGACAAATCTGACATTCTGTCTTTATCAGGTTCCCCAGGAAGCCACCTAGAAAGATAGCTCAAGATCAAATTTATCCATAAAATAGGAGAGTGTTACATTTACCTTTTATCCACTGTAGTCACTGCCAAGTGGCGATTAATTCCAACTGGAGTGGTGGGAGAAGGCTTTCTAGGGGGCATGCATTTTCAACTAAGTCTTGAAAAAAAAATGATCAGAAAGATTTCCAAGAGTGAAAAAGAGAGTCCTTAAGGGAAAGGTGCATTCCAGACTGAGGAGCGGGCCTACCTGATTACCCTCTACCCAGCCCCTGCCCCACCCAGGCCTTCACCTGTATTGACTCTTGAAGTCCACCTGGGCTTTCCTATGGGAATGAAATAGTAGGAACAAAGGTTACTGGATGACCTCTTAATGGTTCTAGTCAATGAACTACTCATCTTTCTAGGCATATTCTCTTAAATTCACAATCTAGTGCTACATTCTATGAGATGTAAAAAAGTCATCCAAAAATAGGCTAATCCTTTCTGAGACTTTTTTTCAACTTGAACTGATATTAAGAAATTATGAGGCATTTTTCCAACAGAATTAAGGCCCACTTGAATGATTTCCACATTTCTGGGCAGCGTAAAATCACCGCTGACCTCTTTCCTAGTAAATATTCAATGGAATAGCAGCATAAATTCTTTCTGTTTTTGTTACAAGGGAAGGGTGAAAGTTCCACAGATTTTTTTCCTTGCCCCCCCCCCGCCCTTAATGGAAGTCTTCAATTACACAAGAGAATATGATGGCTTTTAGGAATCTAAAACCATGAAATTCAATGTAATTACTTTGTTCCTTTTATTTTTAAAGCCATTTGTGTTAAAATGTTAGAAATTAAATTAAATTACTCTAAATTAAAAGGCATGCTTTTGGCATTTTGCAAGATGAACGAAAAAAATCTCATCAGAAATAAATGCTAGTTGTGCAGACAGTAGGGAATGAGACGGCCCTTGGTCCTCACTGTCACTGTCTGATTTCACTATCTCCTTTGCATTTAAAGTCACTCCATCAAAGTCTTGGACAGCTGTAAAATGCACTGCTGATACTACACAAGCCACCTGCTGATGTTTAGTGACTGGGACACAATTATTTAGACATAACTGCAGACAAGCACAACTTTCTACTTGAAAATGGACCTACTTAGCAAAGATAAAATTGAACATAAAATAAAGGAATTCTTGCATATATTTGGAAACAGCAAATGGCTGTGCTCGGTATTTCCATATATCAGCAATACAAAAAGTAGAAGCTAGAGGGAGGAATTGTGAAAGTGCTATTTTTTTAAAAATTGAATTACATTCTTATATCTTGGAAGAAAAACAAACCTGTATCAGGCTGCTCTAATAAAAGCTTTAATTATGTTACTTAATAAACAATGTGCTTCTCCTTATTAAAGACAAAGGAGAAATTCCCCCACGAAACTCCTTCTCCATTAGAGTCATGGAGAATGCCAAAATAATTACAGTATTACATAAGAGAAATGTATGTGTGGTATTTGCCATTAAGTGACGAAGGTTCAGACCTAGTTTAGTTAATTGGTGTGTAAAGCCCACAAAGATATAAGAATCTTTAAAAAATTGCAAATACCTTTATTAATATGAAAGCCTATGTGTTTGCAGGTTACCTACCAGTTTCTTCAATATTTTTATGGCAATTTGAAATTCTTTTGAATTTTTATCATGACCTTGTTTTAATTAGAAAATGTTTTGTATAATGGGATGATTCTTTACTTCTCTTTATAATTAATGAGTTAGGAATCATTAAGAGCTTAGAAAAAAATCTAAATACCTACTGGTTTTAGGTTTTCTCTTATGAATAGGTGCTTGCATTTCACAAATGGAGCATGTGTTTTTCATTCATTATGTTACTTTTAAAATGTGCACAAAAGTTAGGCCTTGCCAGAATACTGCCTCCCAGATATATGTGCTCCAAGGATGATATATATTCTATTGCAGTCTATTTTTATATCTGTGTAAATGTAAGCAGCAGCAATACATTATACTACTGTATTTAAGTACATCTCCTGGAATATTTGACCTAGATTTCTATTTACTTATTATGTGCTGTGGCCAAGATAACTAATGGGTAATTCAGCTATTTCATCACCAAGCATCTATGAGAAACAGTAAGATATACTCATAGACCCAATAGTTCAATATTAAACAATCCAAATGAC
This sequence comes from Myotis lucifugus, assembly GCF_000147115.1. Classification (NCBI taxonomy): domain Eukaryota; kingdom Metazoa; phylum Chordata; class Mammalia; order Chiroptera; family Vespertilionidae; genus Myotis; species Myotis lucifugus. The sequence continues at coordinate 7,257,714 of NW_005871087.1, forward strand.
AAAACAGAATTTACAGTTAGGGCTATATTGGTGCTTTGAAAGAAGTAAACATGATTACATGAGAGTATATGAAAGGGGATTTATATTTTTTGAAGAGTCAGGACAAACTTTTCTGAGGAGATATTTCAGGTGATAACTGAAGAATGAGACATATTTACTAATTTTGAAGGAGTGGGGGTTGGGAACTTTCTCTGCAGAGTGACAAACACGTGCAAAGGCACTGTGGTAGAAGAAAACGTGGCACATAAGAGGCACATAGAGGTGTACTAAGGTGCAGCCTCTCTGGTAAGGCAAAAGGTGAAGACAATATGCGATAAACTTTGAGATCCAGGTGGGGACCAGAGCAGTGAAGGCCTTCTTGACACAGAACCGAAGTGGAACAGAATCCCTGGCCCTAACCCCTAGATGCCAGCAGCACTCCCTTCCCAGCTGTGATAACCAAAAATACCTTCTGATATTGCCAAATATCCCTGGCAGGTCAGATGGGGGGGAAAAAGGGACAAAACTTTCTCCAGGCCTGGAATTAAAATACAGAGTGAGAAAAGAATTGAGTCTTTAAGTCTCTTATATTTAACTAGAGGCCCGGTGCATAAAATTTATGCAAAGGTAGGGTCCCTAGGCCTGACCAGCGATCAGGGCCTATTTGTGGGGTGACTGGCAGGGCTATTGGGGGGCCCCTGCTGGCACCCACTTTGGCTGGCCTGGGACCTGCGGGCTGGGGGCAGCTCCTGCATTGAGTGTCTGCCCCCTAGTGGTTAGTGCGTGTCATAGCGACCGGTCGTTCCACCGTTCAGTCGATTTGCATATTAGGCTTTTATTATATAGGATGGCTAAATAGAAGAAAAGTTCAGAAAACAAAGAAGAAGCCAGAAGACTGTGGTATATCAGTCAGCTATTGCCACAATAATACTGTGTAATATACTCCTGTGGACTGAATTGTGTGTCCCCAGATTCATATGGTGAAGGCCTAACTCTCAATATCTCAGAATATGACTGCATTTTGAGACAGAGCCTTTAAAATGTAATTAAATTAAAATAAGGCTGTTGACTGCTGTCCTTATAATAAAAGGAAATTTGGACAAAGAGACTCCAGGGGCCCGTGTGCACAAAGAAAAGGCTATGTGAGGAGGCAGCTGCCTACACAAGGCAAGGTCAGAGGCCTCTGGAGAAGCTAAACCTTTCAACGCCTTGATCTTAGACTTTTAGCCCCCAGAACTATAAGAAAATAAATTTCTGCTGTTCAAGCTTCTCAGTCTGTGGCATTTTCTCAACTAATACACATACCACCCCAAACTCGGAGGCCTAAAAGAACAGTCACTCATGCTCATGGGTTTGCTGGGTGTACTGGGCTAATGTGGGTACACCTGGCTGGAGAGTGTGCTGCAGCTGTGGTGGCTTTGGTGGCTCTGCTTTTGAATGTAAATCTTTAAGTTGGTTAGTGAGGTTCTGCTTTATGTATCTCTCCTACTCCTTAAGCCAGGTCCAACTGGAACATATTTTTCTTGACAGAAGTACAAGAGAATAAGTTGCCCAGACTTGGAACTGGCACATTGCCTCTTTCTACTTATTCCATGGGCCAAAGTGGTCACTTAGATAAACCAAGGTGTGGAGTACTCTCTGCCTACATTAGCACAGATGTGGATGTTGAGAAGGATGAACTACTGGAGGCAATAATTCAGCCTTTCACAGCTGGTGGCAGAGCGACCAAGGGAAAAGTCTTGTAGACAAAAAGGTGTGGTCATCAGCATTGAGCAAAACTGAGAGGCCAAATGACTGCATTTAGCAACAAGATGGCAACTAGTCATTTAGTGAGGGTTTTTTTGTTGTTTGTTTGTTTGTTTGTTTAGTGGAATGATGGAAAAATGGAGGAGGAAGCCTTAGCTAACACTAGAATTTGATTGTCACATCAGACTCATACATATCAGAGATCATACTCATTGTCTAGCTTTCCAAATAATTCGAGAATACAGGCAATAAAAATGCAGAAATAAATAAGAGGACTGAGACATGCTGCATGGTGATCCTGTCTCCTCCTTCCTTCATTGGTCATGTGCTTTCAGGTTCAGAATAATAGATGAGGGTATCTAGTGAGCTTTTGGGGGTTATTACATTACACAACAGAGAGCATTTAATAATGCTGATTATTTTATAATGCTGATAGTTATACAAGTTACTTGACATTCTCCAGGCAGCCATGCTTCACAGACACAATGTTTTTAGATTTACTTACTGTAAGTAATCTTTAATCATCCTGCTAGGCCACTGCATATATAAGGACTCATTCTACTAACAAAGAAAATTAGACTATTTACCCAGAAGTCTGGTTGAAAAGAAATTTAGACCAGGTCACCTGCCTTCATTTTTTTCCCCCCTAAAGGAAAGAAAACTTGTCGCGTAATCAAATATGAGGCAGAGCGTAGGACGGTAAGACAGCTCTCAAAAATCTTCTCTGAATAGTTCACAGTGAACTACAAGTTTGTAATGACTGCAGCTAGGAGGGACGGTGGGTGATTAAATCACACAATGTCTTTTGTATTCCAGAGCTTAAAAAAACGTTGGCACACGACAGGCATTTTCTGAGTATTTGTTAGATGAGTTAAGACATGAATGGACACATGGGTCTCCGAGGGACAGAGTTTTCCGAATGCAGAAGCAATTGGGAGGAAGGAGGATACTGATCGCGCTCTGGACACTGAAGTGCATGCCACACACAGGATAAAGATCCATTGCTTTTGAGAGCCTTACAAGAAGCCACATGATGAGAAGGTAGCTGGGTTTCAGTTGAGGATCAGAGTGGAGGTTTGAGCTCATGGGTGGCATTCCAGAATGTGGAGTGGAAAGCTTAGAGGGAGGGAGGGAACAGGTACTGATTTAGGTGCAAGAATGTGCACACAGCACCTGAGTGGATCATGTGATCAAGAATCAACTTTCTGGGGGGGAAAAGAGGGTTGGGCCTTCCATGCGGGGTTTACTCGTGAAAATGAGAATGGCTGCTTGATAAATCTGATCTCATTTTGTTCAGAGGTTTTGGCTGTCTCTTTCTGTTTCTAATCCTAGACTTTTATTTGCCTAAATTGAGAGAAAGAAAAAATAAGGTCATGGTTCAATAGAGTAGAATGATTTAGGATTTTGATAATGTCATTTTACGAAAAGAAAATAATACCCCTTAAATTAGAGCAAGTACATTTTCTCTGATCTATGATGATATGAAATTCCAAAATACTATGTTTCGACCAATTACAAATAATCCATCCCCACACCCATGGATGGTGTCATACAAAGGTTCCATATTTCTTGGGTCTTAGCAACTATTTGTTATGGGTGATCATTGAACTTTTCTGAGCCTCAGCTTCCTTGCTTTTAGAATAAATTCTATTACATTTAACTGTTAAAATTTGGGGAGAAATATGAAGAAGTATTATATACTTAGTATATAAATACAAAGTAAGCAGTACAGTACTTGTTGTATAATTAGTACTCTCTCACCTTTAGGAAGTTTTGATATGTAGCAAATATATCTGAAGTGTCCTTAAAGCTGTTTCCTTCTGTCTCTCTTTTTTTTTGGCAGGGGTTGGGGGGCCAATAGAGGGTGGGGGTTAAGTACCTTTATGATTAAAGAGTTTATCCTCCAGTCAGTTTTGATGGAACAGTCAGAGGAAAAAGTAAAAGGCACTCACTATAGAAATTAATTTGTGTAATACTCTCTCTTCTTAGGGGTTTAATGGGTGCCTTTCTCCATTAGGCTAATGACTCTTTGAAGGGACTCAGGCTCTCAGGGAGAGCATAAGAAGCCTACCGTTCTTTCCTGTAAGCACAAAGAATATGATATTTAATAGGAAGCAGTAATGACTTCTTTTATGTTCTTAATGAAAGAAAACATTTTATGTCTATAGGTATCTCTCTTTTACTCGCCATGGCACTTTAAGAGTTGATAAGTGAAATTTGACATTTGGAGACATTTAAAAGGAAAAACAGCTGTGTGCCAACGTATTATTGCTTCACGCAGTATACTGGGTCTATACACTTTATGAAGATAATACGCTTTCATTAGCTTTAAGTTACCAAAGAGAACATCATGCAGTAATTTTCTCCTACTGTTACCCAAGATACTTTTGGATAATAGAGCAATTTCCTGCTACTTTTAACAGAAAAAAATCAGGTTATAGTTAATTTCATTAAAGTAAGTGGTGGTTATAGACTGCCCTCTCTCCTTGCAGCTAATGCAGTCACAGGAGGTACGAAATGTAATTCAAGACCTTAAAGGATATATAATGTGCATGGTACTATGGCTGTGGTTATTCTGAAGCTCTGGGGTTCACCCAGTTAAGTTACATGAAAACAAGGTTAGTATGATGCCGCGGCCACTGTTTCTCACATAGAGCTTTGGTGAATGCAGAAAATTTCAGGTGGTTGTGTGGTAACGAAGCTGTAATTACAACAAAGTTGAAAACGGTCTTCCAAGTGTTGCCTAAATTTTCTATTCTCTTTTGAACAAAAGCCAAACAGATCTCTTCAGAATTCCTAATGACTGTGATATTGATAAGTCCAGCAGCCAATTCTTGATCCTTATCTTACTTGACTTCTCAACACCATTTGATCTAGTTGATTACTTCCTTACATCATGTTCCCTCTTTGGCTTCTGAGTCATCAACTCTTAGTTTTGCTTCCATCTTACTGCTTGCTTATGCCCACCCTCTTTTTCTAGTCTTCTTTCTCACATCTCCTTCCATTTCCCTGTCTTCTTAATGTTGGATTGTCTAAGGGCCCACTTTTATATTCAGTCAACATCCAGTAATCTCATGTAATCCTTTAGTTTTAATATGATTTTTATGCTGTTTACTAATTTACTTATTCAGACTGAATCTCTCTGAAATCCAGATTCTAAACCCAGGTGCTCATGAACATCTCCATTGGATGTCTAAGAGCTATCTCAGATTTAATATATCCAAACCAAATTCTTTCCTTGCACTTAATCCTGCTTCTCCTGCAGACTTCTCGACTACATAAATGGTAATTGTGTAAGACAAAATTTGAAGTCATCTTGACTTTTCTCTTTTTCTCACACCCCACATTTAATCCATTGGTAAATCTAGCTGTCTCTACCTTGAAAATATATTCAGAATTTTACCATCTTTACCACCACCACTGCTACCACTCAATGTTCAAATCACCATCATCTCTCTCTGGGGTTTTTGCCAAATCCTCCTACATTGTTCTTGCTTCCATCCTTGCTCCTCTATATCCTACACTTAGACCAGAGTAATCCTGCTTAAGTATGTCAGATTATGTCACCCTCTGGCTAAAAATATTTCACGGACTCGCTATCTCACTCAGAATAAAATCCGAAATCCTTACAGTGGCTGATGGGTTTCTATATAACCTGACCCCCGGTTGTCCTCCAACCCGATCTCTATCTAGCACTTTTTGCTTACTCCGCTCCAGTCACACCGGCCTCTTTGCTTTTCCTCAGTCACCAAGAACATGCTTTCCTCAGGACCTTGGTACTTACTTGTTCCTCTGCCTAGAAAACTCTTTTGTCCATCAACATGGCTGCTCCCTAACTCCCTTCATGTCTTTGCTCACACATCATCTTACTACCGAATCTTCTCTGACCATCCTGTGTGAAATTCAGTTCTCCCATTTATTCTCACCCTTTTCCTTGCCCTTCCTTTGCCCTTTTTTCTTTGTACCACCATCATATTATATATTTGCTAATTTAATTGTTTATTATCTGTCTCCATCATTAGAATGCACATGCTGAGTACAGGGAACTCTGTCTCTTTTGATCATTGCTGTATCCTCATGCCTAGTGTAGTGTCTTATTTGTATAAAGTGTTCAATCCATATTTGCAGAATGAGAGAAATAAGCTTTTTAAAATGTATGTAATGATTCATGAGGTCTCCTTAAACCAGCGGTCGCCAACCTTTTGGACCTCACAGACCACCGGTTGGCAACCGCTGCATAACCTATCACTTTCACTCTCTAGGGCAGCAGTTCTCAACCTGTGGGTCACGACCCCTTTGGCGGTCAAACGACCTTTTCACAGGGGTCGCCTAAGACCATCCTGCATATCAGATATTTACATTATGATTCATAACAGTAGCAACATTACAGTTATGAAGTAGCAACGAAAATAATTTTATGGTTGGGTCACAACATGAGGAACTGTATTTAAAGGGCCAGAAGGTTGAGAACCACTGCCTAGGGGTCTCTCTCATTATTCATTCCCCTGGTCCCTAACATCCGCTGCATGGTTGGACTCTAGTGCTTATAAGGGTGGATGGGAGGTTTTTGTTGTTATCATTATTAAAGGGCCAAGCTGTGGATGATTGGCCCCAGAGATTGGATGGACCCAAATGAACATGGTAGAGGTTGGGATGGGGCCCAAAAGTAGTTGATGGAGAGAAGCCCATGGAGATAATTCCTCTCAGGAGACGTGCAGAAGTAGGTGATTAGATGTCCCTGATTACAGGGAGGAACACAACATAAACAGGGGAAAGGGGCAATTCAGGCAGATGGTGTTGGTCAGGAAGATCCTGCTACAGGGGCGGCCTAGCCACAGTGCAGAGTTAGAAGCAGGGCTCTGGTTGCACAGCAGTAAAGACAGGCAGGAAAGACACAGAACTCAGAGATAAGAGTTTTTCTGAATTGAGGAAGAGTCAGGAGTTCTCAGGTAGAAGACACAAATAGATTTCTGGGTGACATTAATAAGAAGCAAAGAAATAAGACAGAGGACTGGAAATAAAAGGATTAGAAGTTTGTATTTGTCAAAATGTCAAAGGTCCACTTATGTCAGAATCACACAGGTTGTTTATTAAAAACGCAGAATTATATGCCCCTCCTCAGTTTATTGAGTCAGAATGAATAGGGCTGCTGTGGCAGCTCTATGATAAGGATAATCTGATAGGCATTTGATAAGGAAAATGATAAAAGGGAACAGCACAAGAGATGAAATTAGGTATTAAAATATTGTGATCAGAAATCTTAGGAATATCATATACCCTATGAACCCTTTTGAACACAAAGATTTTGGAAGGTTTATTGATAGAACTAGATTTACTTGTAAACTCCCGATTCTGCCTAGCACTAGGGAAGGGTCATATACTAGTACACGTGTGTATGTTTGTATGTGTGTATTTCTTATTCCCCCTCATATAAGTATGTTATTTATGACTCGTTTCTGTGTGTCTGTGTAGGTGGGTATTATTGAAAATGTGTGTTCACATTGTGCATTGGTAAAGACACTTATGGTCGCCCCTTAGATTGTACACATCTAATTCTAAAGAAGAGGTCAGATATAGGTGCCCTGATAGCCATAGCTGACCTGTAAGTCATTTATTCAATGAACAGTATCATCATTTTGAACATTATAAAGTCACTGGCAACTTTTAAACATTTGGAGATTTTGCTTAAAAATTAGGTATCTGATTTTTGATAAATCTGAATTTATGGCAAGGCTAATTTCCACATTTCACATTTCAGGAGAAGGGTGGCCATCTCTTTGTATGAAACCTAATTTTTTTGATTTGCCATAGTTTCCCCTTCCCCTACCCTTTCTTCGCCCTTTGGAGTTACTTGCCTAGTCCATCCATGAGATAAAATAATTTAATTCAGTGAATTGATTAATTCTTTCACCAACTAATTGGTCCACTCAATCAAGACAGATGATTAAGTGCACAGATATAAAAATAGTGTTTGACTCATGCTCTTGACCCTCCCATTGATTATTCTACCCCTAGGCCTTTAAATAAATTAAATCCAACTTCTAGGCAAAATATGTTGGCTTTAAAAGTTAATATATCAACTTTCCCCTATAAAATAAATGTCAAAAGAGAAGAGAGTATAGTGAATGGTAATTTTCACGAATTTTTTTTCAGATCCCATGTAGATGTATTAATATGAAAGAGGACACAAGAAGCTACTGTATAATTCATCTTCTTTAATAGAATAGAACTTCATTGTTTCAACTTATGTATTCTGTAATTTTTTTCATGATGAACATTTATGGTATTATAATTCCATAAACTGTAAAGGGTGGAAAAGAAATTGGACATGGCTGGGTTATCAGCAAAGAGGAAGGGATTTTCACTGACAATTCAAACAGACTAACATATGCTGGAAAGGTATCCCAAAAGAAACAAATAGTACTTACCTTACTAGCTGGAATGCTCCCATTACATCCAGCCTACAGTTAATATAGGTAAGAGAACTTCTTTAAATATTGCAGCAAAGCTGTGAATAGAGATGAACTAAAACTCTAAGAGAGGCTACTCGATCCTCCTTCCTTAGTGGGGAGAGTCACAGGCTGGCAGGCTGTATGCCTCCCCCTGAGAAGTGCTAGACTTCTCAACCCCATCTGTGAAGTCCTGGAGATGGGGACTGATTCCAATATTGAAAGAGAGAATTCAGAGCCAGAGAAGCTGGGGTTAGTATCAGGAAGCCCAAGGCTAGTGTTAGGAACCAAAGATAAGAATTAAGGAGAGACAGGAAAGAAAAGGAAAGTTATAGGATCAAAACAGTCAAGTGGATCTAACCCAGGGAAGAGCTGCTGAAGATTTCCCCCCACTAGTATGAACTCTAAATAGGAAATGTGATAATGGACACGCGGATATTGCATTTTATTGGCCTGGTAACAAGTTTTCTTTTTCTTTGTACGAGAATTTGTCAGGTCGTGGCACAAAGCCATTTATCAAAATATTTAACATCATTTGTAAATGAAGCACTCATCTTTAAGTGCCATGGTTAAAACAATTGATTTTTTTTTTATCCCTAAATCAAGGGCAAAATAATTCTCGAAATTAATGAACTTGGTCACTTGATATGGAGAAAATGCCAGACTACAGCAGCACAATCAAAGTTGCACACCTCACAACAAATCAGGTAAAAAGTACATCAATTTTGAAGAAGATAATAAAACCAGAATGAAAGTAAATGATTAATTATCATGTTCAAAGTAAAAGTAGGAGAGGAATTGGGAAATTTCTCTTTCAAAAGTCACTGTTAGCTGTTACATAATATAAAATGCAGTCAGCGTGAAAGTACAATTATTCTTGTGTATGTTTTAGATAATTACAGGTGGATGAACATAGCTGGGGTGGTATGGATTCGCTCAGGCCCACAGTGATGACTTTTTGTTCTGTTTTTCAATGAAACCCTATGCTCTCAGCTGTTAATGATTTTTTTATTCTGGATATTTTATAAATTAGAAATTTGTTTTGGGAGCAGTAGATGAAGAGCACCAGCGGTGTGCAGAGAAGGATGGGTGTTACTATGCAAATAAAGGCAGGTGACATGCATGTCCATCCATAGGTGGGTTTGTTTACAGGAAACAACTGGTAATGAAAGTACTTATTGTGAGCTTGAGTCAGCCATGAAGGAAATGGAGATTTTCAATAAGTTCATTTTGCATCCAATGTAGGTATATGAATATTCCAGCTTGGAGGGAAAAAGAGTGCACATGGGTTTTTAAGATGAGGGACGATTTTTTAAAAATTTTACAACAATGGTAATGCCAGTCCAAGTATGTTACTATGCTAATGTCAGTGTTTAGGAGACCCGATAAAACACCAGAGTTCATAATGAAGATCACATTATGATACCACAGCCAAAACTGGCTTGATTGTTAAGAGCTCTCTGCTATATTTTATGACTTCCATTTTTCATTGAAGAAACAAAATAATGACATATTGAACATCTTGACAGACAATATCTCAAACTGCTATCGATGACAACTAAACAAAACTGAAGCTGAATGCAATCAAAACACAAAGTAGAAAGCAAGACTCCATTATTTCACACGTAGAAATAGGCAATTTTTCCACTTTGGGGTGTGGTGTACTCATTAACTTAGCATCTGATGGAGTTCTTAAAGTAGCATTACACGAAGATATTTCTGTGTAATTCCTAAGCCTGTGTGTGGGTCATTGCTGCCATTGAGGATGACAGCTGTAAATTTGGAGTTTCACATTTAACAGAGATAAAGAATAAGAAAGGAAATTGAAACTGTCTGAATAGAAAATCTGATCTGTGCTCCAAGCTATTCCGTGTCACGTCACATAGGTGCTTGGGAAAATTTGCTCAAAGAAAAATTTATTTTCATTACTAGTAAACTGGTACTATTTTATAATATTTTAATTTTAAAAATAATCTAAAATCGCTGGTCTATGTGTGCACTAAATGCCGCATAAGTGGTCTGCAGATGATGAAATGCTCAAAAACACAGAGCTAGAGAACAAGTCATGTTAAAAGGCTGGGTGTAGGGCCAAAAGGAAAATGGAGCCAGAGGCTGGAGGTAATCAGTGCAACAGAGTGTGAGATACACAGCAATATGGAGATGAGTTAAGGCGATCCAGGATATTTTCCATGAGTCAGGCCGGGGTTCAGGACCAGCTCCTAGAGCAGTGATGGCGAACCTGTGACACATGTGTCAGAGGTGACACACAAACTCATTTTTTTGGTTGATTTTTCTGTTAAATGGCATTTAAATATATAAAATAAATATCAAAAATATAAGTCTTTGTTTTACTATGGTTGCAAATATCAAAAAATTTCTATATGTGACACGGCACCAGAATTAAGTTAGGGTTTTTCAAAATGCTGACATGCCGAGCTCAAAAGGTTCTCCATCACTGTCCTAGAGCATGCTGGGCGGCGGGGGCGGGGGGGGGGTTGGGTGTTGCTTTCAGTTAAAGGCAATAAAGTGGGGCTCACTAGTTGAAATGCTCTGAACCTTTTATTTTCATAGAAGGATATTATCTTTAAACCATTCTTTCTCAATCCCCTTCCCTTAATCATTTCATCCTGGGTGACCATCCCTGCAGGTCCCCCAACTGACAGATGCTCATATATCCCAAGTTAAGGCCTGGGCCTCTTTTATCATTTTATTCTTCCCATGGATGATTTTATGTATTTCTAGTTTTAAATAAATATTTCTGCCTCATCAATCTCTTAACTCATGCCCATTTTCAGCTGCCCGGGACTCTGTTCTTCGAGGAAATCTCCCCAAAGGTGCGTTTCCTTAAACCCACAAACAAAAGTGACCTCCTATTTTGACTTCTCATAGCACACAAGTCCTCTGAAATTATCACTGTCACATACTTGTAATTACTTAATCATGTATCATGAATGTGTTGAATCCTTCACACTGGATTATATGCCCCTTGAGATTTAAGATTATATTTTCTTTGTTGTTTTTTTTAACCCTGCTCATCCTCATTGCTCCCTACAGTCTTCAGGGTCTACCACTGTGGATGGTGCATAGTAGGTGTTCCAAGTAATTGATTACGTGAAAATATGAATAGGGAACCATTCCAGATACTTGCATCTCTGCTTCTGGCATTTCATTGGTAAAACAGAAATAAAATTACAATATAAAGCCCAATATATTTTTGTTCATTTGCCTGCCGTAGGAGATACTATTATTGGGATATAACATTTAATAGCTTTTTCAGTGTTCCTTTTTATAATCAGACACTTTTATTAAAATGTACTGAGTTCAGGATGATATGCAAAGTAAGACATAAAGCTAAAGGCCAAGGGAAATCAAATTTAGCAAAATTTAGTAAGAATGTGGAAAAAAGAAGCTTAGTATATTTTAATCTTTGTTAATCCTTGTAAATAAGTACTTAATATTAAAAGAAAGAACTGTCTGTAAGTTGTGGGCTTTTGCAGACCTACATGTCAAGAGCTGATGTTTTAGACAGTCTTATTACCTTAGTGACTTGATAAATTTCCTCTACTTAAAACTCTAATAAACTTGTAATCATTTAAGGGAGTCTGTGCATTCTCTGATGTATTTTTATTTTCCTTGCTCAATTTGTTTACTTTTTTTTCTTTCTATATAATAGATTTTACCCGTTGTTGGTTGTTCAGTGTTTTGGACATAAAAAATTGTGAGCTAATTGCAACCTTAAAAAACTTCAAGTGAATTCATTTATCTTAAATGGGCTTGATGAGCTTGGGACCTTCATTTATCTCTCTTACAAATACACAAACACATCAGAAAATATAATAGTTATTTAAGTCCTTAGAAAATACTTTTATCAAGATCACTCAACTAAAGTAGATAAGAAGAAAGCGAATTGGAATACACATACACAGACACACTTATACACACACACACACAGGAGCACATGCCCGTGTTCATATTTGTCATGCCTTTTACCTTGTAGTCAGAATGCATGGGTCAGAAACTAATGGGTGGAGATGGGAGTTGCACCATTCATTATTACACCTAATTATCCACTGTAAGCATTTTTGTGCGCCTTTGCTGGGTCCCTGGGCTCAGTGAGTTTGGTGCTCCTAATGTTAAGGAAGGAATGCTTCCACCAGATAACATAGTTATAGGTCCCATGAAATGAAATGGCTCCTATGTACCTATTGGGCTTTTCCTGCCATTCAACCAACAGGTAGAGAATAGCATCATTGTATTGGCAGGGGAAGTTGATCCCCATAATTGGATTGTCCGTCTGGTTTGGCTCAGTAGTTGAGCATTGACCCATGAACCAGGAGGTCATGGTTCCACTCCCAGTCAGGGATCATGCCCAGGTTGTGGGCTTGATCCCCAGTGGGGAGCATGCAGGAAGCAGCCAATCAATGATTCTCTCTCATCATTGATGTTTCTCTCTCTCTCTCTCTCTCTCTCTTCATCTCCCTTCCTCTCTCTGAAATAAATAAAAACATATCTTAAAAAAAGAAATTGGATTGTTCTTCCATGGTGAAAGGGGGTGAAGCAGACTATATGTATCTGGAATCCAAGGAATTCACTGGAGTGACTTTTGATACTACCTTTCCCAATAGAACAACCCGATAAAGATAGATCACTGTCTCATTTGCCAGAGGAATGAAATTGTGGAGTAGAAGAAGGAAGCTATAATTACAAACTTAGGTCTTAGGAACCAGGTACAAGAAAAACAACTGAAGCAACTATGATTTATGTTTCCTAATTATTAATTTTTTCTTTTTACTTTATATTAAGAACACAATATCAGCTGTTATATAAGGTTTGAGATGAAAGTATGACTGAATGGACATCACCCTATTATACAGTTGCCAATGGGACTTCAAACATTTTTTACATTGGGGACATGAACTTTTCACCTGGACAAGGGCAAGAATAACTGCTGAGAGAAAAGGAAAGTTGACTGTGATACAAATTCATTCTTTATCTCAAGATCTACTCTTTAACCTTTTCTGCCCCAAGCAACCAAGTTGTAAGACTTGAATGTATGCTCTTTTTTGCCCTCCACCTTCTGGTTGGGTTTGGCAAATAAGTCGCCAAAGCTGTAGATCAGCAGGAGAGAGAAAGATGAGGCCTCAGTGTTTACTCTTCTGGCTTAAGTTGCCTCTGGCTGGCCTCTTTGACTAAAGTTCAATATTTCACTCAAAGTAGCCTCTTCTACATGACTTGCCTTTAAGCCTATGGGTAGTTGCCTTTACACTGAATTAGTTCACTAGCACCTTCTGGTTTTCCTAGAACCTGTACCCATGTTTGTAAGCCCCTCTCAAATTATCCTAATTTGTGTGACCATCTGCTTCTTGGTAGGAACATCACTGACATAATATCTTCTACAACTCCTGTCAGTAAAAGGAAACTACCCAGCTGGTGTGGCTCAGTGGTTGAGCATCAACCTATGAATCAGGAAGTCACAGTTTGATTGCCAGTCAGGGCACATGCCAAGGTTGTGGGCTCAATCCCCAGTAGGGGGCATGCAGGAGGCAGCTGATCAATGATTCTCTGTCATCATTGATGTTTCTCTTTCTCCCTCTCCCTTTTTCTCTCTGAAAGCAATAAAAACATATTTTAAAAAATAAATAAAAGGAAACTAGACCATGAATAAGAGTTTGAACTGGAGAAGAGGTTATGAATTGTGGTTTGGGGCTTTTAGAAGATGGAAGAGTAAGAGCTAGGGATTAAGAATGTAGGGAAGCATTATGAATCTCTTAATTTTCTTTTAAGTATTTTCTCCCATTTGGTAGGTTGCCTTTTCTTTCCTTTTTTTTCTTATTATAACCTTTTAAAATTGGGGTATAATTGCCATATAATATACTACTTTTAGGTATACCTCATAATGATTCGATATTTGCATATATTGTTCAATGATCAGCACAATAAGTCTAGTAACATCCATCATCACACATAGTTGCACATTTTTTTCTTATGAGAAGAACTTTAAAGATCTACTCTCTTAGCAACTTTCAAATATATAAAAGTAGTATTAACTATTGTCACCATGCTGTATTTTATATCCCGAGGAGTTATTTATTTTATAACCGGAATCTCGGATAGCAGGCCCATTCTAGTTCTGTCTTGTCATAGTAACAATGTCAGCTTGTTCTTCAGATTTTTATAATTCATAATTTAGCCTGATATCCAGAGTGGCACATAATTTATGATGCTCAGTGAGAAATAAAAATGCACAGACTCTTAATGAAATAATTCATAGTAACTGCAACATGACAAAAGCAGAGCCATGGACCAAGTGCAGAGCCCCTGAGTGCCAGCCAGCCCCGGTGCTACTACCGCTTGCATGCCTATGGCACTGGCCCTGCCTGCAATCCATGGATCTGAGAGATGCTGCCAACTTACTGGTAAAACAAAAAGAGCAGATGTAAGCTACCAAAATCAAGATAAGCCTTAAGTAAAATACATATTTTGCCATAATGCCTGAAGGCGGAGAGAGCTGCCGTTATTCAAACTTTTTCTTCCTCCCTGAGGCTACTTATAAGAAGGTAGATGCATTAGATTTCAGAGTTTGGCCTGGCTAGTGTGGCTCAGTGGTTGAGCGTTGACCTATGAACCAGGAGGTCACGGTTCAATTCCCTGATTAGGGCACATGCCTGGGTTGCAGGCTCAAGCCCCAGTGTGGGGCGTGCAGGAGGCAGCCGCTCAATGATCCTATTTCATCATTGATGTTTCTTTCTCTCCCCCTCTCCCCTCCTCTCTGAAATCAATAAAAATAGCATTTTATAAATAGATTCAGAATTTGGGGCCTTTGGGATACCGAGACAATGATTCTCGATGTTGGCTGCTAATTTGAATGTTCTGGGAAGCTTTAAAAAGCAACACACACCCAATTAATTGTTTTGTGCTGGGGCCAATGTACTTTAACAACTTCCAGATGATACTGATTTGTGGTTGGTTTGTAAACTGTTACCTTAATTTTTTCCTTCAGAGTTGGAAGTTGTTGGCAGTTCAGTTACTCCTGAAGAGAAGTTGACACATTGCTTTTGTCTTCTAAGGAAAAGGGTCTTTTTCTGGCCTTATTCCTGAAGGATACTTTTTGCTGGATATAGAGTTCTGAGTTGACATATTTCCCCCCAAAAAACGTTAATAAACCTGGTTATCCCCTGTGGTGGCAGGCAGAAAAATAATCCCTCAGAGATGTCCCTGTTCTAATGCTAAGGACCTATGGATAAGTTACCTTATTGACAACCAGCCAGGATCAAGCAGGTGGGCTCAATTTAGTCACACGGGTTCTGGCACGTGGACAATTTTTTCCAGCTGCGGTCAGAGGGAGGCATAAATAGGGATAAATGGCTAGAGAGATGCACTGTTGCTTGCTTTGAAAATGGAGGGAAAGAAAGAGGGAGGCTCTAGAAATAGAAAAGGCAAAGAACTGGATGCTCTCCTGGACGCCCCAGAAAGGAAACAGCCCTCCAGACACGTTGATTCTAGTCCAGGGAGACCAAGCTGAAGTTCGAACCACAAAACTGTAAGGTAAGGGATTTATGTTCCTAGAAGCCACTAAGCTTGTGGCGATTTGTTACAACAGCAATGGAAAAGTAAAGCCACAGTCCTCCGTTTGATGACTGGTTTCTGTTTCTGGTTTTTGTTTAGCAGTCCTCAGTCATCGGAGTTGTTTCTTTTCGTGCAATGTTATTTTCTCTGAATGTTTTCTGGCGTTTTTGGTGTTCAGCAGTTTTATGAAGTGTCCCGGCAGGGTTTTGTTTGAGTGTTCCCATTTGGGGGTTTGCTAAGCTACTTTCAGCTGTAGTATTATGGATATTGCTCTAAATTGCAATTTTTAAAGAATGATTGGAAAATGTAGAGGGTTAAATGGGTTGAAGAAACCTGTTCTTCTTTTTAAAGATTGTTTCATTATTCTGTGTCCTTGAAAAATCCATATAAATTTTGGGATTAGTTTGTCAGTTTATGCAAAGAAATCACCTGGGATGTTGATAAGGATTGTGTTGAATCTGCAGACCAATTTGGCAAGTATTGTCATCTTAACAAGTTTAAGTCTTCTGATGTCCATATATTTGTCTTTTCTAATTCCTATCAAGCTTTTAGAGTGTAAGTTTTGCATTTATTTTGTTATTTTTTAGTATTCTTCCTGAGACTATTTAAATAGAATTCTTTTCTTGATTTCTTTATTTGCTTATTGCTACTGTATAGAAAAACCATAGATTTTAATTTGTTGATTTTATATCCTGAAAACTCACTGAATGCCTTAATTAGTTCTAATTTTTATTATTAGACTCTCCTTAGTATTTTTTTGTTGTTAATGTGGTATATTACATGAGTTGATTTTTAGGTGTTGAACAAAATTTGCATTCCTGGAATAAATTATATCTGGTCATGGTGTATAATTAATAATCCCTTGGATGCGTTGCTAGGTTTGACTTAAAATATTTTGTTAAGTACTTTTGTATCTATATTTATAAAACATTGTTGTTGTTTTTCTTTTCTTATAATGTCTGAAGCCTGAAAGCAAGCCCCACTAAGAGGATGTGTAAGGAAATCTCCCACACCTGGGTTCTAGCACGCAGGCTAAATGGAAAAATCTTGGAAATTCAAAGGCTGTGGGCAGAAGCCGATCAGGTGGTGGGAATACCTCCTCAAAAAGTGCTTAAAGGAGCTATTGCTTGTATGTGGAGTACTCCAGAACTTTGCTGTCTTGCCAGGGAAGGGCTAAATTCTTGGTTCCAGGACATGTGTAGGGAAGTCTGAAGATAACTAGATTTTTATGAGATGTGGGGATTGAGTAAAGAGGAAGCTATTAGTGATAGACTTTATCTCTGTCTCCCACTGTGGAGCCAGACACAGCCTGTTGTTTTAAAAATATTTTTTCTTTTAATTATTGACACTATTGCAGATGTCCCCCATTCCCTCCCCCTTTTCCAGCTTCCACGCAGCCCCTGTTTTAACACATCAAGTGCCTCATGCTCCAAAGTAGAGTGACCAATCATCCTGGTTTGCTCTGGACTATAGAGGTTCCCAGGAGATGGGACCTATGGTGCTAAAACTGGGAGAGAACAGGGCAAACTGGGCCAAGTTGGCCACCCTATTTCAGTGTCCTACGGCTCCCAGTAAAAATATGAATTCTCCCTCTACTCGGTCAGCTGGGTGGGAAGAAGAAAGCAGTGTTCCTGGAATAACCCACATGTATGAAAGGATAATTAATCTCTAAACCTAGGGTTTCTCATACTGGGAGTAAGTGTAACAGGTTTTTACAGTTCTCTGTGGGAATATTATTTTTATTTCAATGATAAAGCTAAATGTAAGATATTTTTAAAAAGAAATCAGAGCATGTGTCTTATAACAGGACATTGCTTAGAACCTTCGATGCCTGAGTTTTGGGCTGTTTGATGTCTGGAAGCTCTGCTTCAGTTTTCAGGTCCTAACAAGTAAAAAGCACAGTCTAACTCTACAGTTAATACCAAGCGAAGGCCAAATGTCTTCCCTGCAGGTGATTGCAATAAAGCTCTCCCAGTCTTTCTGCCAGAAAAGAGGTGAGAAAGTGGAGTTACAGCAAAACACAAAGTAGTGAAGAACGTAGAACTCAAACATCTGTATGTGTCATTGCAGTTAGTAGCCTTCGGGTTGAGACTCCTGGATTCGCTTTGGTGCAGTAGCATCATCGGTTATGTTAAATTACTGCTTCTAATAATTACCGCTTATTGGCTTAGCAACTTTTTGAGTTTTCACTTGGTTTTATTGTTGAATGAGAACAATAGTTATAATTAGTTTATATTAAGATTTTGTGCATACTGTATAAGTAACAATTAATGTCAACACTGAGAATATAGATTTTATATAAATACAATGTTAATGTAAATGTAAATAATGTTTTCTTTCTTTAAATGGCAATATAAAGAGAAGTATGTACAGCTTTCTGAAGGTATTCTGACTTCATGCAGATACATTTCTGTTGTAAAATTTTAGGCTCTGTTGAGGGAGATAGCAAGGATTCAGTAGGGAGGAAGGAAGAGAAAGTGGGAGGTCACTTTGTTTAAAGAGCTAACATACTTTTTATAGTTCATATCTGATTTTCTGCCATGGTTGATTGTATTCTTTAGAATCCACAAACTTTTTATGTAAAGATAGCTGATTAATGAAGCCCATGATTTTAGTGGCAAGATTCTAAGGAAATATAAGTTTTTAGGTGTAAGTCATTTGGGGGTGGGTATCTGATATTTGAGTGTATAATAATATTGAGAAATAAAATAAATAATACTTAACATATATTGATTGCTTACATGTCACATACTGTTCTGTTTATTAGACTATTTTCTTTTCCTCAACCACTTAGGAATAAGCTATTGTTATTTCCACTTCATAGAAGAGAAAGCAGAGGCACAGAAAAGTGCAGTAATTTGCCTGAGGACACACACTTACAAATAATGAATCTTGATTTCGCAAGTATTCTGGTTTTAGAGTGCACACTCTTAGGCATTATGCTATTAAATGTGATTAGCAATATCAGTATCAATGACCTATCTTAGAGAATACATTTAAGACACTATGTAAATGCATGGAAATAAGTAATTAGCAATTAACAAATACCAATTTATAATTAAAGACAGATCTTTGGTGCTAATTACTGTATGTGACATTAAAGTGAAAAGGGACAAGAAAATTTTTCCACTATAACTGAAGACTCCATTTTATTTCACATTTATAATGTAGCTGCACATTATATAACTAGTGATAAACTAGAATTTATTGGTGTCTTCAAGCATAAATGGGGATTCCCTTATTGACTAAGATTCCAAAAAGTTAGATGGCAGTGTTGTAAAGTGTTTGGAATGTTGCATCTAACATTGCCCCATTTCTAAAAGTGAAGAGTATAAGAAAAGTGCAGGTGTTTGAGGAATAGATTATGTTCTATTAAAGTTCATCTTCCTAGGAGAAAATATTTTGCTACTTTATAAGCTTAGGTTGCACAAGAACTGGAATTTCTGAATGAGGTAAAGTTATTACTGTCATTAATAAGGGTTCTGTTACTTAGTAACTTGGAACATTTTATTATCTTCTTAAAGTAATAAACTCCATAGGAATGATCAATATAATGCCTCAAAATTGTTTCCAAGGAGTATATTTAAACCTGGATTTATATATACATACATCAGAAATATTTCTGCCTCAGTGAACTGCATATAAAGAGGCTTCTGTTTTTGTTTCTAAGGCAAAACAGTAGAAATGTAAATGGGTCACTTAAATGAAAAGTCCAAGGGTAGGGCTCACTTTAAAAGTAACTGGATGAAAGGGCTTAATCAGTGTCATCAAGAATGTACTTATTTATATTTTGCAAGGTATTTATTCTACTTGGTTGGTTTTATGCTCATGCTTATTTATGTGAATCAAAAATTAGGTTCCATCATTTCAAGAATTATATTATCTTTATAGCTAGTGATACCGGAGAAGCAACAGAGCTTCTTAGATTGGGAAAGTCCTCTGAATGATTTTGATTGAATTCCTGTTTTGACTTAATTCCTGTCACTATCTTGGATTGAATTACTATGTTCTATAATGGGCAGTTCTGATTGGCCACTCTGGGTCATGTGCCCATTCTTGTGAGGGGAGGTTAGAGCTATGCATTTGATAGAACATCATAAGAAGTGTGACTGAGTCTGTCCAATGGGCACAGATACTTGACAAAAGCTTACATAATATTCTATGAGGCTCCTTTGGGGCGGGGGGGCGGGGCAGACATAGCCTTTTGTCTTTTTCTGATACTATTGCTTATTTGGTAGGATGTAACCATGGGTAGCCAGTGGCCATCTTGCTTGTCATGTGGATAGAGCCTATCTATAAAGCTGTGGTCATCCTTAATATTATTTAGTGAATATTTTTGGCTCCCTGAGTTTTAAGCACATAGTAGCTTTGTATTTCCAGATCCCCCTGTGGTTGATGGCATTTTGTTACTTGCTCTGGACAATAAATCATGAGAGAAAATGATGTATCACTTCTGGGTGGAGAAATTAATTACTGATGTTAGATTCTCTGGAGTTCTTTCTATTAGGTATAGCACTTGACAACACTGAAAATGTTTACTCCCACCAGTCAGAATTATTCCTGCATTATTACTCTTCCATAATTACTGAATTATCCCTGAGCGATAGGGCCTTCTTGTTGGGTCCCAATGGACATCCTATATAATAAAAGGCTAATATGCAAATCGACCAAACGGTGGAACGACCAGTCGTTATGATGTGCACTGACCACCAGGGGGCTGATGCTCAATGCAGGAGCTGCCCCCTGGTGGTCAGTACACTCCCACAGGGGGAGTGCTGCTCAGCCAGAAGCTGGGCTCACAGCTGGCAAGCACAGCAGTGGTGGTGGGAGCCTCTCCTGCCTCCGCGGCAGTGCCGAAGATGTCCAACTGATGGCTCAGGGAGCAGGCCTAAGCCATCAGTCGGACATCCCCTGAGGGCTCCCAGACTGCGAGAGGGTGCAGGCTGGGCTGAGGGACCCCCTGAGTGCACGAATTTCTAGTATGATATAAACAAGAAAAGAATCTTTGTTCAGTTTTAAGTCAATTAGATTTTGGGCTTCTTTGTCCCTGCACCATGATATAGACCATCCTGATAATCCTAAAGCTGTAAATTCCCATATTGCTTTATTGTATTCACTCAATCTTATAACTATTGTATGGCTCAAGTGATAAGGCAAATATTACCAGTATTTATTTTTGTATTTGTTCTTCTCATAATCAGGTCTTTAATTTTCATAACAGATATATGTAGAGGGTTTGGTATAAATTGTTGCATACCTTCCTAAACATTTGTGATTAACTCCACTGAGTGCCTTTTACACAGCTAAGTATAATTTATTTATCAGGAGATACTAATTTTTCCTTCATACATTCTCAGTTCCTAAACATTAAAACATTAAACACTTCCTTCCAAACCTGGTTTGCATTAAAGAAAGCCTGAATGAAAGGGATTTATGCTGTAGTGCAACATTCTAAATTAGCAATACTGAGACTTGACCCTGTACAATTTTCCAAACTTTTCTACTATGCTGAAATCATAAGTTTTATTGACGTGTAAGCTGTATTTATCTCCTTTCTTTCTTCAGGGATTCTTTTTCCTTGCAGAAGAATGTCAAGGAAACAGTAATTTCTGTCTTTTATTAACCAAGGTTAAAAGACAACAGAAATTGCCCCAATGAAATATTTAAGAATGACATTAAGATAATATATAACTTCATGTTTATCTTTCTGCAACTGAAAGTTTCATTTGAGGAATCAAGTTATAACAGATGGAAATTTTGAACGTGAGTTGTAAAACCAAGATTTAAATTTTCAAGGAAATAAATTAAAAATAGGTTTCATAGCTCCACTAGTAAGATACCTTCATCAAAAAAGGGTAACAAAAGAATTAGGTTGTTAGAGATTTTTCAGGAATCGGTGCAAATGATTTCTTTGGTGTAAGCTGTGCAGTGACTCCTGCTCTTTGACAGAAGGTTGGAAGCATGTCTAGTGAAAAGCACTCCATCAGGCCCATGGAGTTTTGAGATGGGATTCCTGTAGTTACAGTATGGGGGACTGGAATCTGATTATAGCTGCTTTGCCAATGGAATTGCTGTGACTAGATTTTTATTGGTCCCAGTTTCTCTGGGAAAAGGGTGAATGAGTTGTACCTTTGCATCAGAGGATGGACAAATGAGAGATCCAATCTGGAGCCATTTGAAATCCAGCCAAATAGTTATTCTGAAAGTTCTGTGAGCTCCCTAAAGAGAGTCTGAATGTGGTGAATGGCTAACCATCAATGGGCTCAGTGGGAGCAGCTGGAAGATTGATCCCGTGTGTCTTGGGAAAGAACAACAGAATGTTCCCAGTTGGGGAATCTCTGAAGAAGGCACAAAATTACTTAATAGTGAAGGAATAAACTTTAAACATCTGCCAGGCTAAGAGAATGCAAACCTAGCTTAGAATGAAGCCATTTAAGTAAGAACTTGCTTCTCTCTCTTCCATTTCCCACCCTCTTGTTTGCAGAAACAGTGATGGGAATGCTTCTAAAAGGAGTTGGCCTCTAGCAAGGCTAGCTCAAGGAGAGGAGACAGTACAGCCAAGTCTAGACTATGATAGGTGGTTGGACTTTTTTGCTGTGGAATTGAGAGAGTGCTTGGGACTTAAAGTGGCCTAGGCTTTCATCTTCTCTAAGAAATCAGGGGCAAACTGCTCCATCAGCAGGTTTAGAGAGATGAGAGAGTAGCTCTTTGGGCACACACCCACGGGACATGTTTGTTCAGGTTACTGGTTATGTTCATTAAGTCTTATATTTGAAAAAAAACGATAACTTTTCTAATCTCTAAATGATACTTTTCACTAATCTATTACTTTAATTCTAAGTTGCATTAATTTTTCACATATTTAAAATTGACATGTACATTTAATGTGAAAATTTGTCTTCTTTCCAAAAATGTTTCCAAAATATTAATAATGCATCTTAGAATTGCTTGGGTCCTCGGATTTAGGAACTGCATTATTAAAAAGATGTGCTATTTTCACATAATACTTTACATAATTTTATATTAAATATTGGATCGAGTCACTGAGGGGGCCAAAATAATTATTTAAATATCTGCAGTACCAATATAAATTACTTTGATCTTGAAATTTCCACATAAAAATCAACATAGTATTTCTTGAAAATGCAATCCTTAAGGATCCTGCTTTCAAGTAAAAAAAAGCTCTACTGGTAATTTAAAACAGTAAATTGTTCTGTTAATTACAACTATAGTTATCTGACTTTTAAAGAGCTCAAGGCTCATTTTATTCTCAACTTTGTTTAAATGTACAATGAAGAATCATTGGACTATCCTATATAATAAAAGGCTAACATGCAAATTGACCAAACAGCAGAACGACCGGTCACTATGATGCACACTGACCACGAGGGGGCAGATACTGAACGCAGAAGCTGCCCCCTGGTGGTCAGTACACTCCTACAGGGGGAGCACTACTCATCCAGAAGCTGGGCTCAAAGCTGGCGAGCACAGCAGCGGTAGCGGGATGTCCAATAGCCGTCAGTCGGACATCCCCCAAGGGCTCCTGGACAGCGAGAGGGCACAGGCTGGGCTGAGAGACCCCCCCTCCCCAGTGCACAAATTTCATGCACTGGGCCTCTAGTTTTATATAAGAAGAAGTCTTAATATGTAGGTTATTTGTTTTAGATAATGTAAGTATAGTGTCAAACTGAAATGCTAATTTCTCAGGTTCCAGTCTAGGGTTGTTGTTTTTTTCTGATACTTAGAGATACATAAGGTGCATCAGAAAAATATGGCATCATTGGAAAAAATTGCATTCACATTAACTGCCCATATCAATTACAACTTACATTCATTTCCAGATGTGTAAAAATGAATATTATTCAGAATGAAGAGAATATAATATTCTATGCTGTAAGGTATTAATAATTTAACAAATGAATCATGTTTGTTGAACCCTGCTCTCATTAAGGAAATATTTGGTGTGGAGAAGAGTACACAAAAAAGTATAAGACACAATTCCTACTCTCAAGGAAATGACATTTTATCTGAAGAGAGATCTGTGAAAAATAACATGCACATGGGACCACATGGTAAGAGCACAAGAGGGGCACAGATGAGGAATCTCATCCATTCTCACAGCTTTACCAACTACCTAGAGGGGGGTGATTGCCAAATTATTGCTTCTAGCCTTGACCTCCTTAGTAAGTTTTATTTTCATGTTTTCCATATTTTCAACGACCTCTTACACATTTTTATCTGACATCCTCAGGATGACTCAAATAAAGCATTATCTTCCCCCAACAACCTTGGTCCTGCTTCTGTATTTCTTCTTTGTAAGGTCATTGCAGCTTCTCAACAATGAAGAAAAACCCTCCACTCCCCCATACCCGCCTCTCCAGCAGAGCTGTCTACCTGCTCTCTATCTATGAGTCTGTCTCTATTATGCTTGGTAGGCCAGTTTGTTCATTAAATTCCACAAAGAGTGAAATCATATGGTACTTGCCTTTCTCAGACTGTCTTATTTCAATTAGCATAATGTTCCCCAGGTCCCTCCATGATACAGCAAAGGGTAAGATATTCTTCCTTTTTATGGCAGAGGAGTATTCCATTGAGTAAATGTACCAACAACTTTGTTTTTTGTTGTTGTTCTCCCCCTCTTGCCCCCAACAAAAAGGTAAAACCCTTTTAAAATTATCCTTTCCTTTAGAAATTCACAGGGGGCCATTGGCTCTTTTGTAATTTCAAGATAATTCTGGTGACTCTTCTGTAGTGCCTGGGTTTTGCTGGAGGAGTTCTTACCTGATATCACTAACCACTTTTCTGCTGACCTTGAACTAGCCGGAGACAGGTTAGATAAATCATTGTGAACTTCTGCAAAGCAAAGTGTGATTAAAACCTCAAGGAAGGCTTAACATTTTTTTCCACTTCTTTGATTTTTAATAGCATAGAATAAGAAGTGTATACATCCTGGCCTTTTCAATACATCAGATAATTTTGTGTAAAGGAACCAATACCAGAGAATTTGAATTCAGTAGCTTTCCATTCTGATCAGCTAATTTTTTGTTACATGAGATCAATTTTACTCCTTTACCTCAATCAGGATTTGTGGGGCTTTTAGGCAAGTCTAGATAAATGTGAGTGAGGTGGAGTAATCATTGGGGCCGTTAAAAAGCCCACTAACCTACATTTTCTCAATATCTGAATGGTATTCTTGAAATGGAATGCGGCGGAGTGAATAATGACCTGGAAAGGTGCTAAGGAAACAATCCCAGTGGCCAGGAATGGAAATCGATATGTTCACTTCTTCCTGCGCACCAGGGCTGGCAGCTTTGTTCAGCGCTGTTTGTTTTGGGAACCGACATGGTACTCATCCCACAAAAGGGGGTGAGTTAAGATCAGAGACCACGCATGCCCTCGAGTGTAAGTGATTTCCAAGCTGACAGAATTTAGGGACCACTCCTGGGCGAGAATGCCTGAAAGACTTTTTCCATCTCAACTTTCAGGAGATCAATCAGTTCCTTTGTACAACAGAAACGGGCCCATAAAAAGGGAACTGGGATAGAAAGCTACTTGTAAAAATGTATTTTATTGGAAAATAACGTGCTCAGGCTCTTAAGTTAGCAGCTGAACTTTTCAGTGCGGGAATATAAAAATAGGTCAAGAGACACATTAAAATAGATCACGAGGAGCCTGTTTCCAGTGACTGTCACGGGTAAGCCAGCAGCAGCATGTCACAGATAATATGCGTTTTCTTCCTAGACAGTTTCAGCTGTAACTAGAGAGGCTCAAAGTGGCAGTCATTCATAAACCCATAGGTGGTAATAGAGTTTTTTTAAGTCCATTTTTTTTTTCTCGCTCAGTCTAGGCTGCCACCCTCTTTATAGCCCATTTTATTTGATAATCAACACTTGAGCGAAAGACAGGTGGCCATGCTTCTTAAATACCTCTGTGGCTTCCCGGGCCTCTTGCTGGCTACAAAACCTTCTCTTCTATAGCTATTCCTTTGGCTATGTTGAAAATTCTGGTATAAAACTAAGTAAGTACAGTAAAATGGAATGAACCTGAAGAGTTTAAACTAGAAACAGTACAATTTCTATCTAGTGCAGTATTTTAAAAAATTGATTTGGTTGTCAATATTTTAAAATAGGAAGATTTCACACACACAAAACTCACAGATTCCCAGCTTCCCTTTAAGAATTGGAAAGTTGTATTGCATTCTCACCTGACCAAAACCAGCTGTCGCTAAGTGGTGACAGCTCTCTCCAGAGGGGTTAAATTGTGAAAAGGGCAAAACTTCACCATATTGGTTTGTTTCTTAATCAGAATTTCTGCTCTGCTTTACCTGTTTAGATTGTATTATATATTTGAGTTGAGAATGCCAAATGAATGCATGCAATTTTATTCTGTTAATTGGAGATGGCTAA
Source organism: Myotis lucifugus (assembly GCF_000147115.1). Lineage (NCBI taxonomy): Eukaryota > Metazoa > Chordata > Mammalia > Chiroptera > Vespertilionidae > Myotis > Myotis lucifugus. The sequence continues at coordinate 7,283,860 of NW_005871087.1, forward strand.
TCAGAATTCGGTTGCTGCTTTTGTAAACCATATAAGTAGAATCAAGCCTTACAGGTTTTCATCCTACACTCCCAGCTCTGTTCTGTTTGATTCTTTTGAAGTTTGCTACCATACAACAGCAGTTAATTTGGCTCAGTCTAGAGAAGAGATGTGGCAACGAGAATTGTGTGGAAGTATATTTCCTGTGGCTACCTGTCTTGGGAGGTTTCTTAGATGGAGTGTGACCCCATTTAAAACAGAAGCTTGAAGCAGGAAAAAATAATTATCCTGCTCTTCAAAACTGCTACAGTCTTTCAGGAGGGCAGTTTATTAAGAAGTTTATCAAAAGCCTTAAAAGCTCGTATATCCTTTAACCCAATAATTTCATTCCTAGAAATAGACTTGAAAAAAATAATCAGAGACAGGCTCAAACATTTATTGTGATGGTACTTACAATAAAAAAATATAGGTACAATCTAAATACTGAACATTAGAATAAATTCTGGAATATACTTATGAATTGAAGCTATGCAGCCACTGGAAATAATGTTTACAAGAATGTCCAGCAGCGATGTAAATGTGAATGATTTATTATAAAATGGACAAAGGCAGTAAGATTCCAATTATCTGAAACTCACATTTGCTTGCAGATACACAGAAAAAAGGGAATATTAATAACAAAATATTAATAGTAATTATCTGGAATAGTGACATTTAATTTTTTCTATAATTTTAAATTTCTGCTATGAATAAATGATTTTTGTAACTGGAAAAGGACACTTAATTTAAAATATTTTTCTCTATTACTCTTCTGATTTCTCTCTCCCAACATCACTGCTTTCCAATCTTCAACAACAACTAGAGTCAAAAGAATGAATAAAAAGGTCAGAATACTGTCACAAAGTGATTGAGATTAGAGAATCTTAATCAAGAGCCAGGGTGCTTCAAATATCAGATCAGATATTTTTGGCTATATGAGCTCCAGTAAGTACTTAGCATTTCCATGCCTCAGTTTCCTCATTATAAAACAACTATGTGATAATACTTGTAGAGTTATTGTAAGAATTAAGTAAGCTAATATTTTAAAGAACTTAAAATAGGGTCTTGTCTGTTTTAGATGCTTTTGTGCTTATTGAATAGATCAAGTATAGTATGAGAGCTTTAGGTTACAGGTGGCCATTGCAACCTTTTAAAATTTAGGTTGTAAAGGTTTTGAGAGAATAAACTTGTTTCCCTTGGATTTTTGAAGTGACACATTGTGCTTTCTGGGCTCAGGTGAGAGTTGTTGGAAGTGGCATTCGTAGTCTGGTGAATGTGTATCCCATATTCTAGAACCTTTTCTAGCGCTCCTCAAGGACAGGGTCGGGCTCCTGAGCACTGCTGGAGATGGTTCAGCTTTGTGTAGTGCAGCTTTGACTGAGAATGACAGAACTTAATGGATCCTTAAAGTAAAGGAGGCCATAAACTCAGATCAAACTGGAAGGATGCATGTTTTGCTTATCTCAGAAGAATCTGGAAAACATTAGTTTCACAGGCAAGTGGTGATGTTCCGGGGCCAAACTTAGAAAAATAAAAATTATTCTTGCTTCCTTTCCGATCCGCCATCTGCGGTGGAGTCCCCGCCCAGATGCAGATTTTCATGAAAACCCTCACGGGGAAGACCATCACTCTCGAGGTTGAACCCTCAGATACCATAGAAAACGTAAGGGCCAAGATCCAGGATAAGAAAGGAATTCCTCCTGATCAGCAAAGACTGATCTTTGCTGGAAATAATGTTTACAAGAATGGGCGTACTTTGTCTGACTACAATGTTTAAAAGGAGTCCACTCTTCATCTTGTGTTGAGACTTTGTGGTGGTGCTAAGAAGGAGAAGAAGCAGTCTTACACCGCTCCCAAGAAAAACAAGCGTAAGAGAAAGAAGGTGAAGCTGGCTGTCCTGAAATACCACAAAGTGGATGAGAAGGGCACAACCAGTCGCCTTTGTCGGGAGTGCCTTTCAGAGGAATGTGGTGCTGGGGTTTTTATGGCCAGCCACCTTGACAGACATTATTGTGGCAAACGTTATCTGACCTATTGCTTCAACAAACCAGAAGACAAGTAATTGTATTTGGGTTAATAAAAGACACGAACTAAAAAAAAAATTATTCTTAGAGGTTTTCCTAACCACATACTAAACACAGGTGAGATTGACTCATATGCACTTAGTCTAGAAACCGTAGAAATGGGGGTATTTTTATTTTAATGGAAAATGTGCAGTTTCTCACTTGGAAATATTCATAGTCTGAGGCTTCCTGTCTTTAAGGAGCTTAGAGCAACCATCCCTAGACTTTGCTGCTGGAGAGTATCTCTAGGAGTGTTCATGCTGCCTTCAGGTCTCTGATCAAGTGTCCCTTATGGATGAGGCCTTTTCCACCTACCTGATATAAATTAGCAGCCTCCTACATATTCATTCATTCTCTCTCTCTCTCTCTCTCTCTCTCTCTCTCTCTCTCTCTCTCTCTTTAGCTTTAACCTGGCTTCATTTTCCTTTATGGCACTTAAAATTTTCTAAATGTTCTAAAATATTAAATGTTTACTTGTTTGAGTGTTTATTTTTGGTCTCTTCCCATAGGAGTGAAAGCTTTACAAGGATACGGACATTAACCATAAGCCCCCAATTTCTAAATGAACATACAAAGTATAGATGGTTCTGATACATATCCCTAAGAGAAAATGATAGGAATTCCTGTACCAGTAGTATATTTTTAAGGTCACAGGCAGATATAATTGCTTTACCTGGAACGAACTATGTGAAACCCCTTGTTTAAAGAATCAAAGCTTACTGGATTAGATGCTATTTTATCCTTGAATTCTTTTCTGATCCTTCTAGCTGCAAATTTCTCTTTTCTCTAAATTCACATGATGCTTGATTGTTTTCTGATGATACAAATCATTTACACTAATGTAGTGTAGTAAAGTAGTTAAAAGTGGGGGTGAAAGATTCAAGTATATATGTGAGTTTCTTACTACATTTACATACTTGGGAAAAATTACTTTCTCTTAGTCCTAGTTTCCTCATTTTTAAAATGGGGATATCAATAATACCTAATTGCCTGACATTATAAGCACTCACCATACATTAGTTATTGTTGTTTTTTAATATTTTTATTGATTTCAGAGAGGAAGGGAGAGGGAGAGAGAGATAGAAACATCAATAATGAGAGAGAATCATCAGTTGGCTGCCTCCTTCACACCCTCTACTGGGGATCAAGCTGGCAACCTGGGCATGTGCCCGTGACTGGAATTGAACCTGGGACCCTTTAGTCCACAGGCCGATGCCCTATCTACTGAGCCAAACCAGCTAGGGCTAGTTGTTATTCTAGTTATGTGGTTGCCTTTGTCCTTCCCTTGAGTGTGAATTCTCTAGGATAAAATCAGTTTGGTGTATGATACTTCTGGTTGCTCTATGTTGTAGATTCCTAAGTCATGTTTGCTGAGTAGATGAATATATGAATGTACTTCACTGATCAGGTAAAAATGATTCATTGGGGAAAGAAAGACAGATCAGTATGCCTGGGCATACTTGCTTCCCATAGACATGTATTTAGGGCTGCAAACACCTTGTAGTGTTTTCAATCCATATACCTTTAAATATTTAAGGTCCTAAATCGACCTCTTGCTGCGCTTTCTGCCTCCTACCTTCAGAACTTATTTCTTACCCATTGTGAGCTAACCCCTGCTGGCATCAGTCCCATAAAAGAAAATGAATGTGCTTATTCCTAAATAAGTAATGACACTGTTGCTAGTTTTTTCCACAAGGGATTCTTCCATGTCTTACTGGAGCAGTGAGACACACAGAGAAAGGACTTCTAGGCTCTTCCCTTGAAATGGAAAGAGGCACTTCAAAAGCAAATATTTCACATTTGTTTGGGGTGTTACTGACACATGTCTCAATTTACAGTTACGGGGAAGCTCTAGGTTACAAAGCTGACATCTGAAAGAAAGGACTGATATGGGAAAATTTGACAGTCTCTGCCTTTGCCATCACCCCATGGATGATGGTAATTTCATAGCGATGACAGCTTGGGACACAGTTCTGGAAAGATGTTTGTTTTCCCCCCTCTATCAAATATACACTAAATTAGTGTATGTGTGTGTGTGTGTGTGTGTGTGTGTGTGTGTACATATACATACATATATATATATATGTATGTATTTTAATATTTTATTTCAAATTTACATTCAATGTGTATATATATGTATATGTGTATATATGTGTGTGTGTGGTGTATTTTAATATTTTTTTCTCTGTTAAAAAGTCACTCTCTGTTGGTACCTTGACATCTGTAAGAAGGTAGGACAGCAGCAGAGAATCTACTTTTTCTTCGATTTAGGACTAGTCTGCATGAAAGAACACCTGGAGCTGCAGAGATAGTTGTAAATGTGAATTCTATGTCCGTGACCAAAAGTTTTTTTCTTTCTCATCCACTTTCTCCTCCTCTTCTTCCAATTCCTTTCTCTCTCCTTCTCCTGTTTCCACTCCCCTCCTCCTTCTTTCCGGCCAAACAGGTAGCACACTGGTTCCTTTCAGTGAATCAGCATCATCTCTCGAGATTTTTAATTATTATTAAAGTTCATCTGATTCTGATTTTCTGCCAGCCACTGACAGCTTTTTGTAATTCTTCAGTCTCACTTCTCTCTCTGATCATAGTGTGCCCCATTATGATGACAAAGTGGCATCTGATTTTAAGAGTGTAAATACCACACTGGACTTCTCTATGTTTCATCCTTCACTGGTAGACTACAGCTTTATGGCTCATAAATAAGGCATAGCAAGGATAGTTAAAATCTAGGAAATGTATGTATAATACATCATACAAAAGGTTCCCATTTCCCAAGAAAGCAAGCTTTCTATCAATGCAATATATCTCTCATATTATTCTTGTGTATGGAAAAAATTTTATTTTAACATCATGATTCATCAATATAGACTTATCCACCTTGATCTTTGGTGACATGAAATCATAGTGTGTTCCAGGTAAAGGGAGCTCTGAAGATCTTGCAATTTTTGCTATTTTAAACAGGGGGACATCCAGGCTCTTGATTCTCATCTAACTCGTGAGTGGCCCCTGTGCCTCCACCTGTGCTGCCAGCCGTGCCAGGTGGGAGCTGCCCAGGAAAGTTAACTGACGATGCGTTAGGCTCTACTAGCAGGACTGTACTATCTTGTTAGTACTGAGCCCACAACCCCAGACTATGAGAGCTGTTTTATTCTCCACTTATCCACATCTCAGGTTTTTCTCCATGTGGACATTGTGTTCTCAAAAATATTCAAGGATACAATAGGCCTTGGATGTAGGCCTTGGAGCCTGAGTATGATTGTGCTGGAAAGGAAGCATGCACCCCTAAGCAGAGCCAATCTATGTTTTGTTTTTCTCTGTTTACTGCAGTTTTTTTTTTCAAAGTGGAAATAACATTGAACCTATAATTTTGGAGTTTGAACTTATACCTTATAGAGTTGTAAAAAAAGATAAAAGATAAAATATTTAAAACCATAAAGAAAAGGCGGCATTTGGGAAGAGGATATCTCCTTTCCTTTCAATCCTATTTCCAGTCTATCTTTCTCAGATGAACCATGGGCTTGGGAGGAAGCTGGCTGCAAGGGAGGCTTTGGTTCTGCAGGAGTTATGATGGGTCACAGGAGTATGTTTTTTAGTGCCTCTATGGGTAGATGAGATTCTAAAGGTCAGTATCAGAGGGAACCGCAGGGAGGATCAGAACTGTCATGTCTTGGGGAAACCATGACCTCTCTTATGTGTGGACCCCTCATAGCAGATCAACATTAGCCATGTGTGTGGCTGATCTCTGTGGGGCCCATGAGGACAAGGACATGGAGTGGGTGGATAAAGTCCTCCTTGTCCCTGAGGCTGAGAGAGTGAAAGCAGGCTAGGGATCAGGCCAAGTATTTCCTCTGATGTGTTCAGAGACTGACTTAAGTACTTATGGTACTCCAATAACCAAATCTTAGACTCCATAGAAAAATAAAATTAGAGGCACCAAGGAGCTAGAACAGTGATGGCGAACCTATGACACGCGTGTCAGAGGTGACATGCGAACTCATTTTTTTGGTTGATTTTTCTTTGTTAAATGGCATTTAAATATATAAAATAAATATCAAAAATATAAATCTTTGTTTTACTATGGTTGCAAATATCAAAAAATTTCCATATGTGACACGGCATCAGAGTTAAGTTAGGGTTTTTCAAAATGCTGACACGCCGAGCTCAAAAGGTTCACCATCACTGAGCTAAAAATATGAAGGTCAGTCAGAATAAACCAAAATCCAAATCCAGTGAAATAGAAACTAGAGGAGCCAAATGCGAACTTGAAAAACATAATGAGCATTCAAGGCAATATGAGAGTCAACTTTCTGGAGTTAAAAACAACTTCTGTGCAAACATTTTTGGTTTAATTAAAAGAGAGGTTGGTGGAGATGTTGGTCAGAGTTGAGACTCAATTTGTGGTCCAGGAAATCAATTGGGATAAATATCTTAAAGCATAGAACAAAAATACAGAGGTAAATCATGAAAAAATATGAGACATGGAGGATAGACCCTGTACATCTAAATCTACATGTAACTTCAGGAAATTGATCTGAAAGACCCGAGTCACGGAATGAAAGGGCATAATGAAGCCCAGGGAATATTGATGAGAAAAGACATGTGTATCAGCATCCTTGGAAAATTCCTGCACTCTAAGGAAAATAAGAAATTCTGACAACTTTCCTGTTGGAAAGATCAAGTTACACATAGGAGAGAAGATTCAGACCACTATTTGTTTCAAGTCTGCAGTACTGGAATCTAGAAAACGGTGATAGAGCTCCCAGAGACAATAGAGCATGCAGGAATTCAACCTGAGACTCTCTTAACCAGAAAAACTATAATTTACCCGGGAAATCAAACAATTCAATTAAGATTTTATAATAATTCAGAGAAAATATCTCTAAGGAACACGTAGGCTAAAAGAGAGTCTGAATGAGTAAGTGAAGGAGAAATAAGTAATCAAGCTAGGGAAATGTGAAATGAAATGGAAATTGTAAACAACAGATTTGAGAAGGAATGAGCGCTTGTTTGTGTATTTAATTAAACATAAATGGGTAATCATAGACTGAGAATGTGATATAAATATGCTGAATAAATATGCTAACTATGATAAAATGTAAATAAAAAGAAGAGACACAAAGTAATGGAAATTTAATTAATAGTTTGGAGCTAAAATTACTAAATTCTTAGTGAATCCTAGGATTTGAGATGAAGTAAGGGAAAGGATAAGCGAAGTAAACTCATTCTTCCTTAGTTTTGATAGGGAGGGTCAAGGAAAGGTACTAAATGTAACATATTTAAGGAGAAGTGACAAATGATAGAAAATCGAGAATTTCATTTGGGGAAATTTTTTTTTATTTCAAATAATTGTAGAGGACTAGGTTTCTGATAATGAACAAAAAAGAGATAAGCTAATCAGTAGGAATTGATAAAGAAATCTATTGGTAAATTTCTAAGCAAACATGGGGGAGGGGAAAACAAATAGTAATGATCAAACCAGAAAAACAAGGCAGAAAAATAATGTAAAATAAATGGTGAAAATAAAAATTAAAGGCACAGTTTATGAAAGACACATATCAGCTAATAGCTTGTATGTACTTAACAACTCAACAGGTTCTAAGAGAGATTAAAACTTAAAACTAATGAGAAAAACCTCAATGAAAATACAAATATAATAGACTAGAGGCCCGGTGCATGGATTCTTGCACTGGTGGGGTCCCTTGGCCTGGCCTGTGGGGACTGGGCCGAAACCGGAGGTCTGACATCCCCCGAAGGGTCCCAGATTGCAAGAGGGCTCAGGCCAGGCGGAGGGACCCCACTGGTGCACAACCATGCACTCAGCCTCTAGTATGCATATAAGATCTTTGGTTAATCTCTTCCCACTCTCCCCCCTCCCCCCTTCCCTCTGAGATTTATCAGTCTGTTCCATGTTTTCATGCCTGTGCATTGAGCGTCTGCCCCCTATTGATCATTGCACATCATAGCTACCAGTCTAACAGTCTCTTCACATACATTTTATGTATATAGACTACTTCAATACACCTCCTTTTGAATTGTGCATATCTTGGACACAAAAATAAACAATAGCATAGAAAAATATAATTAATAAAGATATATTTTAACATCTTTCAAAAGAATATCCTCTATATATTCATGGGGGTATTTACAAAAATTGATCATGTACTTAATTCAGAGACATTGGGCATATAAAGTATACATTTTATAGTCCACCTTTTCT
>NW_005871087.1:7292257-7421387 GCF_000147115.1 Myotis lucifugus
CCCAAAATACCAAATGTATAACAGCTAAGAAAGAATTTCTGGATCACTATTGAATGAAACTGGAAATAAAAAACATAATTTGCAAACTGTGTAGAAACCAATGCAAGCTGGAAACACATGACAGAGCCCACGCTGTAGTCAAAGCAAATATGTCTTTATATTAGGGAGGAAAGATGAAAATGCAATGAATTTAGCTTATTACCATTTTTTTAAAGAATCAGAAGGAAGAGGCTATTAATAAAGGTAAAAATAAAAGTATTAGGGAAAAACACTATGAAAAAGGATAAATCACATTTGTTTTTTAAGAAAATGAACTATTTAAACCACTTAAGAGTGTACAAAAAATGATGAAGAGGCAAAATTATAAAAATATAGAATGGAAAGGAATAATCATGCATAGAGCAATAGGTAGAATTCCGTGAGATGACTACAAGAAGGGTCTTAGTAGCAATTTTGAAAACTAGACAAAAATATTTTATTAGAAAATTACAAATTACTAGAAAATTACAAGAAAAGTAGACAACTGCATAGTTTATTAAAAATGATAGGAGGTGCTAAATTTAGCCTTGAAAAAGGGAAATGCTCAAGCACAGCAACACACTCAAGTATGCAATATCTGTATACAAAATATTCACATACACATAACCAGACATAAGTACATACACATATGACTATGTACACCCACTGACATACACATTAATTTGTATGCATATAAATAATGTACCAGTATATATACATATATAGTTCATGTAAATAATGGATATATACATGTGTGTATATATAAACATACATTTTATATATATGAAAAAATATACAAAAAAGAAGCTAAGCTATCTTGTCTACCAAGATATTAAAATACACTATACATTCACATTGATATGATATTGGCTTAAAAATGGAAAGTAGATGACATGGGACAAAATAGAGATTCCAGAACTAGAACGTGGAGAATAAAATACATGGCAAAGGCTATGTTTCAATTTAGTGGGAAAGGATGGATTATTTAATAAACTGTGTTGATAATATGTCCCATGCATATGGAAGAAATCATATGACTCCCATTGTACATTATGTACAAAAATAAATTCCAGATGGAGTGACCATCTTTTTCTCCTGAACCATTTGAGAGAAAGTTGCAGACATAATGTCCTTTTACTCCTAAACATTTCAGTATGTACTTCGTAAAAGCAATCACAGTACATGAAAATCACAGTCAAAACCAGGAAATTACAATTGATGAAATATTATCTAATCTACCGTATTAGATAACCACCAATTGTACTAATGTCTTTTTAAGCAAAAGGGGAATTGTAATTTCCATTTCAGATATCATGTTGCACTTGGTTGTCACATCTTTTTGTTCTCCTTTAATCTGGGAGAGCTTTTCAGTCTTTGACTTTATAACCTTAACACTTTTGAGGAGGATGGGCCAGTTATTTTGAAGACCGTTCCTCAACTTGGTGTGCTGATATCACTGAAGACATTCTTAACCGTGCTTTTGATTGGTCTGTTATTTTCTCTCTTTCCTTTCAAGCAGTGGCCTATCCCACTGATTTGAGGCTGCTCAGTGGCAAAAATGGATGGACCCCTGGTTCAGCCTCCCTTTCCTAGCTATTTGCTGACAACAGTAAGATCTCCTGAAGTTGGCCACAGCCCATAGAAAACCCAGCATTTCATTATTACCTGAAAATACCTGACAGTACCTGTACTCCTCTTAGATTTACATTGCTTATAAATGACTAGAAAAACTTTTCCCTACTGGTTGGCCATAAAGGTGATGATTATATTTGAGGCAACACCCTTGTGTAAACCTTAGTCGATCACATAATCAAATTTCATGTCCAGCTAAATCAGGCCCTAACGACAGGTCCACCCAGAAAGGAACAGTAGTTTGCTTTATAATTCCACTTAATTCTGATGTTTTTTCTTGAATTGGCAGGTGGTGGTGGTTTTTGTTAGGAACATAAACAATTTTTGGCCAGCTGGCAACAGCATTTTATTTTGCATAAATTTGCTTGACCTTCCAATACCACAAAGACTTAGTGGGCCAGATTTTCAAATGGTCTAAACCGGCCTTTCTTTTAACAGGTGTAATTTAATCTCCTGCCTGTTTCTTTGCACAAATGCCAATGTTGTAACATTTATCAAAAGGCTTGTAAACTGGCTGCCTGATGCTGTGGACTGGCTGAGTGAAATGAACACAGCCCTAGGAAAGCTGAAGCCATCCGTTTTCCCAACTTCTCATTAGTGTGGTTAGAGGTCGGGACTGTGATACTTCCTAGATAAGACCGTGGCTCCACCACTTTACCACCTATCTGAGCTTGGGCAACTTAATTCATATTGCCGTGTCTAAACTTTCTCACCTATGCACAGCAACAACGATGTTATTCATTTCATAGGTACTCATTTTAATGTGAGGAAGAAATTAAATAATTTCACATGGTGCATAGCATACATATAACAACATCTAGTAAATTTCATCTTTTGTTATTTTTGCCAGTTATGTCACTTTGGTAAATCATGTAAGGGGATGTTCTGGGTATCTATTGATGTGTAACAGACTACCCCAAACCTAGTGTTTTGAAACAAAAAACATTTTATTCTCTCAAGGTCAATCAAGAATTTGGGCCCCACCTGTGTGGGTCAGTGGTTGAGCATCAACCCATGAACCAAGAAGTCACTAGTTTGATCCTGGTCAGGGCACATGCCCGGGATTGCAGGCTCAATCCCCAATAGAGGGTGTGCAGGAGGCAGCCAATTGATGATGTTTCTCTCATTGATGTTTTTATCTCTTTATCTTTCTCCCTTCCTCTCTCTCTAAAAAGCAACAAAAACGTATATTAAAAAAAAAAAAAATTGGGCAGGGCTTAGCTGGGTGTGGCAGCACCTGGTATCACTTAATCGTTTACAGCTGCTGGCTGGCTGGACTTGGATAGTCCAGGAAGTCTCCCCTGGTTCGGGATTCACTCGTCTGGTAGCTTGGGGAGGGGTAGCTGGAAGACTGGTCTCCACACGGTCTCTCCCCCTAACGAGATGGTCTTTTCAGCGGGATAGTCAGATTGTTTGCATGGCAGCTCCGGACTCAAGAGTGAGTGTGCTAACAGACCAAAGAGTTTCAGAAATCACAAAGTGTCACATGTGCTGCATTCTTTTGGTTTCATAGGACCAGCTCATATTCAGTGTGGAAAGGGGCTACATAAGTGCATAAATACTGGGAAGCATGATTCATTGAGGGGAGTGGGGCTATCGGGAGAGAAGCTATCACTACGAATAATTATGTTTCCTCCAAAGGTACTCATTTATATCTGTGTGCAAACTAATGGTCATGTACTACTTGAGCATTGGTCCAAGGTGTTTTGTTGCAAAAAAATTCTTGAAAGAAGGATGTCAAACTAATCACATGGAGTGGCTTGAAATTTTTTGAGATTTCATTTCAGGAATGAGATTGGTCTGGGAGTTCCCAGAAAACTATAACTAGGACCAGACTCCTCTTTAATATTTTCAAAAAATTTCCTAGTGTTTTATTGATTTGAACTATACTATATAAAATATCGGTGGTTTATAATAAACATTTATTTCCTGTTCTCTGTAAGTTAGCTGTGGCTTTGCTGGGCTTAGCTTGGATCATTTGGGGTCAGCTGGACTACTAGGCTTCAGGCTGGTGGGTTGGGGGGTGGCGGGGTTCTGGTATGTTCACATGTCTCCTCTTTCTGGAACCATAGACTTCCATTCTGAACGTAGAGTGAAATTGAGGAGCTCTAGAAGCTAAAGCAAAACATGCAAACACACCTAAGACCCCTGCTCATGCCATGCCCACTTATATTCCATTAGCCAAATCAAACCACGTGGGTAAACTCAAAGTCAGCAGAGCTGGGAAGTCTATTCAACTCACAGGGAGGCCATCAGGGAAAGGAATGATTGTGGACAATTAATATTCTCTACCAGAGGCATATTGGGATAAGAGGTCAGTTTTCCTGGTCATACATACCATGTTGAATGGATCTGCAATTCTCCATTTGTAAAGCTCTAATTCCTATACAATAGAACAGAGCACCCATCTTCTGATAAATGTTGTGAGGGTCTTTAGAGTTCAACCCAAAGCATAATATTTTAGTTGTATAATATACAGAAATTACTACCCTATTTTTAGAAATTTTTTCTTTATATTCATACGGTGTTTATGAAGCACCAACACTGTATTCAGCTATTGATAATGTGTAAGAAATTGGTCTCTGCCCTGAGGAATTTATTTCAGAGCAATTCAAGCTGTTTAAATCAGTGTCAGGCTCTCAACTTTGAACAGACAGCTGTGGGGAGGAGATAAGCTTTTGAAGATGCAGCAGAAATGGTGTTTATAGAAGAAATGAGAGTGGGAAAGATGATAAGCAACCAAGAAAGGGAGTTTATCCCGACCTGCAAAATGAATGGTATGAGAGGGAAAAAAATACCAGTTCAGGTGATGGAAAAGACAAAGGTGAGGCTCCAGCTCAACTTTATCCTCAGCATTTTCAGAAATCCTAAGAAATTTAGACATCCTTGACTGTGGTTAATTCCTCTCAGTCCCTGTCGGTATGTCGTTAATAGAAAGATTTATGCACCTCAGTAATTCTCCAACCTAAGTTAGCACCTGATCATAGGCTGAAACATTACCTTCCAATGCAGCGGTTCTCAACCTGTGGGTCGCGACCCCTTTGGCGGTCGAACGATCCTTTCACAGGGGTCGCCTAAGACCATCCTGCATATCAGATATTTACATGACGATTCATAACAGTAGCAACATTACAGTTATGAAGTAGCAACGAAAATAATTTTCTGGTTGGGTCACAACATGAGGAACTGTATTTAAAGAGCCAGAAGGTTGAGAACCACTGTTCCAATGTGTTATAATTGGAGGGTTCCCATAGGCACCTATGCCTTGAACATAATGTCTACAACTAAACTCATTGTGTACCTGATGATCCTAAATTACTTACCACATGAAAGTTGCTCTGCAAATAGGGATTAAGGATAACAAGGAAAGTTGTGGTGTCTCACAGATTGCATGGCTCATTTGGATGGGCACATGACAGGAGGGGATTTGAGAGGCAGATTCAGGCTGGTGGAAGAGCCCCCTTGCCATCAAAGACTGCCCACTCACTCTGTGCAGTCTCCTCTCCAGCCTCTGTAGGGCATTTGTTTGTGGCTGCCCAGAATCCAGTGACTCATCCCGGTATCTCCCCATCATTGTTTTTTTGGTGAATTATCTCTCCCGCATTGTGGGTAATATTTGGCGAGTCTGTCAGCAGAGATGCCCTGTTCTGCCAGTCTTCTGTGATGGTCTTTTGATGTGTCCCCTTGGCTACCCTACTGTGCCCAGTTACTTAAACACTAATCTAGATGTTGTTGTAAATACATTTTTAGATGTTAATGAAGTCCATAATCAGTTGACTTTAAGAAGAATATCTTCGATAATCTGGGTGCACCTGATTCAATCAGTATAAAGGCTTTATTAGCAAAGCTTAGGCTTCCCTGGGGAAGAAGAAATTCTGCAGCTTCAGATTGTGCCTGAGCACTTTGAGCTGCCTCCTGATGCCCCGAGGAGTTTGGACTTACCTAGCCAGCCCTCTTGATCATGTAAGCCAATTCTTTGCAATCAACTCCTTATTAAACTTCTTTTACTGATTCTGCTCCTCTAGTTGAACCCTGGCTGATACACCTTTCCGTCTCTGCTTTCTCACACATGAACACATGAAACTGAAGGGATGCCCTACTTACACCACAGAAGTTGCTCTGCTCTATAGGAATCAAGGATACCAAGGAAGACTGTTATCCTTTAGTCTCTTAGGACAAGTTACAGACTTCAGACTGATTTAAAAATAATAACTTTCATCAGCTATATTTTTGTTTTGCTGGGGTGAGTCTCCACTGAGCTCCTTGTTATGCCATTCTGGAAATCCTGCCTCTCTTGTTTTTTTTTAATTTTTTTTATTCTGTTAATTTGAAGATATCCTATTGCCCTTTAGATAAGTGAATAAAAATTATTTCTGTGGCACCATTTAGCATTAACTTTGCCAAAAAGTGAGAAGTTGTGAAATGTGCCCAACTTGGGAATTGGGATCATTGACATCACCTCAGTTTATCTTCCAGCAAGAATCCATGGTCTCTGAGAAGCAGCAGTTGGAAAGTTGGGCTTACATCTGAAGCACTGATTTCAGTACAGTGATTGGTTGTAGCATAAATTTAGGTTATCTTTGGGAAGTCTGACTGTAGAGTTGAGATAGGCATGGTCGGCCCTCCCAGAGGTATTCTGCACTTAGTAGAATTACTTTTCATCAAGTAAGAAAAAAAGGTGATAAATGAGCTAGCAAATTGAACTTTCAGTTTTAAAGTAAAAGGCTTAAATGTTAGCTAAAGAAACACAGGTAAAAATCAGAGTACAATTGTGGCTAATAGTCTGTGTTAGTCAGTATGCTGGGGGGAAAAAAAAAAGCTTGGCCCTGCCACACCTTGATTTCAGACTTTTTGCATCTAAAACTATGAGAGAAAAAATTTCTGTTGTTATAAGCCACTAGCTTCTGGTAATTTGCTGTGGCAGCCTTAGGAAGCATACACCTACTTTGTCTCATGCTCCCACTTTTAGTGTGTTTAATGTGTCTCTTTCCGTCCAACATCCATATGCTTTGTGTGGATATATGGACATCCTTGATAAATGTCTGGGCTTATTAGCAATAAAAGGAATTTAAGTTTCAAATGGCTATAAAGCAACAAAATCTACCAACAAAATGCCCTAAATGTGCCAGACCAATTCTGAGGCCAAACAATGTGTCCCAATTGTCTCAGAAGTCTACTTAGAAATTACATGCCCAAACTTGATTATCATCACCATAGTGCATGTTTTGAATTAGCATAACGATAAAAATCATCCCACTGCTGACAAGGAAAATGGGTAGAATCATGTATTGCCACAGGAGCTGTAAATGGACCCAGGGCTGTAAATAGAAATTTGGCAACATGAGATAAGAATCATGAGGATGACACCATTTGCCTATCAGTGGTCTGCAAACCGCGGCTCGGCAAACCGCGGCTCGTGAGCCACATGCGGCTCTTTGGCCTCTTGAGTGTGGCTCTTCCACAAAATACCGGCTTTTCCTCAAACACTTCTGCGCATGGGCCACGAAGTTTCAATCGCACTGTATGTGCGCGCCCGCACGTGGTATTTTGTGGAAGAGCCACACTCAAGGGGCCAAAGTGCCGCGTGTGGTTCGCGAGCTGCGGTTTGCCGACCACAGGCCTAGGTGATACCATTGCTTATAGAAATGTGTCCCAAAGAACTACAAAAGGAAAATATTTATATGAAGGCATTTCTGTACAAAAACAAAACAAAAAGAACAAATAAAAACCCTGGAATAGTTCAAAAGTCAAACTGTGAACCAGTAGCTGAACAGACTGTGTCCCACTCATTCATACAATAATTTATTTATTTATTTACTTTACCAAACACTCTCTTTAGTGCTGAAGTTCACTGCTAAAAAGAGCAAAATCAACTCCTCGAGAAGCTCAGAACTGAATTCATATTCTCTCCTATGACGGCAAACACTCTGAATAATAACAATGGTTCAGTCTAATGATAATTGTTATTGGATTTAGGACCCATCTGGATAATCCAGGATGATCTCAAAATCCTGATTACATCTCAAAGACCCCCCTCTTTTCCCCATAAGGTCAAATCCACAAGTGTTCAGACTTGGTAGACTTATCTTTTGGGGTGGCCATCACTCAAGCCACTATAAACCACTGTTGGTTTGAGGGGATACCCAGAGGAGCTTAGACTTATGATATGCTTTTGTCAGTGTACGTGCACCTCTCTTTCTTGCAGAGCACGGAGAGGTATGTGGACCTTAGAAATGGTCTACTCAGAACCACTGCACATCAGGCACGATGACCAACGTTTTCCAAGGCAAAAACCTAACAGCATCACTAACAATGATGTTGTGCCACTTTGGGTAGTAAATAGTACTCAGGGAGGCATGCTTTGGATGACAAAATGCTGGAAATTTCAAATCGTGGTGGGAATGGGCAACTCAACATAGTACATAAAATTGTCACTTTTTCCAGAAAACCCAGATGGTAGAGACAAGGAATTAGCTCTCATTTTCTTAGCTTTGGATAATTGAAACTAGCAAAAAATCAACAATGTATTTGTTTTTATCAAAATATAATTCTAGTCAAAATGGGTGCTATTAATTAAGTCTCTAATTAGTGATACTTAGGGTGATATAAATTCCTGAGAAAGCACTAGATTAAAGATGGCACACTAACCACACAGGTTATATGGATTCTCAGAGCATGATGAAGCTTGATAAAGCTTCAAGGGCTGTACAATTCAATCCCCTCATTTCACAGATGTGGAAATTGAGGCTGGAGAAGTTGCACTGTCCTGCATGAGTCACCCTCGGAGTGGGTGCCAGAGTCTGGAATAGAACCTGGACTAGAATTCTGGAATAGAATTCCAGTCTGCGGTCCTTTTGACCCTGCCACAGTTTTCAAGGATACTTATCTGAACACTGACTTCCCTCTGGTAACAGCATCATTCTTGGCCACTTTCTGTAGCTTTTGGCTGCTTATCCTTGATTTCAGCCTTTTCCCAGCTGCTTATCAGAGGCTCAGCTTTAATTGCTTCCTTAACACAAAGTCAATTCTACTTGAAAGACTAAGCTGGACAGGGTACTCAATTCCTCAATGTTCTAAGACAATATGAACGCTCTTCCATGGAGGATCTATGATTCAAAATCAGTTCCTTTAATTACAAAGTTTTATTTCCTTAGAATCATTTATCTCAGACTTAATTTAAACAACTTTTGGCAAAGAACGAAAAACCATGAAGAAGGCTTTAAATAGAAGCCCACAGGTTCTTCTCATACCTGGCTAATATGATTGGTGCTAGGTAGGATCTATGTGAATTTTCACATACATTGTGGAGGAAAGCATGGCATACAGGAGGAATATAAGATTTTGAAATCAAGATGTTAACTCAAATCCCAGATTGACCACTCTGTCTGAGCTCTGGGCTACCATTGTGTCAACAACCTGGGAAACGTTTTTCATAACACGATGGAGTTATTTACGGTCTTCTTTTTCTGTGGCTTTATCAGACAACATGAGAGAAAATGAGAGGAAGGAGTGTTGGGTAGAAAAAACATAGTCCTGAAACTGTGGTTTCCATCTTCTTTGTTCTTCCCTGAAACTCCTGGAGTCATTAAGAACAGAAATGCTAGCAGCCAGTGTTGAAAGCAGGGGGATGTTTGTCAACGTGACAATGGTCATAATCCAATGGTCTTTGGAATCCTATTGCTATTGTCTGTGGGGATTCATCATATTCTTCCACTGCTCTGATTGAGGCAGACACAGAGACTCTGCCCCAATGGCCGCTCCAGGAGTGCAGAGTTGGAAACAGAAGAGGTTACCAGAAGATGCTGGATTCCTACACAAGATTCAGCACTAAATTTATTGAGGAAATACAGCTGGTACCTGCCTTCTACCATCAGAAGGATCTCATACTTTGCACCAAACACCCCACCCCCCCGCCTGTAGAAAACGGGGGAGAGTGGCTGAAATGGCTAATAGTTACTATTACCTCCCTTTCAAATTTTTCATGATCTTCCATGTAGTCTATAATGTTCCAAGTGTTTCCATCCCATAACTCAGGTAATAATTTCATATTCTATTTCTACCTACTAGTAATTTATTTAAAATATTTTGATAGATACCTACTATATGCCAGGCTATCCATACCAATCACATAGCTGATAGTGGTGCTTCTAATTACTGTCATGTTGCTTTACATGCGTCTGTCATCATATTCCAACCTCTAACTTATCTGATCCATTGGTGAACACATTTTTTTTTAGACTCAAACTATGTGCTCATACTTCCAAACTTTACTCTTGATATGTAAAAGTAAGGCTTTGACATTTAGCAGAGCATTTAGTCTCTAAACTAGTCTGGGCTGCCAAGACTATTATCATACTATCGAGTCAAGAAAATATTTTTTGAAGTTTAAAGCTGAACAATGACTTCTTTATTCTAGGTGGCATCTAACTTCCTCAGAAATGAATAAGCCACTAAATCAGAAGCCAGAGGAAACATGATTTATGGGGATGGAAGAATCATTGTTTTAACCATCTCAAAATAGAATGCTCTTTACAAGAGCAAGGATCTTGTTTCATTTCTGAATGCCTCATGCCTAGCCCAGCATCTGCTACACAGTTGGCACTCAATAAATGTGTCTTGGATGAAAGGGTAGTCTCATTAGCTTTTTAAAAAATATATATTTTATTGATTTTTTACAGAAAGGAAGGGAGAGGGATAGAGAGTTAGAAACATCGATGAGAGAGACACATCGATCAGCTGCCTTCTGCATGCCCCCTACTGGGGATGTGCCCGCAACCAAGGTACATGCCCTTGACCGGAATCAAACCTGGGACCCTTAAGTCCACAGGCCGACGCTCTATCCACTGAGCCAAACTAGTTAGGGCTCATTAGCTTTTATTAAATCACACTTTATAGCGCACCTCTGGATATTCTAGTTTATGTGAAATTAAATGGAGGTTATCTGTGAATGAATGAAGCATGTCTGTACTGGATCTGATTGACGTGTCTCCCCACATTTACTCAGTTCCACCCCATCTTGCCCCATGGTCCCAGGCCACTGTCATCTCACTCCTAACAGTAATTCTGCATGTGAGTTATTTGGATAAGTGGTATCAGTATCACCTGAGAGCTTGTAATAGATGCGAAATGTTATGCTTTACCATAGACTCACTGAATCAAAAACTCTGAAGTGAGGCCCAGCAATTTATGTTTTAACAAGCCATCTAGGCAATTTTGATGTGTGCTAAAATTTGAGGACTACTTTTTGAACACCTCTGTCTAGCTCAGTCTCCTTCAGAGATGAGAACCAGGATGTATTACGGCCTTCATGGAGCCCCTGGAAGGAGCCCCAGCTCTCCTATACCATATTCAATTGGACCAGATTCTTATAGGTTCTGGCTTCCCAGAAAGAACAGGTAACACAATCTAAATGTGCCCACAGAGTTAATGCCTCATACACATATATTGAGGTAATGAGAGTCTTTGTGTATGTACATCCAAGCCAATGAGCTTGATTTTGCTGTGTCTGCAATTGAGCTGAATTTAGGGCTATATGAGGGTGACTGTATGGCCTGAGAGAGTTTAGACCTCAGTAAGACATTCTCTAATGGAGACTGTCTATCTGGCCTTCTATCCCCAATGAGTGAATCTTATTGCTTTTGCTAGTTAAGTGAATACAATTCTGAAATACATCATGAACATTTGAATCAAGACTTTCTAAAGACAATAAGAGGACTTTGAATAACTAAAATTTATGTGGGATGTATAAGGTAAAGTTCAAGAAAGCATAACTATAAATTATATACAATAAACTCTCCCAACAAATAGTATGGTTCTGATGTTAAAATATTAGTACATTTTCATTAAAAGAACTCATGAAAACCTTAGGGAAATATCTCCGCCCTGCTGCTGTTTTTCTCTTGTTCTGGTTTTTAGTCATTCAGTGAGTCTCTTACAAGTCCCATCTGTTCCAAGCCCCACAATGTCCGGGTTTGAATGGTTTCCTTCCTCATCCTAATTGTAGAGATGTTTCAGTGCTTTGTCAGTGGTGTTTGAAATTCATGTCAATGATATATAACAGCTTGATCAATTGTATGTGCATAGCTTTCTCCTCTGATTAATATGTACTGTAAGTGTCAATTCACTTCTGGAACTTAAGGAAATTTGCTTTTCTAATGGCTGCTTTCTGCTTCTCCGAGCACTTTTCTCTGCTAGGCTTTTATCATAGCTTGCTGGCTCTCTTTGTTCTCAATGCTTGCATCTCTGAAATCTATCTGCGTTAAATAACAGTGGTTTTTTGCTTTGATGGAAAAATACTTTTTAGTCTGACACGATTATGAAAGGGCTTCTCTCTGCCTCCCACTCCCCCATCAGAAGTCATTTTCTGATCATTCTTGTGTTACTGTCAAATATCTCTCACCTCATGTTGCCATATAAAGCATTTTTGTTTATCTCTTCTTATGCATGACTATGTAAAATCACCAGAGGAGTCATTTTATAGGCAATGCAGGAAGGTATCTGCTGAAAACAGAACTGCCTTTTGTGGGAAAAGTAGTAGGTTTGGGCATCGAGCCAAGGAGTCAATGTGCATTTGGCAAGAAGATCCCTAGGAACTGAGACCAAGACAGTGGAAGATCAGATGGTCTGGAGGAAGACATAGCGCCCTACTGAAGGTCACAGTGACCAAGTTGGTGCTTTTGGAATCCAGAATGGGGAAGAAGTTAAGAATAGCCAAGATGAGACCAGTTGAGTAGAATAGTTGACTTAGCAGAGGCCAGGTGAGGATTAAGAATGAGTTCATCTATATATATAAAAGCCTAAGAGATCGTCTGCCAAGTGACGGCAGCTTGGCAGCTGTGGTTCTCAGGTGACACACCCGGAACAAGAGAGGAGGGAGCCTGATTCCGGGCTGCGTCACCTGAGAACCGCCCTCTCGCAATCCGGGCCCCCTCGGATTTGGCCCAATCCCCAGAGGCCAGGCCGAGGGACCCCACCAGTGCATGAATCAGTGCACCGGGCCTCTAGTATTACTATAAACTTCTTCAAAACCCTTTGATGTCACCTTGTTACTAAATATAGGGTTCTCAAATTTCAGAAAATCACTCTTGTTTAAAGATCCTGGGGACATATGTAATACTTTAAACAATAAAGATTTAAAAAATAATAATAAATGTCCCAGTCTGTGCCACAGATATTCTGATTATTATTTCTAGGGTCAGGCCCAGAAGTCTCATCTTTATCTAGGAGCCCAAGGAATTTCCCACATTTTCAAAAACATTGCCTTTCAGGGTAAAGTCCAAATTCCTGATTATATAGTAAATGAGTGTTTCTACAATTTTTCAAGGCTCTTTAAGCATGTGTTATTCTCTGCAGCAGTTTTTAATACCACTGAGATGGAGCCTTTCCTTTATATATCATTGCATTCCACAACAATATTATAGAGCTTTTGGAACATAAGAACAGCTACTTGTTTACATGTTTGTCCTCTTTTACAGATAGCGGGAAATTTAAAGATGGGGACTGTCACTTGCCTCTCTGATCTTCCAATGCTTAGCACAGTGCTTGGTATAGAACAAGCTCCCCCAAATCAGTTCTAGTGTATCTATGAATGCAAACAAGTGAAAGTTATTCCCATCTCTTTCGGGGGGCATATATGGCTAACTAATATTAAAAGATCAATCCGCCCCCCCCCTCACCTAGCTCAAAGGCTGGCAAACTTTTGCTGTAAATGGCCTGGTAATACATATTTTATGTTAATGGTTCCTCCGCTAAACCTAATACTACAGTGTGCATTAAGAGCCTCTCCTAGGTGCTCCTATAGACCCTGCTCATATCAGTTTCCACTATGTAATGTAGGTGACCAGGTACTTTCTGTACTTTCTAATAGGCTGTGGGGTTCATGGGGTCAGTGGTCACATTTCATGGAGTCACTGATCACATTTCTTTGGTTTACAATTTAACTCAAGTGTCTAGCGTACTTCCTGGCACATAGTAGGCAAACAATAAATGTTTGTGAATGAATGCATGCACGAATGAATGAATCCTTCTTTGAAAAGCTAAGGATGCAGTAGGGGGGAAATTCATTTATACTCTCTCATTTCATGAGACATGTAGATGGAAATTTGAAAACTGGATCTTAAGTTGGTTTCTTATTTGGTTATAAGGCTACACACCAAAATCACTTTCTGCCTTTAAGAATGTTAAAAAGTAGAAGAAGGTAGAGCTAGAAACAGATATGACTACTATTACTATTCGCAATGACAGGAACAACAGGGACAACATCAACCATTACCACCATCACAACCACAGTAACAACTGTTGAAATTGGTTTATTGAATAAATTTTGAATTTGAAATGGTACAAATAGAACATGGTCTTATTTTCCTCCACAAAGGCCTTCAAACACACTCTGTTGGATCAGACATGCCAGTCGCTGGGTAATTTCATTTTTGGTAGGTTCCATAAATACTATTAAAAAGTGGAGGCCAGTCCGAATAGAGACCAATATGGATTTTTAACTGCTTGATGTGAGATTCTGGCCTCTATTTTGTACTAGATGTCAATATTTCTAAGGCTTTCTTGAACATTCATTTATTGAGCAACCAACTAAGGCAGTGATGGCGAACCTATGACACGCGTGTCAGAGGTGACACACGAACTCATTTTTTTGGTTGATTTTTCTTTGTTAAATGGCATTTAAATATATAAAATAAATATAAAAAATATAAGTCTTTGTTTTACTATGGTTGCAAAGATCAAAAAATTTCTCTATGTGACACGGCACCGGAGTTAAGTTAGGGTTTTTCAAAATGCTGACACGCCGAGCTCAAAAGGTTCGCCATCACTGAACTAGCGTATGAGTATAAAAAGGTTTATAAGAAAAAACTGCTAACCTGTGGCCAAGAAAATGAAGAGTTACACATGTGCGCACACGTGGCCATGACAGCAGAGAGGAGGCACCACCTACCTGGAGCTGGGTGTAGTTAGAGGGGTGCCTGTCTTGAGTCTTGAAGATTACTAGGGGAGAAGGTATCAGGAGGCATTCCTACTATGAAGACTGATGAATCTCAGAGGGAAGCGGGGGATAGGGGGTGTGAAGAAAGTAACTAAAGAACTTATGCATATATGCATAACCCATGGACATAGACAATAGTGTGGGGAAGGAAGGGGGGTGGGGTGAGGGCAGGGTAGAGGGGGGTCAGTGAGGGAACCCTGTAATACTTTCAACAATAAAGATTAACACACACACACACACACACACACACACACACACACACACACACACACGCGCGCGCGCGCGCCAAAGTATTGAAATGTGAACAAGCAGCTTCATGTATTGCTGCATTCGTTTTTCATTATTTAAGAAAGTAAAAGGAGAAAGTATCATGAAATTTTAGAGTTGGAAGAGAACCTGAAGTTCAGTATAATTTCCCCATGCAATTCAAGAACTCTGGCTCCAAAAGACCTAGTACATTACTCCATACAGTGTTCTCCCTGTTATTTTTCTGTGTGTAACTAAATGTTACTGACTTTCTAAAATGAAGGACAACCAAATCTGAAAAGAGTAACTCCAGTCGCAGAACATATTGCGCAGGGACTGCGCATGCCTTTATTGGAAGACCCGTGGTACATAGGATTTACCGCAAAATCAGCCGCCTGGAGCAGTTCCACATAAAAAGCAAGTGACGACATGGAAATCTAGCCTTCCTCATTTTTCTGACAACTACTGAAGCTGAAGGCCATGCTAACTGAATGCACAAGCAAGCTGAGGCAGTCAAGACCTTTATAGCTCGTGCAATGTGGAGGAAAGCCATAGACTTTTTGTAAGGGTGGATGGCTTTAAGCCACAATGACTGGCTTCAAGTGGAAAGTATTTCTCAATCCTTATTTATATCAGGGTAAAGGATAATCTCAAAGTGAGTAAATGCTGAAGGTCCAAGACACAATTTAAACTTTTACATGAATTTTTATAGCAGTTTTAAAGATCATCGCTATCATTTTTTATTCACCTAGCATTTTTACAGAGTAAGGATGTAGTTTTTGCCGAACCGGTTTGGCTCAGTGGATAGAGCGTCGGCCTGCGGACTCAGGGGTCCCGGGTTCGATTCCGGTCAGGGGCATGTGCCTTGGTTGCGGGCACATCCCCAGTGGGGGGCGTGCAGGAGGCAGCTGATCGATGTTTCTCTCTCATCGATGTTTCTGGCTCTCTGTCCCTCTCCCTTCCTCTCTGTACAAAATCAATAAAATATATTTGAAAAAAAAAAGAATGTAGTTTTTACTGTTACCTAAATTGAGATAATGATGCTATGCTACAAGAATCCATATGTATAACAGTAGCATTATTGTTTTCTCATTCTTCCTGTGGATAGATACAATGGTTTTCACAAAGTAACTACTTATTATAATGCCTAACTTTTTAAATGATTGTTTAAAGGTTTATTTACAATGATATTCATTGATGAAATGTTGATGTCTGTCTCTAGGAATAATTACTAAATTCATGCTAAATTTTAAATCTCTTCTTACTGACTCTGTCATGTGACCTCTGCAGACATTAAAACTACTATTGATTGGTGTTATGGTAATGTATCTTCCCCAAACAGTTTTGCTCTTTAATAAAAACAAAGAAACTGAGAAAGTTTCACCAAATATTATAACTTCATAAAGACTTTAAAAATAACTCCTGTGCCAAGGGAGAATTTTTGAGAAAAAATAATTTATTCCATATTTGGGCCTATAGGGTGGGACTACCTATACCTATGAATGTACCTTCTCTGTCATTTTCTATTTCTCCCAAACTCTTACTTTGGGACCCTTTTTACAGAGGTGATTAAAAAGGTAACGCCTTGTTGGTTTCTGTCTTTATAGTAATTCCATTTTTTTCATAGAGAAGTCTGGGGCTGTCTTCATGCACGCCTGGTGTGTAATGCCTCTAGAGGCCATTCATTGCTTGCATTCAGAAGTGGAGAGGCTTCTGCCTCCCTAGGCTTCCTTGGGTATTAGGCCAGGAGGTGGCCAGAATCAGTAACAGCCATGCTGCAGAATGAGGACCTGGCTTACATGCAGTTCCTCGATGGACTGCTTGCAGTATAAAGCCTCATAGGGCTGTTCCATCCACCAATGTTTATTGAGCATCTACTGAGAATGATTGAAAGAATTTCTGAGTACCTTAGCCAGGGTGGTCTGAGCCTGAATTTGCTCTCCGTCATGCTCCACAGCCTCGGCAATGGTTCTTTCCACAGTTTTGTGGGGTTTTTTAAGCATGTGAAAGCCATGCAAGGTAAGTGTCTATCACAATAAGTTGTTCTAGGGCTCAACTCCAAAGCCAAAGTATGAATGACATTTTTTTTTGCAAACCATAAATATGATGGTTTGAATGTGATGGGATTAGTCTTCAAACTGTTATTCTTTTTGACAGGTGACTTTGCTTGATTAATACATGGTTATAGACATATCCCACAATTAACACTGTCAAAATAAAACATAATTATATGTCTATGATTTGAAACACTACAGATGATTAATTTGCAAAGGCAATGCGGGCATTGTTTTTAAAAATGTATGCCTTGTCTCTTATCTCAGTACACAGGCGAACCATAAATAACCATTGTCAAAATATCATGTTGCTGAGATGTTATGACATGTTTTCTTCAATAAAAGTTTTGCATATATTTTCTTCCATAAGTATATGTTGCTTCATGTATCAAAACATACAATTCTGTTTTTTTTATAAAACTATTAATGGTTCATTTTTAGAAAATCATGCAGATTTAGGTGCATAATAGAGAATAAAACTGACATTTTTTCCTTCAAGCCATAGAACCAGTAAATTGTTTTATAATTTGCCCTTGCTGTAATAGCTTCTGAACAGAAAGCCTATTTTCAAGGCTTTTCATGAAAGTAAAATTAGAAATCAAAATGTTTTGCACAAATTAGATTGGTTTGGCATATTTTGAATTATGCTAAAAATAATTTGATATTATTCTCTCATAGCCTTTTGTTATAGAATCAAAAATAACAATGACCATAATTAAATAGAGCAATACAAAGTGACTGCAATCCTCACATAACACAAGACAACTTTGCCTCATATCAGTTGGCTAAAAGGAGGACTAACGAAGCTAACTTTAAACAGTTTTAGGATTATAAAATACATAATTAAAATTACACTTCTTGGAGGGGTGATGTCAGCAAATGAAGATTGGAAAGCAGGGAAATGAATGTTAAGTGAATATACTGAAATTAAATTTATTCAACAGTGCCCTTAAAAGACATGCTGGTTAGCCTCGAGGAGAAACTTAAGGTTTGTTTTCTAAACTCACCTTTGGGGCCATGGTGGCTAGACTTCCGCAAAACCGTTGCCAGCACCCCAGTTACCTGAGGACAAGTTCAGTGTCCTGCGGCTATGACAGTCTGGCCCCAGTTGCCTTCTCCAATGAAGTAATGATGAGTCAGGCACACCTGGGTTTAAATCTTGTGTTCTGCCCTGACCCTGAAATCAGAAAAAAAAAATCTCTTTTCTCTGAATTCTCAGAGCTGTAGCACCGGAATTTCTGTTATAGTCATATACATCCTACCTGAGTTAAGGCGTTCCAGCTCATATGTTGTTTCTCCTATTAGGCTGCACATATATATATTTTAATTTCTTTATTGACTAAGGTATTACATATGTGTCCTCATCCCCCCATTACCCCCCAACCCCGCCCCCCACTCATGCCCTCACCCCCCTAGGCTGTATAGTTTTTGAAGGGAAAGGATTCTGCCTTTTATTGCTCTGACTCCCAGTACCATTCAGTCTAGAACCTTCCACATGGTGGATACCCAGTACATGTGGATTGAAGGAATCTAAGAAATAAAGGTCCCTTTTAAGAAATAAACAAAAAGAGCAAGAAAACCCAACAATCAACCAAACAAAGAAAACTACAAGGCTATATAGACTATAGAAGTTAAGTTACAAAGACCGAGTTAGAAATGCTGGTTGGATTTGCTAGAAATGCAGACTTTCTGGTGGGGCTTCACATCTACTGAATCAGAATTTTATTTTTGTTAATCCTCTCCTGAGGATATTTTTCCCATTGATTTTTTTAGAGAGAGTGGAAGGGAATGGGGGGCGGCGAGAGAGAGAGAGAGAGAGAGAGAGAGAGAGATCGATGTGAAAGAGACACCTCAATTGGTTGCCTCCCACATGCACCCTGTCCTGGGCTTGGGAGTGAACCTGCAACCCAGGTACGTGCCCTTGACCAGGAATTGAACCTGTGACCCTTCGGTCCACAGGGTGATGTTCCAACCACTGAGGAAAACTGGCCAAGGCAGAATCTCCATTTTAACAGGCTTCCCAGGTGACACGTTTGTGTGTTAGTTTGTGTTTGGAGAAATACCGGCCTCATGTTTATTCAAAACACTGATTCTGAGACCCTTCCCCATAGATTCTGATGCACTAGAGAGTTTCTGCAAATCCCTATTTTTTATTTTGCAAATCCCTATTTTTGGCAGCAGTGGTTTTTAAAAAATCATAAAGCACATTTGCAAAGTACCACACTACTTCAGCCAGGGACAGAATGTTTTAAATGGTGACCTAACAGGTTTACTTCTCCATAGGTACTTCGAGATGTTCTGTAGGTAGAAGGGAAGGAATCAAGAAAAGGAGCAAGTATCTGCTATGGGACTCCTGGGCCCACACTGATAATCTCCAATTGGGGTGCTCCATACTTCTGAAGAGCGAATAAACCTGTGCTTAGGAAATAAACTTTTTAAAAAACCTTCAGCTCTTTTGGATGGAAGTATTCTAACACTGAATTTCATACTGTTTTACTTTGGCAACATAATTCGCTCTTTAAGAATGATGTTCTCAGCTTGATGTATACATGTGTTGTAGGATGTTATATAATGGAGCATCCAGGGCATCTCAGGTGTGCACTGAGGGCTACCCAGGCAAGGAATGATCCTCACAAATAGAAAGCGTATTATATATGCATGGTGTGTGTGTATAATTTAACATATGCACGTATTTTTATGATATGCATATATTCACAAACCAAATTCATGTTTACATGTGTGTGTGAATGTATATCAACATAAAACAATACACTAGAGTGATTGTTTTATCTGAAGCCTTGGAGGAAAGAATGGCTTTAGTCATATTTTTTCTTTCAGATTCTAAAGTTATGTTAAAGCTATAATGATAAATGTATTTAGTAGGACCCACTGCCCAAACTATGAAAGATAAACCTGAACCCAATACACGATGCATTTTCTTTCAGCACTTGCTGTGGTGAGAATCGTTTGTTTGAAAGCTATTTAATGGCATCGAGGTAACTAGTGAGTTCCGGTGAATCAGGGACCTTCCTGGGAAGGCATTTGGAACTGCAACGTAGTCACAGAGAATACACTAGCAGATTTGCTTTTATAGAAATAATGATCCGACAAACAGACCTCATGCTGCGAATTAATCCCTTAGGCCCGTGGTCGGCAAACTGCGGCTCGCGAGCCACATGCGGCTCTTTTGCCCCTTGAGTGTGGCTCTTCCTAGGCCTTAGGAGTACCCTAATTAAGTTAATAACAATGTACCTACCTATATAGTTTAAGTTAAAAAATTTGGCTCTCAAAAGAAATTTCAATTGTTGTACTGTTGATATTTGGCTCTGTTGACTAATGAGTTTGCCGACCACTGCCTTAGGCCAAATAGTGAAACCAGAGGACAGATAGTGACTAATGGGAAACAGTGTCAGAAGTGACTGCGAACTAAGTATTCTCCTTCACAGCCTTGTCCTGCCCCTGTCCTGTTTCAGGAGTGACCTCCCTGCCATGTTAGGCATGTCCTGTTTGAGTTTGTAGTTTTGAATACTGATGACTTAGGGCCATTACAGATTAATGCCTCCAACTATCCCTTTTCCTATAAAATGCTTCCTTTTTTATCTGCATGCAGCAGTCCTTGTTAAATATATTCTCTGCTTACTTATAAGCATGCTTTTACTATTCTACAATTGTCTCTTATATAGAAATCTTAATACTTCAGTTCCTTTGAGTAGGGACCATATTTAAATATCATCTGTACTGCTTATGAAGTATATTTGGTGCTCAATACCCTTTGTCTACATGTAATGAGCTGGAGATATGCCACTTGCCAGTTTAACATTCATTCCACAAATATTTATTCAGTGCCTACCATATGCTGTGCACTGCCTTAAGTGGTAGAGATGTAAGATAGATGTGATCCCTTCTATTAGGGAGCTCAATTTTAATGGTAGGGTGGGCAAGTCATAAACTACAGAAATAAATATTCAGATGGAAAAAAGAGGGCATATTGGCGACAAACCCAGAGGTGGGAATGAAGGAAAATTTCCAGGGGGAAGTCCTCTCTAAACAGGAGTTTCCAGGACAGTAGCAGTTAGAGAACAGAAAGAAAGGTGGTGAGGAAACAGAGTCCAAGGCATAGGGGAGAGCACGGACAGGTCTCCCGCACAAGAGAGAACATGATGAGTTCAAAGACCTGAAGGAGGCTGTGCTGGCATGTGCGTCCTAGCGCATTAACACCTGACATTGTATTGCTCTTTAAATTTTCCTAAGTGCTTTCTCATGCATATCTAGTGTATCACTCATAATAACTGCAGCTGACATATAGGTAAGTAAGGTCAATAGGGATGAAGTAAGTTCCCAGCTCAAAATTACGATGGAGCATCAACCTTCTCATGCTGAGTTCACATACCCTTTTATCGTTAATTTATGCACTCTAATATATTGATATTTAATATAAACACTTTTAGATTATCCTCAGAGTTTGGAG
The DNA here is from genome assembly GCF_000147115.1 of Myotis lucifugus. NCBI lineage: Eukaryota > Metazoa > Chordata > Mammalia > Chiroptera > Vespertilionidae > Myotis > Myotis lucifugus. The sequence goes on from NW_005871087.1 coordinate 7,313,670, forward strand.
AAATCTAATTCTTTCTTCAGCAGATACCTATTCAATCTGAGAAAACACCTCTTCATTCACTTATGTGTATTTTCTCTTCTCTTCTTCTCTTCTCTTCTCTTCTCTTCTCTTCTCTCCTCTCCTCTCCTCTCCTCTCCTCTCCTCTCCTCTCCTCTCCTCTCCTCTCCTCTCCTCTCTCTTTCTCACACACACACACATCTATCTATCTATATATCTATCTATATATCTATCTATCTATATATCTATATATCTATATATACACACACACATCCTATATAATGAAAGGGTAATATGCAAGTTGACCCTAACAGCAGAACAACTGGGAATGACTGGTCACTATGACACACACTGACCACCAGGGGGCAGATGCTCAATGCAGGAGCTGCCCCCTGGTGGTCAGTGCGCTCCCACAGGGGGAGCTCTGCTCAGCCATAAGCCAGGCTGCCAAGTAGACATCCCCCAAGGCTCCCGGGCTGCCAGAGGGATGTCTGACTGCCAGCTTGGGCCCTATCCCCCAGGGAGCGGGCCTAAGCCAGCAGGTGGACATCCCCTGAGGGGTCCCAGACTGCAAGAGGGCACAGGCTGGACTGAGGGACACCCCCAAGTGCACAAATTTTTGTGCACCAGGCCTCTAGTGTACATTAAGAAAAGAGAAACATGCAAATTGGTGTCACTCTGCTATGCCCACCAGCCAATCAGACGAGTATGCAAATTAACCCAACAAAGATGGTGGTTAATTTGCATATGCAGGCGTGGAGCGAAGACTGAAGACAATGTAGAAGGAAGCCAAGCACTGCAGAAGAGAGTGAAGCTGCGGAGAAGCAAGCAGGGTGGCGGAGATGGGAGGGAAGCAAGTGGGTGGCGGAGGCGGGAGTGCAGCCCGCCTCGGTGGGTTTCGCTTTCTTCTCTGCTTCGCTCCGGCCACAGGAAGCCCTATTCTTGCAGGAATTTTCCTAGTATATTTATAAAAGGCTAAGTGTTTGTCCGACCAGTAGCTATGATGCACACTGACCACCAGGGGGCAGACGCTCAACACAGGAGCTGCCATGATGCGCACTGGCCATTTAAAAATAAACGGCATTGACAAAACAACACTCAGCTTCCCCCAAGTGGGACACAGGCCCTGCTACCACCCCAGAGTGACACCCCACCAAATCACAGCCAACGCTGCCAAGACCCCATGGCACAAAATTCAGCCCACAGCCCAGCCCAGCCCAGCCCGGAGGGCGCCAGGTAATGACATCACATAGCAATGCCCAGCATCCTCTCCCTAGCGACTAGCATCCTTGGAGTTTCTTTAGCCCAGGAACCCGACTTGCTTTATAGCCAGGTGCAAACATTTCACAGTTTAACCAAATGTTTGTGAAGCGTTTTCCCGTGCCTCATCTCATCTGATCCTCACAGAATTCCTGGAGTAGGTAGATAGGAGACTTGGTAGAATACTATTTTCTTTTCATTAGCAAGATGCAAATAGTGTTGTTAAAATATTTCTTCTAATTAATTTCCTTTCAATGTGCACAAATCCGTGCACCGGGACACTAGTTTATATATAACGGTTTCCAGGGACTTTGAGACACTGAAACTTCAGGGAAGACACCTAGGAAGATTAATTAGCTCAGATTTGACAATAATTAAAATCTAAATGATTAAAGGAATGCTTTAATGGGCCAGTAATCTCACAGAAAAGTACACATTTAATAGATGTCAGGAAAGAGCAGTTTTTTGTATCAATAATTTAAATTGGGGGGATCTTACCCTAATTGTAATGTTAAAGAACTATCAGTTATAGAGTATTACTTAGCAAATGATTTTCAACTATCTGTTTAGCTTTGTTTGTTTTTAAATCACAGATTGGCTTTTAAACTATAAACAAGATAAACCTAAACTTTAAATGGAAAACTTCAATTCTCATGGTTAAAAGAATAATAGCTTAAGACAGGGAGTCTAGTGGAAAATACACAGGCATTAAAACCTTTCTGCTTACTTGTCACAGGAAGTTAGTTTCTTTGGCCTCAGTTTTCTAGTTGGTAACAGAAATCTATCTTACAAGGTATTTGTGAGGATTAAATAAGTAAAAGGTAGTCATTTCATATTCATGTAAATCTAGTTACTGAATAATTTTTTAAATTTATTTAGTTCTGCTTCAATTACCTTTTGTCTCCTTAAATACTAACGAAAATTGAGATTATTGCTATCAAGGCATTTTATGAAGTATAAACTGTTATTCAGATGTATCTAGACCATAGCCTGGCAAATGGAAGATGTTAAAAAATATTAGGTGAATGAGTTCACATTAACATAAGGGCAGACAAAAGATGTAGAAATTGAAAACATTAATTGGGAAAGAAAGAATCCTGGGTAAAGAGTGATACGGGTACATGGAGATTTCCCACCTAATTGTGGTAAGGAAAATCACCAAAAACTTGAAAATAGAGCAAAAGCACCACATGTATTCTCAATGTCATACCTGAGCATGAACAATCGCACCCAAGGATGATTTTATTTTCTAGGATAATGTAGCTGTGTTTTGTTATTGACTATTGAATATGGCCCAACTCTGTGAAATTACATGTTAACTTGTAGATGTTTATCTCAGAGAGAAGCCAATGATTTCTGGTACAGATGCAAATGAATAGATAACCCCAATGGTTAGGGTTGTATTGTTCTGGAGAACATTAACCTTTCTTTCCTCTTAGCAAGACTGTTTCAGCAGATTTTCTCTGACAGGCTAAATAGCCCAGTGAACCTGCTTCTCCAGTGCTGTGTGAAGCCGATTACCGTCCCTGCTGGTTGCCTCACTTGTGACATAAACAAATCTCTGACATATATATTGTGCATTTGTAGAATGCTTTTAACATTTTGGAAATTAAGCGTGTCCCTTTTAAAGAAAATTTACGGAAAGTTGTGGGTTTCCAAGGACAATGTGGGACAAAGAGAAGAGGACATATTTAAAGGTTCAACTATTAAACACCTCTTCTTCATAAACAGGGTGAGTGAAGACAGGAGAGCGTTGCCTTATTTGGGAGACGACTGTGGCCTCAGTGAAATAAAAATCTTCTATAGAAAGAGAAAGGTAACACATTACACAATTGCTTTGAGGTAATAGTACAGATTAGGTAATTGGGGGCATATGAATTGTTGTTTAAAACAACATAATTATTTTAGTTGTTATATGTAATGGGATGCACTCTGGAGATTTACGTTTTGCTTTTATTTGTCCATTTGTTTTCCTTTGCTCTAGGGCAGCGGTTCTCAACCTGTGGGTCGAGACCCCTTTGTGGGTCGAACGACCCTTTCACAGGGATTGCCTAAGACCATCGGAAAACACACATATAATTACATATTGTTTTTGTGATTAATCACTATGCTTTAATTATGTTCAATTTGTAACAATGAAAACACATCCTGAATATCAGATATTTACATTACGATTCATAACAGTAGCAAAATTACAGTTATGAAGTAGCATCAAAAATAATTTTATGGTTGGGGGTCACCACAACATGAGGAACTGTATTAAAGGGTCGCGGCATTAGGAAGGTTGAGAACCACTGCTCTAGGGAGAGGGGCCAGAAAGTTCCTGTCTGAAGGGAGGCAGGGGATGGCGCAGGATCTTGGAAGCACTTAGAATTCCTACTGTTGTGACAGGACAGGGGACCTGGCCCTGAGTGGGTCTGCCTAGGGCTGGCTGATAGTGTGTGGGTTCTTGACTTTGTGCAGGAAAGATTTCACAACACAAGTCCAGGTGACTGAGGGCATGCTTATTAAAGCTGGGGACAGTGAAACAGGAGGGCTTAGAATAGAAGAGGCAACAGGAGAGCCTAGGCTTCGTGGTTTTGGCTTTCTGGAAAGTCAGAGAAAGGAGGCATTGGAGAGAGATTAAGGGGTTAACTGGGGATGAGCTGCTGCTGTCCATTCCCCCCCTGGTTGCAATTCTCCTGGGAACCCTTCGAGTTTAGGAGATGCATGCCTAAGGGGGAAGAAGTTGGGGAAGAGAATGGCACAGGAGTGCTCCCCAGAGGGAGAGCAAGTGCTGGGTCCTTTGTCTGAGGGTTTCATCTCTCTCTTGCAGGCTGGAATCTTAGGAGAGGCCTCAGGGGAACCCTCATATTTTCTGTTGTCCAGGTGTGCTCTTTCTGGGTTGTGGTCTTTACTGATTGGTCAGTGTAAGGGCAGGGGGCCATCTGTCATTGAGGTGGTCCTGCCATTGGCTGCCTGGTTTTGCTGCTTTTCTGGGCCTGGATCTGAAATACAACAGAGGCCTAGATGTTATCTTCTGCATCTGGCCCTAAATTTCTTAGCCAGTTTGTTCAAGAAGGAACAGTAGCCTGATATATGTGCGTCGGTTTCCCCGTTCTATTTGCCAAGGAATTTCCCTAGCTTCTTACTATCCAGCCTCACTATTAGGAGGTGGCCAGAAAGTCATTGTTCGGGAAGGAACAGTAGCCTGATATTTTGGGTGCATAAGGTTTGAAAGATGAAGCCTCATTCTTTCAGGAGGAGATTGAGAAAGGGAAGGCATATGTGGCTCCAAGTTCTGACTACGAATTTTCTGGTAGGCTGCGGCCAAGGCGGGGACGGTACATGAAGACCATCCACATGGTGGACCTGTGTGAGTGCATCAGAGCCATGGTTCCAAAAGGAATCTAAATATTACCTCCACTGTGTTTCTGGCTCCCTTTCAAACCAAGCGCTATTCTGTGGATAGTTTACCCTCTTGTGGTTGCATCAAGAGGTACATTCTAATTCCTCCAATAGCCTTATTTTTTAAGCCAGTGAGAATCTGGAGTCTGGAATTTATTCTCTGGTCACACTTAGTACAAGAACTGGGGATATGATAATAGGGAGTTGTGGGGAGGGGAGAGAAATGTACTTCATTGAATTTATTCTATAAGAGATAGGAATACTGGGAATGAATGGAAATTTTTAAGATAAGAGTTTGTTCAAATGAATGAATGATGAATAAAAGCTGTGTGTTTGTGTGTGGGTGTGTGTGAGAGAGAGCACATGCACACATCGCTTTCCAGGTGAAATAATATTGAATAAGATAAAGCCTAACTCCTGGATCCAGAATATGACAACAATATATTAGTATTAATTAGTACTATAGAAAAACATATCCTTCACATTTAACTTTAGAATCATGTGACAATATTAAGACTTGTATTAATTTTCTGTTGCTACAAATTAAATTTATTTAAAATCTTACAGTGCTGGGGATAGGAAGTAGACCAGAAGGTGGTTCTGCCATAGAGAGATGATTCCAGTTACATATAGAATATCCTTCTAGGTATTTTGATAAGCCTAACAGCAGATAGCAATATCTGTTTGCTTAGATAAATGAGATTATCCTTTATCCGTGTCAATAAATATAGGCCTGCATCATGATTTTTTAATTGCTTTTTAGAATTCCTTTGCATGATGTATCATTTAAATCTCATTGATGGACATTTCAATGATTCTCATTTTCCTTTTTAAAAAAACATACTGCAGTTTTAAAAAGAAGATAAATACTTTAATTAATATTTTTGTACATAGTTCATTTCTTGTTGATTCCCTTAGGATATAGTCTAGAGAGATTTTTATTTAAGTAATTGGTATCAACTTATATTAGTGATTGTTTTCCTTACGGATATAAATGAGATCTTATTATGATAGCAGTAGTTAATTTAAAATATACTGTATTGAAGACTAGTAAGAATAACTTTTGCACATAAAGTTTGAATGTTAATATTTGTATAGTTGCGTTGCTCTCTAGTATAATTGATTTTATTAACATGTTTAAATCTCACTTTCTTTCTTTGGGAGTTCATGATCCTGAGACTAATAGGCAGTGGAATCCTTGCACAGGAAGTAAAAATGAGCTACCAAAGATGATTCCACTCTATTTAGGAAGAGAAAAGATAGAACTATAGCCAAGGGCCAGTTCTATTACTCAGGTCATTTAGGTCCCCTCTCTTTGGGACTTGCTTGTCAAAGGATGGGGCTGAAGAGATGATTGATTTCCTTCTGAAATTCTACCAGTTTTTAGTGCTCAGCACTATATGAAATGACATTTTGATGTTGAAATTACTTACTGGTTTACATTATTTATTTAGCTATCCTCTTTACTTTCACAAAGGCTTATAGCATCTTACAATAAAAACTTGTAGAAAGGGAATCTGGACAGCTATGTTTACAGCTGTCAAACAGATGATATGGAATAAAGGATATAAAATTCCCTGCCCAGCTTATAGTCATAGTTCCATCCCTATCCTCTCAAGCAAGAGAGGAAAAGCGGGGAAATATTGTAACAAAACTCTGGATGAAGACTATGCATAAAAATGGGCTTGAGCTTCCTAGCATCTATAGCAAAGAGAGAAATATGGTGGTAGATATAGCTGGTTCTCTATTTATGATTATATATTATTGTCATAAATAGAGAGCCAGCTATATCTACCAACATTTAAAAAAGGCCCACCACATTCTCCTGGTCAGCTCAAAACTTTGTCAGTGTTTACCAGGCCTGTTTTTATTGTCTCAATTAGAGGATTTTTGTTGTTAATTCTCACCCAAGGATTTTTTTTATTTATTGACTTTTAGAGAGGGTGAAGGGAGGGGGAGAGACTGACACAGAGAAGCATTGATGTGTCTCACATTGATTGGTTGCCTCCACATGTGTCCCGACCAGGGCCGGGGATCAAGCCTGCAACCAAGGTACGAGTTCTTTACCGGAATCAAACCCTTTACCAGAATTGAACCTGGAACCCTTTAGTCCACAGGCTGACGCTCTATCCACTGGGTCAAACTGGCTAGAGCTCATTTAGAGATTTATTAATTCATATCATCAGATTGTAAAAAAATAGAATAAGAATTTCCATCAGCAAAACAGCTTTCTTATCGTCACTGACGGTATTGGCCTGGCACTCTTAATGTGCTTCCAGTGTCTTTTTCCTTGCCATGGAGGAGGTCCTCACTCTGGAATGGAACAGTTTAATTTCAGAGGGAGGCAGTTTCATCATCTTTCGTTGTTGACTCATGTTGACTCAAATAATCAGGAATTAACTTCACAAATAAAAGATTTCATTGACTTCTGAGGGAGGGCTTTTTTGTTTTGTTTTGTTTTAAATCCTCACCTGAGGATATGTTTATTGATTTGAGGAAGAGAGAGAAAAACATCCATGTGAGAGAGAAACATCAATTGGTTGCCTCCTTTACATGCCCCGACCGGGAATCAAACCTGCAACCAAAGTATGTGCCCTGACAGGCAAATGAACCTGCAACCCTTTTGATGTACCAGACGACATTCCACCCAACTGATCCACCCAGCCAGAGCTTGGGGCGTTTTAATTTTATGGATCTTGCATTGTGTTACCCATTTCCAATGTAGTTAAGTGCAAAAGAAATTCAGACAGTAAAGAAAATCTTCAAAAATAAGAGTAAATTATGAAATAAGTATTTTCGTTGTATATATGTGCTGTAGATGTGCTTCTCATGTCCCAATAATGGAATGTGTGCTTAAGTAGCAATATTTCAGCCATTTTTTTAAAAATATATTTTATTGATTTTTCACAGAGAGGAAGGGAGAGGGATAGAGAGTTAGAAACATCGATGGAAGAGAAACATCGATCAGCTGCCTCCTGCACGCCTCCTACTGGGGATGTGCCCACAACCAAGGTACATGCCCTTGACCGGAATCGAACCTGGGACCTTTCAGTCCGCAGGCCGACGCTCTATCCACTGAGCCAAATTGGCTAGGGCAATTTCAGCCATTTTTCATAGGTGGGAACATAGAGGCTCAGCCAGGAAATGGCTTACCCAGGTCACACCCAGCTTGACTCAGTGTGGAGTTCCCCCCACTGCCTGCCCTTTGGGACTGTGGGCTCACTTTTTCAGCTGCAGGGCAGAGTTCAGCCTGGGGTGAGACAGCCCCATTCTTCCACTTTTCATCCCGATATGAGGAGGGCAGAGGTGGAGACGGCTGTATCTGTGACCTGAATGTTGTCTTTTTGCCGCCTCTAAAAAGCTATTTTCATTTGCTCTGAATGTCCTTTTATTTTAATGTAGAATGAATGATACTCTGAACCCTCTTTTATATTTTGGTTTTATATTACGATTCTACTGGTATATTCAAATTGCAATTATCCTCAGTGAATCTAAAGGTCTTCTATTACCAAAATAAAAGCTGAGCGGCAGTTTAGAAATGTTTCTCATTTTTTTCTTTTTCCTTTATGAGCAACTTATTGCATTACAGGTCAATTGTCAGGGATGTTTATTTAGCTGAGGTTGTCTTTCTGAGCTGACTGAGAGAAAACAAAAAAAAGGTTGATTGAAAAGTCAGTGCGCATGAGTTCACCACTGTGCAATCAACAGGATGATCAAAGTGCTCTTTCCAGATTCGGGTTGCACTGCGTTATGCCTGAACACATGCGTCTCAGCTTTTGTAGTTTAAATATTGTTGGGACTAAAAGGCCACATAAACATTACCCGAGCCCTGATTGCCACCAAATTGGAGGCAAAACAGCATGTCTAATGATTTTAGAGCCAGCCTTGGCATTTTTTTGTGTGACTTTGGAGATTTGTAGAAGTTTTAAGCCGTTAGTTGGACATCCTTAGCGCTGCCATGGAGGCAGGAGAGGCTCCCGCCATCACCACTGCGCTGGCCAGACATGAGAAGGCTTCTGGCTGAGCCACGCTCCTCCTGTGGAAGCACACTGACCACCGGGGGAAGCTCCTGCATTGAGCATCTGCCCCTTGGTGGTCAGTGCATGTCATAGCGACCAGTTGTTCCTGGTTGTTTGGTCATTAGGGTCAATTTGCATATTACCCTTTTATTATATAGGATGAATTAATACACACACACACACACATATTGCTATACTCATTACATTGTAACAAAACTGAGCAAAACTGGCTGTGTCTTATGCTTAGAGAAGGTAGAAGGTGAAACACAGGTGCATTGCAAGTCACCTTTTATAACTTACTTTCTCACCTTTTCTGACCTTCAGTTGCAGGTAGGCTGGTTGAGGTTGTTGGCCTGTGCACAGACTAGTTTCCTCAGGTTACAGTGCCATAAAACTCATTTAGTCGTCATCACCTAGAAGATAGCTTTATTTATTAGAGGTTTAATATTTTTTCACAGGAAAATTGATCTTTTTTTTTGGTAATTAGTTTGTATATTTTATATATACACATTGAATATCTCTGAAATTCCAGGCAAGTGCCGGTGATTTTTATACTTTTCAATCTGCTATAAATTATTTTTTACACCTGTATTATTATTATTTTTTTTTTGTAAAACTAAAATGTGTGCCAAGAGACTTTTCCCTTACAAAAGCTTGATTTTCTTTTTTGTCAATTTAATGCCTTAGCCACTAGAAACATCCTTATCAGTTCTTTACACATACAACTCTATTTTATTTGTTCATTTTCTCTTTTATTGTCTTAATTTGGTTTTATATCAGGGTGTTTAAATTGTGCTTCTTTGCCTTGTCTCAACTGTGGAGATAAATTTTAGATTTCTAGAGAGGGCTTTTTCTTCCTTTATTTGTCTAACAAAGGTGCTTATTGTTTGAACAGCACATTGTATGGCTGCCTGGGGCCATGACTACACATCTAATGGTGAAACTTAAACATTTGTAGAGCTATCACCTCAGAATATTCCTAAATACATGCCCTTATCATCTTCCCTGGATGTATTTCGTTCGCTTCTCCCCTGACCTCCTTGTCTGTAGTTTCTTCTCACTCCAATTTGTCTTCCAATTACTGTTCCAGTTCCTAAAACACTGGCTTGTCGATGTCATTTCCTCACTTACAAACCTTTTCTGACTCTGCTTTCTCTGCAGAATAAATTCTGATACAATCTGAGACTACCTACCATATCAGCTTCATTCCTTGTTCCCCACCACCCACCCCACCGTCTAGAGTTGGCCCATCCTCAGCTGAATGCACTGTGCAGCCTCATGACTTTGTTTGCATTTCTCTTTTCCCTGCTTTCTTGTCTCATCAAAGTCCTAATCCTACTTTAAATATCACTTCAATGCCATTCCCAAACTTCTTGGACAAAATGGATGCTCATGGAACTTCGCTTATCCTGATGCTTTTAAAACTCTCTGTTATACTTAATTGGCTGCATATCTATCCTCTTTTCTCATGTATGAGCTCCTTGAGGGTGAAGAACTCGCTCATCATGTTATTATCAATACCAGACCATTCAGTCCTTAACCAACTAAGTGCTCAGCCAATTCCGGGTAAACAAGTGACTGAGTGACGAAACGAATAATTATATTTGTAAGCATGAGTTGGACTGCTGGTCAGCAGCATCCTCCAAATTGGCAAGACTTTTATGTCATGTCAGGAACTCTGAGGCATGTCTGTTGGTGAGATAAGCAGTAGCAGACCAGGTCACCTTGAAACTCCAGCCGGAATAGTCAGGGAAACAGTTTTGATCTTAAGTGTAAGGCATCTCAGTTTTTATTCTTTTTATTTTCTGGAATGATACCCTCTTCATCACTCATATATTGCCTACAAACAATATTTAAATAAACTTTTTAGATAACATGTAGCCTACATACATAAAGGAGCACAGTGAATTTCCACAGGGATGACAGTCCAGGAAATCAGCACTCAGGCTGCCACAGAGGTCCCTGGTGCTCTAATTCTGTCCCTGCAGACCATCTGAGTTCACCGGTATGTAGGGAACACAGCGCCTCACATACTGACACTTTCTCTTGCGCCAGGGGAGCTTACCTATGAGAGAGGTGGCGGGTGGTTGATGTCCCTGGGACAACCCTAAAACAATGGGCCTGGGAGTCTGGTCCTCCTGAATGGCACCGCCTCCCCATCATTCAGTGGGACAGTTCTGAGAGGTAGGTTCTCATACAACTAATTAGGTCATTCAAGCTAATGTGTTTAAAACATAGTTCAAGAATTTTCCCACATAAAATTTTGCCAAAACCATTGTATTGAGTTTATGGACACAGATATAATTTTTATTCTACATAAACATCACATAAAACCATTGCATTGAGAGTATGAATTTTGGATATTAAGTAAGGTGAGATATGACAATGAGAGAATATTAGCTCAGGAAATAATCTATTGGTATGTCTTGTACTGTAGGGTCAAAGGCTAACTACTTGGAGGTATAGTCAAGGCCAGATGTATCAGTAGTACGATAAATGTAAAATAATTAAATTTACTGATTGAAGAGAGTTTATATAGAATTAAAAAAGAGCCAGCTATTTGCTCTTAATAAGACTGACACCTAAAATCTAAGGTGGGAGGAGTTTTGAAAATGAAGGATTGACATGTAAAGTACATAAGAACCAAAAATATAAAAGTGATAAAGAGAAAATCACTTTATGTGAAAAGAAACAGTCTACTAAGAATATATAACTCTCAAGACTTTTCTGCATTTAACAACCTAGGCAGGATTCATGACCCATAAAATGAAAATAATTACTCTTTGGGAGAATTCAGCACAGCTTTTTCAAAAACACAGACAAAGAATGAGAAAATAGATAATATTTGTAAGTATATAACTTAATGGAAACACAGAATTAATAAGCTTAAAGTAATAAATGTATATAAAAATCCTTCATCCAACAAGTAGATAATGTAGTTTCTTTTCCAATAATTATTAAAGTTGTATAAACTTATTTATTACAAGCCCACAAATTAAGTCTCAACAAATTCCAGAGAATTAATATATAAATAGTGATATTTGCTGACTAAAATCAACATGGTAAATACTCATAAATATAACTGACATAAACAGAAGCTTTTTGAAGTTCTCAATAGTTTATAAGCTTGTAAAAAGGTCATGAGATCAAAATGCTGGAGAAACCCACTGATTTAATCAAATTTTCTGTCCCTTCCTTCTCCCTTATCTCCTCCCATCTCACTGTAAGAGAAAATTGAGATTCAGTCAGTTTCACAGTTTCATTTTCAAGGCTTTATGGAACAAACAGTTGCAGTATTTACCCATCATATTAGTTTTACCATCATGAAAAAAATCTTAATAGAAAAACCTGACAAGTATTGTAAAGGAAAAAAAAAAGCATTTTAAGATGAATCACTTATTATGAATATGTAGCTGCAAACTGCTTAAATAAAACATAGTAACTAAAATCTAGCACCATATAAAAGCCACACCTTATCAGGTAGAGTTTATCTCACAATTAAAGGATGATCCACATGAAAATTTAATGTAATCTACTTATTAATATATTAAGGCAGTATGCATGATAATCTAAAAGATATAGAAAAAGCATTTTGTGTTGTTCAATAATACACATTAAAAATCTCTTACCAAACTAGCGGTAGAAGGTAATTTCCTCTGTCTGATACATGGTATGTATCAATAGCATAGCAAGTGGTCTAAATTTAGAAGCATCCAATTAGAATCAGAAACAATACATGTAAGGCTGCTATCACCTCCACTGTTCTTCATTCTGTTGGTACTCACAGCCTGTACAATAAGGAGGAAAAAAGGTTATTTAAAAGGAAGAGGTACAATAATCATTATTTATAGATAAAACATAGGTCTACAATAAAACTCAAGAAATTTACTAGTCAAATTTATAAATTAATGTAAATCTGTTTTACATTAAATCTGATTTACATTAATTTAAGGAAAATCACTAGATAAAGGATCAGTATACAAAATGTAATAGTGTTCATCATATACCAGGAATAGCTGACTTCAAAAAATAATGACAAAAACAATTCCATTAGTAAGAGTAACCAGGTTGTAAGGTATCAAATCAATCTAAAATTATATTTAAAATACCTTTTGAAGAAAATTTTCAGGTTTATTGAAATGTACATAAGAAGATAAAATAAATTGAGAGAGAGTCATGTTTGTGGATAGAGTGACTGGATTTTATCAATTTGTCAAGCTTAATTTCTCCTCAGGCTAATAAATTTATTGTAATTCCAATGGAAATTTTAAGCTTTTTCCCATGAAGCTTCACAAAGTAATTTAAAAAATTAATATGGATGATTGGAGTTCTAATAATAGCTGAGATAATTCTTATGGACAAAAACAGGAAGAGAGAAGTCCTGCCATAACAAAGCCATTTTTATTGTAAAGATAGAGTGAATAAAATAGCGTAGTATTGGTGTAAGTACTGACAAGATCAACAGAACATTATATAGAAACTCAAAGCTGATCCACGCACCTGGGACAAATTGCGTACAGTAGAGATAGTATTCACATTACTGAGGAGACAATGATCTAGTGAAATGGTATTGGAAATGTGGCTGCCTGTCTATTACAAATAAAATTAGTCAATAGTTAGCATAATATAAAATATAATTATAATTTGAGAAAAAAAGACTTCCATTTTTCAATGACAACATAGGAAAACATTTTTATGACCTAAAAGTGTAGAAAAGATTTGTTAAAAAAAACAACACAAAAAAAAGCACATATTACAGAGGCAAATATAAATTTGGCCAAATATTTAAAATTTTATTACAAAATATCATAAAGTTTAAGATTAAGACTGAAACATGGTATCTGCAGCGTATCTAATATAATAAGTTCAATATTAAGCATATATAAAGATCACATAATATAACCCTATAATTAAAAGTTGAAGAACTCAAAAGTGGGAAAAGCACAGGAAAGAAAACAAAATGGCCATTAGATGTAAAATGAAATTCACTCTCACTACAATCAGAGATATGTAAAAAAAAAAAAAAAAGTGAGAGCTCATCCATTGTGGCTCAATGCACCAGGAAGTCACGGTTCCATTCCCTGTCAGGGCACATGCCTGGGTTTCAGGCTCCATCTCCAGTGTGGGGCGTGCAGGAGGCAGCCAATCAATGATTCTCTCTTATCATTAATGTTTCTATCTCCCTCTCCCTTCCTCTCTGAAATCAATAAAAATATATATTTTTTTAAAAGTGAGATAGCGCCCTAACCGGTTTGGCTCAGTGGATAGAGCGTCAGCCTGCAGACTGAAGGGTCCCAGGTTCGATTCTGGTTAAGGGCATGTACCTTGGTTGCGGGCACATCCCCAGTAGGAAGTGTGCAGGAGGCAGCTGATCCATGTTTCTCTCTTATCGATGTTTCTAACTCTCTATCCCTCTCCCTTCCTCTCTGTAAAAAATCAATAAAATATATTTTTTAAAAAGTGAGATAGCTTTTCTATTAATGTCAAAAGGGAAGCTTCCTGTTAATTAGTGCAAGACCATTAAAATCTATCATTTTCAATAAAATAAAATAAAATAAAATAAAATATCATTTTCTGTACTAGTAGTGTGTTCTAATATACAAATAATTATTTTCTATTCTGTAAATTGTTTTCTCCTAAATTCATGTGCAATTTTAATCAGAATAGATTTCATAAAATGGACCATGCTTGGTTGATAACTGTGTGAAACCCACTGAAGATGTCCACACCCTAATCCCTGGAAACTGTGCCTAGGTAAGCTTACATGGTAAGAGGGACTTTGCTGATATGATTAAGTTATAGGTATTGAGATGGGGAGATTACCCTGGATTACCCAGGTGGGCCCATATGACTAAAGTTCTTATAAGAGGGAGGCAGGGGGATCAGGGACAAAGAGAGAAGAAGCTCTGAGGATGATAGCAGAGGGAGAAAGGCAATGCGATATGTCTAATGAGCTAAGAAATGAGGTCTACCTTTAGGAGCTAGTGAAGTGAGGATGGATTCTCCTCTAGAGTCTCCAAAAGGAACGCAGCTCAGCTGACAACTTGATTTCAGCCTCTTGAGACTGATTTTGGACTTCTGACTTTCAGGACTATAAGATAACATACTTGTATTGTTTTAAGCCGCCAAAATGATGGTAACTTGTTACAGTGGCAATAAGGAGCTAGTACAATGACCTGTGTAGAGTATAGGATTTCTCTTTCACTATTCATAGATACAGAGGACAGAAGGGAAGGGGATTGGGTGAAAAAGGCAGAGGGATGAAGAAGTACGAATTGGTAGTTACAAAATAGCCAAGAAGATGTAAAGTGCAGTATAGGGAATAATATTGCATTACTATTGTAATAACTATGTATGGTGCCGAGTGGGTACGGGAAATACCAGGGGGTGGCACTTTGTACAAGCATATGATTGTATAACTACTTTGCTCTACTGTGCTAGCCAGCTCAGTCAAGGGTTCCATAAGCCTGAGTGAGGGCGGTAAAGGATGAAGAAATGACAAAGAGAATAAGCTGGATCCAGGTGGATCTTCCTGTGCCTGGCTGAGGCCACAGAGAGAGATCCAGAGGCAAGCTGAGCCTTTATTTTATAGCCAGAGGTAAACAAGGTAGTGGTCACTATAGTTACAGTATTCTTGTAAGTTTCACTTGTTTTGGCAGCACTTGCTACATCTCCCTCAGCCCATTAGCTTCCCAGATAAGATCTAGGGAGCAGTCATAAGGTCAAGCCTAATTATGCTAAGAGGGCTGTGCCCTCTAAGCTGGGACTTGTTTGTGGCTTTGCCAACAGGTCAGTCTGAGGCTTAACTCTATAGCTGCACCCTACACTGTACACTTGAAAGTAATACAAAATGATATTAAATGTAAACTGTAACTGAAAAATAAAATAAGTGATATCAGGAAATTCTTGATCCCTGTGAAGGCCCCGCCTAGTTCTAACCCCAGCAGAAGATCTATTCCCCAGTGCCCAGTCAATGCACCCCTAGTGAGAAGGGTCAGGTTACCACCAGAAACAGAATTTCTCAGATGAAAGCGACCAAACATAGACTGCTTAGTTACTTACTGGTGGCTCACACCCCAAACAGTTTATTTCCATCTGCCTGTTTATGACCTCCCCTCTTGGGCCATTGTGAGAATTAGAGAAGTTGCAAACCAGTCACAGAAGAGGTTAGAACTATGTTCTTCTTGACTACAGGCAAGATAATGCCAAGATCAAAAGTAGTAGGCAGCAACATTAACTATGAAAGAACAGTGACCTAAATGTGGTCGGGTTTATGTTAGTTTTAGTCATGCTAACAGGACACTGCCATTTGGAAAGTCCCCTCACGTTCACAGCTGCCCTAAGCCGTGTTCCTCGGACTCTGGGCTCCGGACTCTGGGTTTGGTTTCCAGCTCAGTGACAGCGTTTAGTCTGTCCTTGTGTAGCAGTTGATCTGTGAGGTGATCGGATGTGCCAGATGGCCTGAGGATGAATGGCTGCAATTTTCAGTGTTCTTGCTAGCCGTCACTTTGTACCTGTAAGTGGCAGGAGCCAGGCCAGCTCGATACAGCTGACTTACTTTTAATGCCTGTCTGTCTCTGTGTGGGTGGCTGCCTATGTCATTGGGAGGCGGTGCATTGGTGTTCAGATACAGGGGTTATGTAATCTAGTGGTTGGTCACATAGGAGGGACCAAAGAGGCCATTTAAAAGAAGACACGCCCCCTCCCAGGAGCCAACGGATGACAAAGGTGTTGACCCCTAACTACCAAAGATGGGCCAAACAAGAGAAAGAGAAGACAGTAGTGAAGTAATATTTGTTATTAACCAGTGTACACCTTGGCAGAGTGGGCATGCTAGATTGCTATAGAATTTTTGGAAGAGTAGGCTAGTGGTAGAATTTTGGAAGTTTCCAACTTACCTACTCAGATTCTAGTCAGCAGCAAATAATGTCCATTTAAAATATGGTGCAAGAAAATGTGATTAAAATTCCAAGTGCAAGGTCACAGTGTGAGAGAGAAATTTGTAATTTATTTAAATCTCCAGGCTTGTTTTTAAGGGTTGGTGGTTACTGGTTTTGGTCGTTTTCCTAAAGTGATCAGTGTCGGGGAGTTCAAAGATAAAGTGGGCCTGGGAGATGAAGGCTGTACTGAGAAAAAGACAGTGTTGTTTTGCTGTCATTCCCTCAGGTACAAAAGTGCCCCCCACCCACCCACTAGGGAGCCGGGGTCAGTATTATTTTTGCTCCAATTGATATCTTCAGCTCTTCGTGAAACAAAGCATTCTTGTTCTTAGCTGCCCATACCTGTTACATTCCTTTGTATAGATCTTTGCATACATTTAATTTCTTTCATCCTCACCATCACCTTTGCTAGGTAGATAAGAAAACTGGGTCTTCAGTAGTTTAAGAGATTTGCCCAAGGTCACAAATCTGGTAAATGGCAGCTCATACTATTTTTTTTTTTAGGAGAAACATTTATAGAGGATACATCTGCACAGTATTTCCAAGAAATGGTTAAAATTTATATTTTATGAATTGATTTGCATGAACATGTCTGTCTGATGACAGGGTTTATTATTTTACTTTTCCTTTAGACAAGCATGGCACATATTTACAATCTTCGTTCACAGGAATTGTAGTGACCTACCAGTAGGTATACCGGTGGTATAGTTGTTGGCATGAAGCTTTCATATGCTTTTGTGTATTTGTTATTGTAGTTTGACTTTTTTAAGCCACAAGAAGCTGTTAGCACTGAGTTTGGGCTCCTTATTACCACTGGGTTTCGCTAAACATCAGATAATAACCAAAAGATTAAAAACCTTACTTAAAAAATTGCAGCCTTTTATTATGCATTTCCCAGCACATACATTTAAGCAGCAGTGGTATGTTCAAATTGCAGTGGGTGCTGGTGTGTTTTGCTTTCATTATTTTTTTCTGTGTTTATAATTACACCAAGCCCCAATATATTTTTAGTAACAACTTTTAAAAAGTTGTTGCAAAAGCACAGTGAGAGAATGGCAGAGATTTATAGAAAAATAGCATTAATTTCATGGTCCTTTTCACATGGCTCATAACAGTTGCCAGTTTTAAACACAAGTATCCATCCCCAAGGAACTATTTGGTGTGAAACTATTTTAGACGTCAGAGTTCCCTGACCTGAATGCTTGGCTGCCTGGAGTGGAGAGAAATGTGGGTTATAGGTAGAAATAGTGTCGTCAAAATTTTTTTAATGAAAAATGCATATGTTGTGAAACCACTAAGGAGCATATTCACAAAGATTTAAGTTTTACTTGTGTGTGTAGGGGTGAGTGTGTGTGGGGACCTTTCTTGCTCCTTTTTTCCCCCTGAACAGGTGTGAAGACCATGCTTGGCCAGTGGGAGCCTGGGCGATTCATTAATTTCTTCTCACTTCATACAAGACAGCTTTCTCTCACACCTGAGGTGCTTACACTGTGACCCACTTCAGCCTTAGCGAGGGCTAGTGGAGCCATCGTCAAAATAGCAAAAAAGAATATGCATAGATATTTCCCCTGCCGGGTTACATGCCTCTAGCACTTCTCTTTTGTAAAGGGGCAGGATGCATGAAAAAGATCAGGGATTTATATCCACAAAAAAACTCCACTTGAGTCCCAGGTCTACCCCTTAGTAGTTGTGTTAAATTGGGTAAGCTACTTAATTGCTGTGAGCATCAGTTTTCTCATCTAGAAAATATAGTTAATAGCACCCTGCCTCGCAGGAGCTTTTGGGAATGAGAAGTCATGACATACACAGTGTGTGGTACATGAAAGCCATTTGTATAGATCCGTGGTCGGCAAACTGCGGCTCGGCAAACCGCGGCTCGTGAGCCACATGTGGCTCTTTGGCCCCTTGAGTGTGGCTCTTCCACAAAATACCGGCTCTTCCACAAAATACTAGCTCTTCCACAGAATACCGACTTCTGCGCATGGGCCACGAAGTTTCAATCGCACTGTACGTGCGCGCCCACACGTGGTATTTTGTGGAAGAGCCACACTCAAGGGGCCAAAGAGCCGCATGTGGCTTGTGAGCCGCGGTTTGCCGACCACGGGAGATGGTACTTCCTTTGGCTTCTCCATTAAATTCCAGTCGGCCTGAACTGTGGATGTCTGTGTGAGGTGGCGCGAGTAGGGTCCAACTTGCTTGGGAATATTACTTCCAGAAGGAAAACAACATTTCCTGTGTGGAATCTCCATGAAACAAAGCTGCTCTTTTTAACTTATTGAAAAAAACACACACAACAGTTCGTTGTTGTTTTGTAAATTGAGGTATAATTTACATAGAATAAATGTACAGCTCAGTGAATGCTTACATATTTATGTACCTCTGTAATTACTACCGGATCAAAATATAGCACATCTGGGAAGATCCCTCATGCCTCTTTCTAGTCAATGTCCTCCACCTGTTCAGAGGTAATCATTATTCTGACTTGTATAACCATAGATTAATTTTGCCTATTTTGAAAATCTCATAAAGATAACCATACATTACGTCTTTTGGTCTGGCTTCTTTTGCTTTATATAGTGTTTTTCATTCACCCAGGTGTCAGTACTTCCATTTCTTTCACCTCTTAAAAAATATTTGGGTCGTGTCCAGCACTTGACCGTTATGGAAAAAGTCTATCAGTGTTCTTTGACAAGTCTTTTTGTGGATGTATCTTCTCATTTCTCTGGATTTATACCTGCGATTGAAATTGCTGGGTCAAAAGGGAAGCATGTGCTTAAAATTATTAGAAACTACCAAACTGTTTTCCAAAGTGAATGTTCCAGCTTCTACTCCCACCAGCGTGTATGAGAGTTCCAGTGCCCTCCATCCTCCCTAAAACTTGCATTGTCAGTATTTTTCATTTTAGCCATTTTTTGGGGAAGGGATTTTGCGGTGGCATCTTATTGTGCACTTAATTTGCATCTCCCCGAGTACCCATGAAGTTGAGTATCTTTTTTGTGTGCTTATTGGTCATTCGGGTATCTTTTTTTGTGAGCCTACTGATAGAACCAGAGACTCATGGACCAATTGTACTTTTGGCGGGGTCCTCATGTGCTGAGGATAGGTAAGTGCTTCCCTTGGAAGTAATTGATTTAAGAAAAATCAAATCAATGCAAATATATTTTTATTTCCTAGATCAAGGCTAATTGGCTGTTAAGAACTATGGCTTCCTTAATAAGAAAAAGTACACAGGGGTGTCCTGTAGCTGGTTCCCCAACGTTCCTGTAATAAGATGTTCCTACTGCTCACAGCCTGTTGGAACACAAACATCAGTGGGGAATGCTTTGTGCCTAGAGCAGGATGGCTGCTTGCACATAGCAGTGATGATTAGGCGTTTCAGAGGATGACAGCTCAGAAGGGAGCTGACAGCTTCCCTGAGTCTATTGTTCCACTGAGGTGTTCAGAGGCCCTCGAGGGTGACATCAGGTGACAGGCGATTTGAGCAGAAAGTGTCTGGATGGCTATCATTTGGTGGCCGTTATTGAAAATGTACTTCAGGCAATAGAAAGTCCTAAGCAGAAATAAGTGCATGGTTCATAGAATTGTAGGATTTTAAAGTTAGAAGGGACCCTAGAGATAACTTAGTCTAAACATCCCCTTTTATGAATGAGGAAATGCATACACTCATGATACCATTACCATAATCAAGTAATAAACATATCTATCACCCTCAAAATGTTCCTTGTGTCCCTTAGCTTATTGTGTGTGTGTGTGATTAACACACTCAACATGAGATTTACCCTCTTAGCAAACTTTAAAGCACACATTACTGTATTAACTACAGATACATGGTGTATAGCAGATCTCTAGAACTTATATATGTTGTATTAATTGTAACTGTATAACCATTCAACAGTTCTTTCCCAGAAACCACTATTCTATTTATGCTCGTATACATTTGACTGGTTTGGATATCTTGTGTAAGTGAAACCAAGCATCATTTGTCATCTGGTGACTGACCTATTTCACTTAGCGTAATGTCTTTCAGGTCCATCCATATTGTTGCATATTGTCGCAAATGGTAGGATTGTCTTCTTTTTTAAGGAGAAACTGTCCCAATCTTTGTGTTAATATTTGCTTCTGGCATAGACTCTAAAGCCGGGCTTCCTTCCTGAGATTACTTGCTATCCCAACTCCAAGTGGCATACACAGACAATTGAAAGGTAGAAAAGAGAACATACCTCTCTTGTGTCCCATTTAAGGAATAAAGAAATTCCTCCCAGAACCCCTCAGCAGACTTCTCATTTTTATTGGCTGTCATTGTGTCACATGCAAAGGCCAAAGCCAATCACTTGGGAAGGTGAATGACACTATCTTAATTGGCTTAGACCCATTAAGCTTTATTGGACTTGGGTTGTGGCCCAGCTTCCTCTTAAGAACAGGTTGTACTAAGGATAATGAATGAAATTGGGACTTTGGAAGAAAAATGGCAGGGGGTAGGTGGGAGGAGGAGACTAGGAAATGAACTTGCCATACAAGATCAAATTCTCCAATTACCAAATGACCGACAAATAATTAAAGCCACACAAGAGTCCACTAAACACTTACCAGAATGAAGAAAAAAAATTTATAATCCATATTAACAAGAATGTGATGTAACTGGAATTCTTATACATGTTGGTATAAAAATTGGCATTACTACTTTGGAAAAGCTGTTTAGCTGTATCTTCTAAACCTTAGTTAGGCCCGTCCTATGACCCAGCAATTCCACTTCAGTATACCTAAGAGAAATGTGTGCAGATGTTCACCACAGAACATGTATGAGAATGTTCATTGTAGCACTATTCATAATAGTTAACTGGACATAATTCAGTGCATAATAACAGCACAATGGATAAAAGAATGTTCTATTCACAGCATGGAATAAGACATAGAAATGAAAATGAACTATTGCAATAGGCAAGTACTTGGATAAATTTCGATTACACAATTTTGAACAAAATAATCCAGGTCCAACAATATGAATGATCTTATTACTACAAAATTTAAAAACAGTCAAAAACCCTCTGCGATACCAGAAGTCAGGATAGTGATGGCCATGGTGAAGGAATGGGTACTAGTGAGTGAGGATACACCCAGGGAGGACTTCTGGGTGTATGTCCCATTTCTTGAGCTTGGTGGTGTTTACATGGGTATGTTCATTTTATGGGATGCCGTTTACCTATATATTTTGGAGTAATGCACTTTCTGTTTGGTATACTATACTTCAATAAAAGATTATGTTAAAGTATGGTTAATTATATTAACATGTTAAGTATGTGAGCCTGGTAGGTAGGTGTATTTTTTTTTTATTCTCTGCAGTTTATCTCTAAAATAATTCTTAATTTAAAAATAATAAAGATAAGTAAAGTAAAACTGTTAATAAGCAATCACTCCCTTGAAAGGATTGAATCTTAAAGTATAGATAATACTATCCTAGGTATCAGTTAATTTATTAAATCAGTGAGTTAATTTAATAGTTTAACTTAATTCTCCATTTTCCTGTCCTGCTCACTCACTCTCTCACCTGTTAAAAATAGCCATCATATGATATTACCATGACAACAAACAGTATTCCAAAATCATCCTTTGACTGTCTTTCACTTAGCTTCTCTATTTACAATTTCAGTTTAATTTTAGAAGTCTTTAGAAATGCTGATTACATTCTTTATGCTTAGCTTGGCAGAAGAATGGATAAACTGGTTTATTAATACCACATTATTTTACGGTTATAATAAACACAATTAAGTTGTAATTTTAAACCAGTTTGTGAGTCAACCCAAAGATTTTAATGCGCTGCTTTAAAGTCTGTCATCTGCTTAAAATTAAACAATAATTTGGCAGCCCCCTCTGGTACATGTACAAAATAAGCTAGTTGGAGGACTGTAACCCAGAAAGTTGATGGTGATTCAGCCACAAAGAAGATTATCTATGGGCTTATACTCTCCACTTATTTGATTCTTCTTGATAGATTGAGTCCATAGGTACAATGAAAAAAAATCAGAAATTAAATTCATAAAGGAAACTTCTGACCCAATGTGTAGTCTAAGGTAAATCACTAGAACATAATGGAGTTTACCTATTAAATATTATAGACTATATTCTAGTTTATAATGTTCTTTGTAAGAAATGACACATTTATAAGAACTTAGACATTCAAAATGATCTAAAATGCCACTGCTCCTTTTTGGCAAAGATGAGATGTCTAAGTGAGTTCTGGGAGTTGGCCTTAGAGACTTCAAAGCCTCATGTTATCTATGAAGTGCTTCATTATTAATGTCCTAATATAATGTTTAGTCTAATTGGACTGAAATGGCTATTGTAGAAAGTTTTTATTTAAGGTTATTTTTGCAGCCTCAGTGATAATATCTTGTGTCATTGAGAGTTTTCTAAGAATATTTGCCAAGAGATAAACATTTTCAGTTGAATAGTTGTATTTCATTATCATGCATATGATGGAATAAATTAATCTAGCAACTTTATTAATAATGATCCTATTTTTTCTAAGTATATAGACATCAGAGGGATTTGGTTCATATTAATTGTTCTGTTATAAGATATGTTAGCCTTGTGTTGTTGGGGTGGAGGGAAAGGGTTGCTAGGAAATATATCCCCCTCCATCTGCATAAGAAATGTCAATACCTTTGATCCTGCTCCCATAAGGGAAAAAAGGTGGGGATTGCTGGAAAACTTTGTATGATTGGAGCAGGATCACAGTGTTCCATGAGTTACGGTTGTTATTCACAAGGACAAGTGAGTGACTTCTGGCTATGTCTGTCTGACTCTGTCTGTCTGTCTATCATCTATCTATTTATCTATCATCTATCTATCTATCTATCTATCTATCTATCTATCTATCTATCTATTTATCTATCTATCATCATCTAGCTAATCTTGCATGGAGTCTCACTATGAGCCAACCTGTGTTCTAAGTCCTTTAAAATATTAACTCCTGGGTGAGGAAGAGGCATTTATAATGGTATAAACTCTATTTTGTATTTATGCTTATAAAAAGACCAATGGTAAGTAACATCATGAAACTAAACAAAACAAAACAAAACCTAGCAATAGCCACAACATCGTAAGTGATGAAAGGCAGGAAAACAAGGGAGTTTACACACGGGTAGAGAATCCCTTCAACTAATCTTGAAATAACTGGGAGATCCAGCTTTCTGCTATGAGCACGATACATTGTTTGCATCTGTTGAAGGACTCCACAGCCCCTGGAAACAAAATCCTTCCCTTTTTAAAAGAGAACACTGTGGGTCCCAGTTCCAGAGATGCCCGGAAGTCACAGTTGGAGTCAATGAGTATTTTATTGTTTCCATCTTTTTCTCTCTCCAACCCTAATGTGTGTTTCCCTCCCTAATGATCCCGCTTGATGGCCACCTCATAAGTCAGTGGAAAAGATGGATCTTTATAAACATTATAAAATAGAGTGGACATTATTTTAGTTCAATGGCAGAGACTAGGTTTACTAGGCAGGACCTGGGATAATTTAATTATTTAAAAAAATTTTAAGAACAGAGAAGAGCAATTCTTTTTTTTATTTTTAGAGAGGGAGAAAGGGAAACATCGGTGTGAGAGTGGAATATTGATAGGCCACCTCCTTCACACCCCCACCGGGGATTGAGGCTGCAACCTGGACATGTGCACTGACTGGAGGACATATTCCTTCCCCAGAAATTATGACCTAATTGGAATTCCTCCTCTTTGATGAATAAGACCATGCTACTGGGTTCATCTGGCTTATTGTGTCAGGTTCTTTCTTCCCTGTGATGTGTCTCTATCTAAAAGCCCTGTCAGTCCCTTATGGAAATTGCTTTCCAGCAGGTCAGACTCTCCAGTTTGTCCTACATGTCCATATATTTTGGAACACCAGATCTATGTGGAGTTACACTGAAGCAGAGGAATCCATGTATTTCTCTTTATTGTTCCACAGGACCTCCCAACAGAGAACAGGGGGAGGAAATATGTAAGTGGAGCCATCTGGTGATAGGTCCACCTACACACATCTTCCCTCACATCAGATTTTGGCTACTATGGAATTCATATATATATATTTATATATATAAAAGGCTAATATGCTAAGTGTCTGACTGTTCTAGTGGTAGCTCTGATGTGCACTGACCACCAGGAGCAGATGCTCAACACACAGGCATGGAAACATAGAACAGACTGATGAATCTCAGAGGGAAGGTGGGAGGGGAGAGGGCGGGAAGAGATTAACTAAAGATCTTATATGCATACTAGATCTTATATCCATACTAGGGTCCCTCAGCCTGGCCTGTGCCCTCTCACAATCTGGAACCCATCGGGGGATATCGGAATGCTGGTTTTGACTCAGTCCCCACAGGCCAGGCTGAGGGACCCCACTGGTGCACGAATCTGTGCACTGGGCCCCTTGTATTATATAATTAGCTTGGTCCTTATTCTTATATATGGAATGATAGTTCCCAATTCTCTAGTAATGAAAAAAACCATCATGTTTTCTTTCATATCCCATAAGTTGACTTCTTAAAAATCTAGTTTACAAATGGAACTAAATATAGTCGAATGCTTAGCTAGAAAGTTGATCTTGAAATGGCCTATATGTCAGTGGCAGCCAGAAAACTAGTTGGAACATTGAGAATTTTATTAGTTGGTGCTATGTGATCCCCAAAGAGAGACTGGTTAACTGGTTTCTGCTTACAAAAATGTTGGAGTCCTCTCAAGTGAGACACGTACTGTGTTAACAACACTATATAAATTGAGTGAAAAACTGCTTGTTTCCATCACTTACACCATGAAAAAAGAGGTGGCTAAAGAGTAGAATTTCTTGAAAAGCTACTTACTAGTAAGTCAGTATTAAGAAAACATCGTAAGGATCCAGTATAAATCCAGCCTTACGAGGGAAACTAAAATCTCTTCTTCCACTGGTATAGAATGTAGCAGAAAGCATTTCTGACTTAAGGGTTTTTTTTAGACTTTTGGAATATTAATGTTAGATTTTAATCCATAATCCTTCAATTATTGGACCTCTAACTCTGTAATATGAACCGATACTACCAGTGTACATAGATGGCTCTGTTCTGGTGGTAGAACAAAGCAGAGTAACGGCTATTCTGGGCTGTGCCTCTACGGGGGAATTTCAGTACAGATACGCTTATTTCCCCTGTTTCGGAAATTTAACATTTTCCAGACTAGTATGCTGTAAGTATTACTTTTCTTTTTTTACTCCTTCTTTCCCTTCCTTTGTCCCCTAACTATAACGAATCTATCAGGAGCAGAATTTACAAAGAGTTTCTCTAACTACATATGCTCAGAGACTTAAGCCTTCCTTTTGGTTACTTCTGTTTACATTCTACAAAAATGTACTGAGTTTAGAATGATTGCAAATAGTAGGAGAGTCGGTAAAGCAGATGAGAGTGACAATGGATAGTTTGACACTAAGGTAAACAGAGGCAAAGTGCTTCCAAGACTTGGAACCTTACACCCTTGACCTGAGAGGAGAAACTTCAGGTGGTTTTAAGAGAAATCTGGTGCTCTTACAGGACAAGTGGGCTAGTATGCAGCCCAAGGCTCAGTTTTAGGCTTTGAATTCTGATGTTGAAGCCACATTTTTTGAACTTGGTGAATACTCTCATCTTCCTGTGGCCCTGGGGGAATTTCAGCTTCAAGCAAGAATACATCAACTCTTAATCTATTATTACAGGTTTGGGAGCCTACATTACTATGCTGACAGGCCCTAGAGATAAAACAAGACGCTCTCTGGTGTTCTGAAGATAGGATCTTCCAGGTAAATAACCACAACATGGCATTATAGGTTGTAATAGAGAAAGTATGGATGCTGAAAACAGCCTAGTGAAGGAGGCAAGTAATCAGCTTAGGGAGAGTGAAAGGCATATCCAGTAGGTGACATTTGACTTGACATTGAAAGATGAATAGGAATTTTCCAGGTAGCGAGGAGCAAAAAGGGAATAGAGTTGTTGAAGTAACGCCTTGGGAGGACGCTATGCACCCAGGGAAAAAGAGCTTTCCATTTCCATAGTCCTGGGCTCTATTAGAGCTAAAAATGTGAGTAAAAGCCCTCTTTGTTTTCCTATCTGCTTTTATGCTATTCTGGAAGTTGATGTATGTGTGGTGCCAAATGGAGTTTGTGCTCAAAATTTCCTAATCCATTAATCTTGAGGTGTTTTTCACATTTTCCACTTGAGTGACTACAGTAGACCCACTGACCTCTCAAAAGGTTGGTAAGCCAACGAGAAAACAGCAGCAGACTCCCTGAATGCTGACTATTTATAGAAAAGACAGTTCCCTCAGAGTCATTACTCAGGGAAATTAGGACCAAAGTCTGGACTGAATGCCCATCATGTATTAGTGTAGAATAAAACCAAGTATAATCTGTGACAAATGGATAGAGACAACTTTTTAAAGTAAAACCCTCTGCCCCAGTCATGCAAACCTCTGACACCAAAGCCTGTGTGCGTGCTGAATCACTCCACTTGTGGCTCACAGCCCAAAATTCAATTTCTATTGTTCAGTGTCCTCTAAAGCATGTTCTCTCTGAGACTCAGCTTGTTCTGGCAGAACTTTGCGTTATTGAATTCTGCTTGATTCGCTCTTTCTTCTGGGCCTGATGCAAGTTTGCCATTCTTTGCAGCATCTACGTCTTTCTGCTTCAAGAGAAGAGCGAGCTTAGTTAGCTCAGTTCGATTTCCCCTGTGGGTTTTTATTTTTTTTAAATCCTCACCTGAGGATATGTTTGTATTTGTGTGTGTGTGTGTGTGTGTGTGTGTGTGTGTGTGAGAGAGAGAGAAAGAGAGAGAGAGAGAGAGAGAGAGAGAGAGAGAGAGAGAGAGAGATTGGTTGCCTCCGAT
This sequence comes from Myotis lucifugus, assembly GCF_000147115.1. Classification (NCBI taxonomy): domain Eukaryota; kingdom Metazoa; phylum Chordata; class Mammalia; order Chiroptera; family Vespertilionidae; genus Myotis; species Myotis lucifugus. Next base: position 7,341,150 of record NW_005871087.1, read on the forward strand.
GCTCCCAGATTGGGGATCGAACCCACAACCTAGGTATGTGTCCTGACTGGGAATGGAACCTGTAACCTTTTTCGTGCACAGGACAGTGCTCCAACCAAGTGAGCTACTCGGCTGGGGCCCCAGTATCTTTCTTTATTGCAGAAGCCCTTGCAGATAGAAACATGGCCTCTTGCATGGATAACAAAGGCACTTGTTAACTAGTGGCATTAACCCTTATAAAGACCTCACTATTTGCCAGACACTACTTTAAAAGTTTTTCATGAATTAACTCAGCTATCTTTACAAAAACTGAGGATGCAAGTATTGCTTTTATTTCCCAATTGTATGTAAAGAAATGGAGACACAGAGAGAATAAGGAGCTTGCCAAAGTTCCCAGACAAGTTCCCAGTTGTCTCTGCTTCCAATAGCTATGCCCTATGGCCAATCATCGAAAGCCAGAGACTTTACATGAATCAGCAGTCTGAAACATTTTTTTTTCAGCTACAGTTTACATTCAATATTTTTTTGTATTAGTTTCAGGTATATAGCATAGTGGTTAGACAATCATATACTTTATGAAGTGTTCTCCCAGTAAGTCTAGTATCCCCCTGGCACCATACATAATTATTATAATGTTATTGATTATATTCCCTATACCAGTGATGGCAAACCTTTTGAGCTCGGCGTGTCAGCATTTTGAAAAACCCTAACTTAACTCTGGTGCCGTGTCACATATAGAAATTTTTTGATATTTGCAACCATAGTAAAACAAAGATTTATATTTTTGATATTTACTTTATATATGTAAATGCCATTTAGCAAAGAAAAATCAACCAAAAAAATGAGTTCATAGGTTCGCCATCACTGCCCTATCCTGTACTTTACATCCACATGACTAGTTTGTAACTACCAATCTGTACTTACTAATCCCTTTACCTTTTTTACACAGTCCCCCAACCCTCCTCCCCATCAGTCTGTCCTCTATATGAGTCTGTTCCAATTTTATTTATTTTGTTCTTTAAGTTCCACATATAAGTTAAATCATAGGATATTTGTCTTTCTCAGGCTGACTTGTTTCCTTTGGTATAATACTCTTTAGGTCCATCCATGCAGTCACAAATGATAAAATTTCATTATGTTTATGGCTGAGTAATATTTCAGTGTTATATGTACCACAGCTTTTTAATTCACTTGTGTATTAATGGGCACTTGGGTTTCTTCCATATCTTGGCTGTTGTAAACCATGCTGCAGTGAACAAAGGGCTGCATATATTCTTCTGAATGACTGCTTTGGTTTTTCTTTTATATACAGTGGTGGCAAAAGTAGGTTTACAGTTGTTCATATAGAAAATACAATAATAAATAATAATATAAGAACAAATTCTGTGTTTCACATACTCACAACAAATAAACCTACTTTTGCCTACCCCGGTGTACTCAAAATGGAAAATGTTGGCTCATAAGGTAGTTCCATTTTTAAGGTTTTAAGGACTTTCCATACTCTTTACCATAGTGGCTACACCAATCTTCATTCCCATCAACAGTGCACAAGAATTCTCTTTTCTCTACATCCTCACCAACAATTGTTGTTTATTGATTTATTAATGACTAGAGGCCCGATGCATGAAGTTCATGCAAGGGCTTAGCCCTCGCAGCCCTGGCTTTGTCCGGAAGGTCATTCAGCTGTCTGGTCTAATTCGCATATTACACTTTTATTATTATAGATAGTCATCCTATAGATATGAGGTGATATCTCACTGTGGTTTTGATGTGCATTTCTCTGATGATTAGTGATGTTGAGCATCCTTTCATATGTCTATTAGCCATTGTTATGTTCTCTCTGGAAAAGTGTCTGTTCAGGTCCTCTGCCCATTTTTAAATTGGATTGTTTGTGGGGTTTTTTTTTGTGTTGAGTTGTATGAGTTCTTTATATATTTTGGATATTAACTCCTTATCTGATGTATCATTGGTGAAATGAATTAACATTCTATTTTTTATGCCCTCCATGGGAGGTATGTACTTTAATCTTATTTACATATGAGAAAGCGGAGGTTCATAAAGTTTATGTAACTAGCCTAAGTTACACACAACTAATAATTGGCTGAGAAGCATTTGAGTTCCTAGTACCTCTAACATCAGTTTTGTTGCTCTTAATCACTTCACTGAGCACCATTTTTTTGTTTGTTTGTTTTAAAAAGCTGAGATCCAGAGTTCATATCCCAGACTTGTCCTCCTTCCATGGGGGATCATATCCTGCCTCATGGCTTTATATAACTACTAGAGGCCCATTGCATGAAATTCGTGCTCAGGGGGTGGGGTTCCTCAGCCCGGCCTGCACCCTCTCCAATCTGGGACATCCCTCTCGCAATCCAGGACCGCGGACTCCTAACTGCTCATCTGCCTGCCTGCCTCATTGCCCCTAACTGCCCCCCTGCCAGCCAGGTCGCCCCCTAACTACCCCCCTGCTGGCCTGGCCACCCCCTAACTGCTCCCCTGCCAGCCTGATCACCCCCTAACTGCTCCCCTGCCAGCCGGGTTGCTCCCTAACTGCTCCCCTGCTGGCCTGGTCACCCCCTAAATGCTCCCCTGCTGGCCTGATCATCCCTAACTGCCTCTGCCTTGGCCCTCACCACTATGGGATGTCCAGAAGGTGTCTGGTCTAATTAGCATATTACCCTTTTATTAGTATAGATACTCTGATGTCTTCCCCGTGTTTCACATTCACATATTTGGTGGGTGGGGGCAGGGAGAGGCAGGTCAGGAAACACATTCTATAAAGACCCGGCTAGTAAATATTTTAAGGTTTATATGTCATGAGGGTTGTCTCCAATGGTATGAGCAACTTGAGAGCAGAAATTGGATCTTGTTCATCTTGGCATCCCTGGTGACTAGGACAACAGCTGGCAAATAGATGCTCAGAATTTGTTTGTTAGATAAATTAATGAATGGATATTACACATTATCCTTGAAAGGATGAGGCTGAAAATCCTGGTTATAGAAACCTTTTCCTGATGTACTCTGAATGCACATTAACTGTTCAGTGCAAGGAGATAAGTTTTTATCAAAACTGGATTCTCTGAGAAAATGAGTTTTCTTTTCACACTCCTAAACACAATACTTTGAAAAAAGTTGTATAAAAATACAAGCGGCCATCCTTGTTGTTGGTGTTAATTTTGATGTGCATAGTTAATTAGCATAGTATTCGGGTCCAGACACAGCTATGATCAAATAGTTACAGTGTCCTTTACTAGTTTTATGACAATATTAAATCACTTAAACTCTCTCAGCCTCAGTTATAAAAAATGATGTAAAAATTTTACAGCTTATGTAAAAGATGCATTATGTCATAAATCATATAAAATCATAACACTGTGAAGATTAAAGAACATAAAAATCACAACATTGTGAAGATTAAAGAACATATGTTCCAAATAATGTAGTGTTGTTGCACATACTACTAGTTGCTTAATTAATGGTAGCTATTATTGTTGTTGTTGTTCTCTTGCTTAATTAGTATTATTACTCATCATCTGGGTACAAGAAATCAAAATCACTGGTACCAAAACACTGTCACTAGCCATGAAGTTATTGTTCAAGTGGTTACTTTGAATAGACTATCTAACATGAGAGCCGTCAATATTGATTAGTGCCAAAGGCAGGTTTCCAGCATTCCTGTGAAGAGAAGCTGGTTTGGATCACACATCAAAGGCACTTCCTGAGTCAGATGCTTTGCTAGCAACTAGGGCAAAGGAAGAAGGAGCCTCTGCTGTAAGGAGCATGGCATCTGGTTAACATGGACTATAGACCCAAAAGGATAGAGCACAGTGTAAATTCTCTGCCAGTGGCTCCGTTACAGATATGTGGCCTAACATTTCAGAGGGCAAAAATAACCCATCTAGTAAGAGGATCTTCAAAGGCTCTCTTCCTTGTGTTACAATCCTCATCCCAGAAAACTGTCCATTGTTTTTGATATTAAACAGAGGAGGATGCCAGATGGGGCTGAGGAGTATAATTCTTTTCTCTGTTCCCAATGCCTAGCACAGTGCCTGACACATACTACACTTTGAGTAAAATAGGTTGAATGGGTATATGAATGAATAAACAAAGTGTGCAACACAGAACATGAAAGGGATCTAGGACTACAGGAATATTGACTCTCTCCTGTCCTTTATATGATATATTTAATTTCATTATCTATCACTAATTCATGGGGGGCGGGGGGAACAACCACATCAGCATCACTCTAATTATGATCACAGCATAAAGCCTAAAGAGATATTGTTGAAAGCTTAAGTAGATTGCCTTACCAACCTCACTAGGAGCATAAGAGTAGCTGAAATAAGAATCTTATTAGAGCCATTAACTCTGACTTGGCCCAGAGTTTTATTTGGAAGCAAATGATTTCTTTTCAGCTCTAATCCTAAAGGCTTATTCTGAACATTTCAGAGGACAAAAATAACCCATCTAGTAATAGGATCTTCAAAGGCTCCCTTCCTTATGTTACAATCCTCATCCTAGAAAACTGTCTATTGTTTTTTTATATTACACAGAGAAGGATGCCATATGGTGCTGAGAAATGTGTTTCTTCTCTATGTTCCCAATGCCTGAATGCTGCTCAAATTTTAATGTACAAAAAAATCTTATTTATTTATTATTTAAATTTTTTTTCAATTGGACATTCAATGTTATATTTATTTCAGGTGTTCAGCATAGTAGTTAAATATTTATATGACTTACAAAGTGCTCCCCCTGGTAAGTCTAGTACCCCCCAGACACCATACATAGTTATTACAATATTATTAATTATATCCCCTGTGCTATACTTTACATTCACCTGGGGATATTTTTAAAAGGCAAAGTCAGCTTCTGGAGGTCTGGGATGGTATTCAAGGTTTTGCATTTCTTGAATGGGCTGTTGACCACATTTTGACATCAAGGGCTTTGCCATTATCCAACATATTTCAGGAGCTTCTCTGTATAAAATTCACTGCTACCATCTCTGTCCTCATCTCTACTAATCTCAGAACCAACCCAGACTGAAGTTCATGGACATGTTGCAACATTTTAATTTCTCAGGAAGTCTATAAGTCTATGGAGCTCGGTCCTTTGTATTTGGAAAGCACTATGAAATGAATGCAACCCTCAGAGATATCGTCTGCATTTGAGAAGGGCTTTTGGGCCCTCCCCTCAGATATCATATGTGCAGAGGGTTTGACCACATCAATATCAAAATTACTCTGGACACATCATAATTTCCATAGGAACCAAGAGGGATTGCTTGAAAACAATAGGGAGTCTCAGAATTCTTATCAGAGTGGACACAGCCAACTTAGCCTCAAAGAGGTCAACTATAATCCTGTAACATTCTCATATCACTTCAAGAATGTGTTGTATAGATAACTGAGTGAGTATTATAAAGAGATGGTTGTTGAGTCAGTTCTGAGTTCATGTGGCTTTAAAATGCAATTTTCATAGATTTTTTTTTGGCAAGCAGATCTATAGTTATAAGCTAACATATTTCTCCTAAATTTTTAGTGAGTCTTAGAATATGATTTAAAATACATATATTTAAAAACATTAGCAAGTCTATACAAAAAGCCACTTGCATTTTTAATCAAAAGAAATTCTATGTTGCATTTTCTCAGTTTTATTCCAATATTTCACTTGGTATTTACCTAACCATTGCAGATATACTGTGTCTTTATTTTGACCATTTATCACTTGACAAGGTGTTGATATTCTTCAGAAAATAATTCTAAGGTACGATGCCAAGAATTTTCTAGTGTTTGAAATACCTAGTGGCATAAAGCACTGAAATGCTGGGTAGCCATTACCCAAAGAGAAATCAAAGTATTCTGGGAAGAGCATGGTCAAGATGCGTTGAAGAGGACAAATACAGATTTGTGTGTGTGTCCCATAGGTTATTTTATTGTCTAACAGTAATGTGCTCATTCCAAAAAAGAATTTTAACAAAGAATCTCTTGCCAGATTTCACTGATGATTCCCCTTAGAAAAAAAATTCGAAACTTTGGCTTCTTTCAAATCCCAAAAATCTCAGGTCACTAATTGCCTAAGAGAAAGACAAAATCTGTTATTAAAACCACCAGACCAAGCTTTGAACTTTAGTTTAAAGAAACTGGAAAAGAACCTTTGAAAATAAGCTTATTTTTCTCTATTTCTCACGGGTTAGTAGATCTGATGCTGGCAATATTTAAAACTGTCTTACATCGGGAATGAGAGCTGTATAAGGAAAACAAGGGAAATCCACACCTAAGATGTTAAAACCTTCTATGTTTGTAATGATTTATCTAGGGCACTAGGGTTCTGAGAATAATCAGGCAATGACAGCAAATAAGAGAGAAGCTCGCGGTGGAGGGAGTGGTGCTTATATTCCAGGTTATACTTTGCCAATAAGTACAATCATTTTTGATAAAATTTCCATTATACAGGTTAGGCTAGGTTATGCTGCAGAAACCATCTCTCTCCCCTATCTATCTCCTCCCCCAAAGGGGCTTAGACAGCACACAGCATTCAATGGGTATCTGAATGCCTCTCCAGGGAAATTCTGATGGAGACTCAGTATTTCAGGCTATTCTGCTCCTATCCTGCGAGCAGTAAATACCTAAAGGTTGGTGAGGGCAGAGGGGACATGGTAAACTTTTCATCAGCTCCGGATGTTTTCAACTGGAAGTTAAACCATCAGTTCTACCCACACTTCTTTAGTTGAAGCACATCATATGGCACATTTGCCTTCAAAGAGCAGGTAGGTACAACCATCTTGTGTGCCAGGAAGTAATAGCCATCACAGAGTTCTCTGTATTCATATCTCCTGAAATTTATTTATTTTTTTCTCCCCTTTTTTAACCACTCACTTAGATAATTGTTTTAGGCTTATTGATTGACATTTTCTTCTTCACCACCTCCAAACCCTATCTTGCACATAGTCACAAAATAAGTTTCCCTAAAACAAAGAGGTTCCAATATAACCTCTGCCCTAAATCATCTGTTATTTCCCAACAGGCCCATCTCCTAATGTGCCATGACTCTGAAGGGTTAAATGGGGGTGGGACCACATGGAGATGCCATGTAGTAGGGATCCCCAGCAGAGAAGCAGACATCTTAAACCAACCTCATCCACTTTACCTGAGAAAACACTAGGGAGAAAGGTCCAGGGACAAGTTTAGCCTCTGCACGACCTGAGAGAGTGTAATGATAAGGCAGAATGCGTCATTCAGCCAGACAAGCAGTTGGCATTGCAAAGGCCCACCCAAGAGAGTTATGGACCTCATGTCAGTTAGGCAGCCCACGGGCATAGGCATTTAGGAGCACTGACTGTGCACAGACTAATGCAGGCAGATATCGGCAGGAACTAGGAGTCTCAGATGGAGAAGTGGAGCCTAGGAACAGACTCCAGTCACAGCAATGCTGAGGGGGAAGTGTCCGTGTTGGAGCACAGGTATGGGACTCATGCTGGAAAAGACAGGTAGGACTTAGAGACTCACAGTTGTCTGTAAGACACTGGTTTCTACATCTTTTATTGCCATTTCAAATGAAACATCCAGAACTCCAATACATATAAGTTACATGACAGCAGAGCTATTCTGGTTAAAATCATCAAGGTCTCCACCTCTTTTCCCTGTAGAGTAGCAATCCCAAAAGTATTTTCCAAATATCTCTAGGTTTCCATTGAGGAAATATATAAAGTCTTAGGGTAGGATTGTGGAACATCCGGCCCGAGGGCTGTATAAGGCCCTAGAAATCATTTGGTCTGGCCCTGCCAAGGCATTAAGAGTGAGTTCATTAAATGTTTGACCAAATATAGCAGGCTAATTTTTAAGTTGATAATTTCATATGGCCTGCGAATGATGTTATAAATATCCAAATGGTCCTTGACAGAAAAAAGGTTCCCCACCCCTGGTTTAAAGGATCATGGCAGAGGTACAGGTGCAAAAGCTAGGGTGGGGCAGAAGGTAAGAGGGAGAAGGTCAGATGAGTGCCAGCAGTAAGAGTCTTGCTCTGAGACTCCTGTGTAATGAACCACATCTGGCTTTGTAATCCCATCAGACAGATACAGGTTGGACCCAGATTGAGGGGCAGAGGGAGCCTACAGAGCGATGTCTTCCTGTTTCCATAGTAGAAGTGTCCCTGTTATAATCAAGGATATTTGTTCTTTGGATCCTAGACCCTATGCGTTTTCAGGAACTTTGCTCCTAAAGTTCTTCCTCTCTTGCATCACCAACATCTTTCTCTACACAGGACCATTTCCTACAAGCACATGCTGGAGACCAGAAGTTCTCAAAGTGTGATCTCAGATCAACAATATCAGTATTACCTGATAGAAACTTGTTAGAAATGCAATTCTTACATTCCACCCCCAACCAATTGAATCAGAAACACTGAGGCCCAGGAATTGTGTTTTTTGTTGTTGTTGTTTTTTTGTGTGTGTTTTTTTTAGTAAGCCCACCAGGTAATTTGGATTAAGGTAAAATCTGAGAACTAGTGCTTTAGCATAACCCACTGAAAAAATACACAAACCAAAAAACTGAAAATGTGGCCTTGGCTCCTCACTCTCCTATAACCATTTCCCATTCGCATCCAGGATAAAACTCCTCAAACATGTTGTCCACACTTGTCCTACTCTCCCACGTAGCTTTATGTGCATGATTGATGATCTATTTATGAGAATTCTTTGCAGTCAAAGGGAAATGGGAGTTACTAAAATTTCACTTTTACTATAAACTTTTTAAAAAAGTGTGTGGCCTCATTAGCCCAAATGATCTTCACATTTTGGAAGTTCTGCTTCATAAAAAGGGAACCAAACATAGCAGCCACACTGTTTCTTTGCCAAACCAATAAGTAAACAAAAAAATCCAAATGAAGCAGTCCAATCCTTAGACTTCAACGAGGGAGACATGCCACAGAGTTAAAGCCGAAAACAGATATTTCCACTAAGGCTATCTTAACTGAAGCAGCTATTTGTTCAAAAACAAAAACAAAATGAATGCAATTTTGGCTTAATTCAGTTTTGTTTTATCAAGTCAGCAGAGTCAATTCTATGTCAATAAAAAAAGAAACTCAAGCTGTGCAAATCATTTTACACTCTGTGAATTTCTGGAGGAAATACTGAAAACATATTTAAATTGCACCACAGGAACTGTGAGTACATTTAATTTTACAAAAAAAAGTGTCATTCGTGTTTCTTTGAGAATAAAAAAGATCCAAACAAAACAAACCATTTCATAATTTAGTGTTTGGAAAACAGTGGGTTACCAATTGAAGAAGTTCCCTCCTAGGCTCAAAACAAGCACTGCCTAACACATTGTTCTTCAAATCAATACCAGACCTAGGGACACTGGGGTTGTGGGGGCTAGTTCTCTCTCTAGCAGTTTTAACGTATATATACACACTGTTTATGAATGAAGAAGATTTGGTTCCTGGTGGGACGATAGCATAGGAGTTATTGTGCACAAATCAAAGTGCTAGTTTTGATGCCCTGAGCGATGTTATCTGGGCTTAGAGTTGGAATTCAATGTGTGCTTGTCCCTGTAGGTAAATAACTGTTGACAGAAACTGTGAAAAAGAACACAATAAACCAGTTAAGTGATCTGCATCTAGCTCAACTTCACCTCTTCCAGTAGTCTCTAAAAAGAAGAAAAAACGTTTATATATTATGTGCTTTAAGAAGATAAAATGAAAGCCAGTCATTTGCTTCATGAATGGTTGTTAACTGATTTTAAAATTTATTCTGGAGTTTATATATGAGGAGCTGGTATAGCATGAGATTTATTTATTTATTTATTTATTTTTAAATATATATTTTATTGATTTTTTTACAGAGAAGAAGGGAGAGGGACAGAGAGTCAGAAACATCGATGAGAGAGAAACATCAATCAGCCGCCTCCTGCACGCCCCCCACTGGGGATGTGCCCACAACCAGGGTACATGCCCCTGACCGGAATCGAACCCAGGACCCTTGAGTCCACAGGTCGACGCTCTATCCACTGAGCCAAACCGGTTCGGCAAAGATAGAAACATCAATGATGACAGAGAATCATTGATTGGCTGCCTCCTGTGTGCCCCCCACTGGGGAGCAAGCCCGCAATCCTGGCATGTGCCCTTGACCGGAATCGAACCTGGGACCCTTCAGTCCAAAGGCCAATGCTCTATTCATTGAGCCAAACCAGCCAGGGCCAGCATGAGATTTAAAGGTTGTTTACTCTATCCATGGTAGCTCAACTTACCCCCTTATTTTGAGAAGGAAAAGAATTGACCTAAGTCATCTATCTAAGAAGATACTTTCTTGTTTTCTCCAAGGTGAAAAATAGAATAGATTTGGTGTTCAAACATCAATTTTGTCAGCAGGATGGGACTGGACCCTTGAAATAAAACTCTGTGGTGTGTGTGTGTGTGTGTGTGTGTGTGTGTGTGTGTATGTGTGTGTGAGTGAGAGAGAGAGAGAGAGAGAGAGAGAGAGAGAGAGAGAGAGAGGTTCCTTATTATAAAGACATGCCTGAGAATTCATAAACATGGCTGATACTTCAGAACAGATATCACCTGTGGTCAAGAAAAAAATTATTCAAATGCTATTTCCTTGTGGTATTTCTGTGTGTGGCACTATTCCTATAGCTTCAAAGATCTTGTCATCTAATAAAATCTCTCTGAATATTTTAAAGTAATTTCCTCCAAAAGTACATGATCTATTTACTTCAAATGAGTGTTACATGATATGTTTTTGACATTAATATTTGCATTTTGAGTTCATCATTCATTCATTCATTGCATTTGCTAAGCATTTATTAAAACACTTCTATAACTAACAAAGTTGATAGCAGATCTTTTTCAATACCACCTATCCCTTCCCTATATTTCAACATTTTTTAGTAATAAAGATGAAGTAAACATATATATAGCTGAAGTTTGTACCTACCAAGCAAAAATATTACACCTTTCAGCTTAAATTCTGTTTCACTATTAAAACTTTAAGTATAAACAGAAACTCTTAAGAGGTCAAATGGAATGATAAAATTGAATTTACCTAAGCTCCATTTCTTTGTCTTCACAATCACTATGTATTATTATTAATTTCAAATCTGATGTTTAAATGTAGGAATCTTAGTGGGAGAAACAAACTGTGCCTGAAGGGTGATTTGGATGATTTGTAACTGCTATGAACTTATTTTTAAAATGAGCACATGTAGCTGAGTCCACATATGTTGAAAGTTGACCATGTAACTGAGATTTCTCCCAATTAACTTTCATGTAGAATGCAAGGCTTATTTAAAGTAATAATAAATATGTGCTAATTTGAAGCATATATACATGTAGATTTATATCCTATCTAATAAAAGCCTAATATGCTAAGTTCTGGTCATCCATTCAACCAATCAAAGCATAATATGCTAATGATATGCTAAGGCCGCTCAACCATTCGCTATGATGTGCACTGACCACCAGGGGGCAGACAGTCGACTGGTCGACCAGTCACTATGACGTGCACTGACCACCAGGGGGCAGACGCTCTGATTGATAGGTTAGCTTGCTGCTGGGGTCTGGCCAATCAGGACTGAGTGAGATGGGCTGACATGCCCTGGACCCTTCCTGCAGTCTCTCCCTGGCTGGCCAACCTCTCGCCTCCCTCCCTGGCCCTGACTGTGCACCGACAGGGTCCCTCGGCTTGGCCTGCACCCTCTCGCAATCCGGGACCCCTCGAGGGATGTCAGAGAGCTGGTTTTGGCCCAATGACAGAACCATCAGTTGCTATGACGTGCACTGACCACCAGGGAACAGATTTTCAACACAGAAGCTGCCCCCTGGTAGTCATTGTGCTCCCACAGGGGTAGCACCACTCAGCTAGAAGCCGGGCTTTCAGCTGGCAAGCACAGCGGTGTTGGCAGGAGTGCTAAGGATGTCTGACTGTCAGCTTAAGCCCCCTTCCCATGGGGAGCAGGCCTAAGCCATCAGTCAGACACCCCTTGAGGGCTTCTGGACTGTGAGAGGGCACAGGCTGGGCTGAGGGACCCCTCCAAGTGCATTAATTTCATGCATCAGGCCTCTAGTGTTATATATAACTGTAATTACTACATAATTATATATATGCTTATATGTGTACACTTTATCCATCTGTGTATCTATCATCCATCTTCTTAAATTGCAACAGTAATTGCGGCAAATTTTTAGACTTTTTTTTCTCAGTTATCTTAACATTATTTGTTGAGTTAAATAGTCTATATTTCTCCCCACATTCTGGGTTTTAAAGATACCAACGTCTTGGAATTTATCAGATCTAAGAATTCCTGATAGTAATGATTGTTTTCAATATTCTTATTAATATCAATTGGCAATTCTAGTATTGCAGCACATTTTAAAACTTTATACAAAGGAAATATTCTGATTGGATGAAGTATTTTCTGACATTGTTTAAAATTGCTGGAGTGTGGTGATAAAATATTAAAAATAGCAATTTTTCTTTTTTGTGGCAAAAAAATACATAACAATTTACCATCTTTACCATTTTAAGATTATAGTTCAGTGGCATTAAGCATTCACATTGTTGTACAACCATCACCATTATCCATCTCCAAAACTTTTCCATCATCCTAAGTGAAAACTCTGTTCCCATTAAGCAGTAACTCCCCATTTCTTCCTCTCTCCACCCCCTGGCAACCACCATTCTACTTTCTGTCTTCATGAATTTGACTACTCTAGGTATCTAATATAAGTGAAATCATACAATAATTATTTTGTGTCTGGCTTATTTCACTTAGCATAATGTCTTCAAGTTTCATCCATGTTGTATCTGCAGGTATTCGAATTGCATTCCTTTTTAAGGCTAAAGAATATTCCATTATATGTATATACCACCATTTGTTTATTCCTTCATCCATTGATGAACATTTGGGTTGTTTACACCTTTGGCTGTTGTAAAAAAAAAAGCTATGAATATTGCTTTAGAAATATGTTTGCATCAATAAAGCAGACTAATTTTTAGTTGGGTTTGTTACCATTAAATCTCACATTGCTCCTTCTTACCATCTTCACCTGCCTAGTACCCCATACTTGGTACCCTTGTGTAGGGGAAAGAAGACTAGTGTGGTAGATAGGAGACTCAATTTTTTATTATTATTTATTTTTGGAGAGAGAGGGGAAGGGAAAGGGAGAGAGATAGAAACACCAATGAGAAAGAAATATTGGTTGGCTGCCTCCTGCACATCCACTATGGGGGATCAAATTCACAACCCTGGCATGTGACCTGACTGGGAATCAAACTGGAGATCTCTCAGTGAATGGGATGACGCTCAACCAACTGAGCCACTATGGCCACGGTAGACTCAGACTTTTGCATCAAATCTATGGCTGTGCCATTGTGAATATCACAGCTACGTCTCCATTTCCTTATCACTAGAATGAGATTGTTTGATGAAATCTTAATCTATTCCAGTTTATGATTCTACGAGTGCAGGCAGAATCAGTAGAACACAACTCTACTTATAAAGTATTTTCCTCTTTAAGCATCTGTCAGTCTTCATAGTAATGCCATGAGGTAGGTTTTATGGTCATTCCATCCTATAAGGACAGTGGTCCTTTCCCATTTTTGTTTATTAATGCCTCCTAAGACTAGTACACTGCCTGGCTCATAGAAGGCTCATAATAAATATTTATTTAATGGATGCATTTTTCAGTTGGAGTTTTGAGAATTTGAATTACTTTCCTTGTATCCTTTCCCAGTAAATAGTACCTATTCTGGAACCTAGTCTTCCAATTCCAATTTCTGTGTAATTTTCATCATCCCATTTTGACATATTGTACTGCCAGTTGTAGGATCAAATATTTATTAGTGCTGTGCCTTGCTGAGGACTTTCACATTCATTATGTCATTAATCTTTACATTCCTACCTTAATTACATAGAATCATTCCAGCTTTATAGACGAGGAAACTGAGCTCAGACTGTTGAAGTGACTTATTGAGGTTGGTAAGTGGCAGAGCTGGGATTTTGACCCCAGGCTTCCAACTCCAGAGGGAGGCCCTAAAAAATAAATGATCAGAATTGGCAGACTCTGCTACTTAAATAAAATAAATTTGAACTTAGCCACCAAGAAATTGCAGGATAACTATAGCAAAGTTATGGAAATAAAAGATTTGGGCAGAAAATGAATGAGTCTAGCTGTTGAGAGGGGGCTTCTCTGGGAATAGTAAGAGAGGAGACTGGAGCTGCTCCAAAGATACAGGGCTCATACAGTTGGTATTGAGAGAAGGAAGTCAGGGTGGGAGTTTTTTCCTTATTTTAGGACAGATTTGCAGTTGCTGTTTGGTTCTGCTGTCTTGTTATTCAGATTTACAGACTAAAGCATCAATTCCAGAAATTTGTGAAGACAATCAGTCTCTGGCAAGCTGATTCACACTAGCCAAATCATAAGAGAACAACTCATGCATCAGAGTTATTTTACCATAGGAAGTTCACTTCACTGAGACCTAGTAGGACCTGGTAGATGATGAGAATCCAGTGGAGCTGTGGTAAGGGGATTGGTAAACATCAACTCTAGAAGTAGGTTTAGCTCAGGAGATAAAATATAGCAAAGGATTTCTTCTCATATATTAAGTCTCATCAAAGAAAATTGATGTTCTTTCTTGCTAAAGTAAGCTGTTGAAATTCTGTTGTAAACTCTTGAACTATCTATTGAAGACCGGAAGTCATTTAAAAATATCTCCGATAGGGGCTACAGGAAAACAACTCCTTCATTCTTACCCTCTGCTCTCCTTTTTAATACCAGGATGACATTCTCATTGGAAGATATTTTCTCATGTTACAATCTTGAAGTTTATCATTGCAAAGCCACTTCAGAAAATTGGGTTGTGAATCAAGGGGCCCATGTTTAAATATCAGTTTTGTCAATGATTAGACAGTGGACTTGAGTAAGACACTTCTACAGATAGCCCTGCTTTCCTCATCTTTATATAGAAGTATTGAAGTACATTGTAATACATATCCCATTCTGCACTAATGGATTATAATACATTTAAAACTGCTAATGGTCCATATTTCTTTTTAAAGTGTGTTTTCTATAGTGGATCTCTGCTGTTTGCTGCTCAATGTCTTTGCATCTTGTCTCATGGCTTAGTTGGAAGAGCAGAGGAGACTTAGGAGAGTTCCTTATGTAGATTTTGAGTAAGTCTTTGTCATGGACTGAATTTTTGCATCACCGCATCAAAAGTCATATGTTGAAATCCTACCCCCCAATGTGAGGCTGTTAGGAGGTGAGGCCATTGGGAGGTGATTAGGTCATGAGGATAGAACCTTCATGAATGGGATTAGTGCCCTATTAAAAGGGATCCCAGAGAGCTCTCTTGCCCTGTCTAGCATGTGGGGACACAGGGAGAAGATAGCCATCTGTGCAGTAGGAAGTGGGCCCTTGCCAGACACTGAATCTGCTGATGCCTTGATCTTGGACTTCCCAGTCCCTAGAACGGTGAGAAATTAATGATGTTAAAGGTATTCAGTCCATGGTATCTTTGTTATAGTTGTTCAAGCAGAGTAAGCATCCTCTTGTTTTCAAACCAATCACTCCTCCCTGATTTTTCCTCTTCTTTGTGTTTCAGTTAATGAAGACTTTCTGAGAGTCTGACTAGCATTTATCTAGCTTGGTTGCTTTCTTTCTTTTTTTTCTTCTTCCCTTCCCTTCCCTTCCCTTCCCTTCCCTTCCCTTCCCTTCCCTTCCCTTCCCTTCCTCCTCCTCATCCTCCTCCTTCTTCTTCTTTAATAAATTTTTAAGCTTTACTTTTATTATTGACACTATTACAGATGTCTCCATTATCTATCCACCTTTCCCTCTGGCTATCACCAAACTGTTGTCTTTGACTATATGCTATGTATATATGTTTTTCAGCTAACCCTTTCTCCTTCGATCCAGTCTCCCTTTCCCCCTCCCCTCTAGCAGTTGTCAGCCTTTTCCATGTATCCCTGCCTCTGTTTCTATTTTGTTCGTCAGTTGATTTTGTTCATTAGATTCCACATATAAGTGAGATCATGTGATATTTGTCTTTCTCTGACTGGCTTCTTTCACTTAGCATAACACTTTGCAGAAGGTAAGATTTCATTATTTTTATAGCTGTATATTATTCCATTGTGTAAATGTACCATAGCTTTTTAATCCACACATCTACTAATGGGCTGTTTGTAGATCTTGGCTATTGTAAATAACACTGCAGTCAACAAGGGAGTGCATATATTCTTTCAAATTAGCGTTTTAAGATTCTTAGGATACCTTCCCAGAAGTGGGATCACTGGGTCAAAAGTCTTCTGTCTTTCACAGCCCTTAAGTGTTCATATTCAACGCTCTGTTAAGTCAGATGTCTGCTGCCCAGTTTGCCCATGCTGGTGAACATCTCTCCTTTGTTCTTTTTCTCCTTTTGTTTACAATGTCCTTGCTAGTTGCATATTTTGAAATGCTTTTTAAAATGGGGTTTCAGGAAGTAATAGAGGCAAACACATGTATTCAATTTGCCAGGTCTAACCAGAGAAATCACCTCTGTAATATTTGATTAAAGGAACGAAATGGGAAATTATTTTGGCAGCTCCGTGGAATAATGGAGTGGAATAGGTCAGGAACTGGTGACAGGGAATCAAAGAAGGCAGTTTCTGTAAGTGTAATGTAAGGAGATGAAATAAGGGCTTCCTGATGAGAACAGCTTGAATCAGGAAGTTATATTTGAGGGAAGAATAAAGTAGGGTTTAATAACTTCCAAGGTGCTGAATAACTGTGGTCAAAGGGGAGAGAAATTGAAGTAAACTCCGTGATTCAGAGCTGTGCTGAGTGCTGATCAGTGGCGTCAGGGAGACTGTGTTAGTGTTAAAATGAATCCGGGCTTATATGACTTGTTGAAAAGTTTAACTCTGAAAGGAAAATGTACTAGGGCTGGAATTAAAGGCCTTACGAATTCAGAGAAGGATTTTGCTTTTATATCCCGGTGAGTGACACCCAACTTGAGCATAAAACCAGCCAAGAGGTGGAAGATTTTGGTATGTGGGAGAAAATGGGTATTTGATGGAAGGACTCCTGGTTAGGCAACTCAGAGCTCTTCTCAAAGCCTGCTCTTTGGTGCCATCAGGGCAGGTTTGCCTACAGGATACTTTCTGATTTTGATGGTTGTATCCTCATAATGACCTCCGTACAAAACTGTTGTAAACACGTGGGAGCGTCTCACTTCTTGCTGACTGGTCACTTTTGAGATTGTCAACAATTAGTCCCTGTGTTAAAATGAGCGGAGCTCCCTAATTAGGTGCTTACAACACCTACTTTACATATTACCTAACCTACTAGAGGCCTGGTGCATTACATTCATGCACTGGTGGGGGGGAGGTCCCTCAGCGGGCCTGCGCCCTCTTGCAGTTGGACATCCTCCAAGAGATCCTTAGCGCTGCTGCAGAGGCAGGAGAGGCTCCCACCACCGCCGCTGTGCTCACCAGCCGTGAGCCCAGCCTCTGGCTGAGCGGCACTCTCCCCCGTGGGAGTGCACTGACCACTAGGGGGCAGCTTCTGCGTTGAGTGTCTGCCCCCTGGTGGTCAGTGCACATCATAGCGACTGGTCATTCTGCTGTTCGGTCAATTTGCATATTAGCCTTTTATTATATAGGATATTTCTTACCCATGAGCTCTACTCCTCCATGTAAAATTTTGAGGGGACACTTACTGGTTTTCCTTAATTCTTAATGAATTTAAACTGTGTAGTATGTAAAATCTTCTATCTCCTCCCCAAGCACATAGGTTCTATGGTTATGAGCTCTGACTAAGTGGCAAGTCCCCCCTCCCACCTTCTGAGTGGTTGACTGATTGCTCTCACAATCCCCATAGGCTTTTATGACTTAGGATCTGCATATATTTGGCACTTCTTTTTGTATTTAAATATTTCATTCATATCTTAGGTCTTGCTTTATCATTCTAAAAGCTCCTGAAAACTTTCTAATAAAACTATAGCATTTTCAATATAGTTACATTCTAGCTACTTCCAGCTTCTGGGATTAATTTTTTTCCTGATCTCTGGGAAGGAATATATTTCTCTTGACATCAATGTATTCTAACTTTAGAGGTAATTTTTTTTCATGACTGTGTTTTAGATGTTTCAGGAAGCACAAGATGTTTTTGGTAGTGTTATTTTTATTATTTCAGGATTCTTCACACTTTGCAGAATCCTGCTTTGTCAGCTGCCACTGTGCAGATATTCACAAGGGCAATGTATAAGCAGGGTCAGAACACTGGCATAAAAATCAAGAAATTATCACTTCTGAGGGGACATTTGGGGAAACTTTGTCATAGATATAGATTATTACATATTGTGTTACTTCCGTTAAGAATAAAGAAATACTATCAGTCCTAGAGAGAAAGAATATGAGTTCCAAGTACAGGTGAGCAAAAGGTGTTTATGATGCTGATGGATAAAATATCTACAGTTTGTGATGAACTGTTTGAGAAGGACAAAAATGAAAGCACATTTCAGCCAAGGAACTGATTAGGAACAAAAACAATAAATAAATAATATACAAGAACGTGTGTGTGGTGGTTGGAATGAAATAGATTATTAATACTTATAGGAAACAAGGAAGTAGCTGAGTCAGACTACAACAGAATGGGGTGACATAGTATATTGATTCATATACTATTACTGTTGTTTTTTCTTGGAATTTCTATGAAGTGAACTTGTTTTTATTAATAGGCAGTCACAGTTGGAGAATACTGAACTTTAGACTGTTTACATAAGGGATAAGAAAAGAGAGATATTAACATATTAATATTTTCTGAATTTGTGGAAAGAATATATATGGTATGGTTGGGGAGCAAACCAAGAGACTTCCAGAACATGTTTTAAAATGTGTATAATTAAAGAATTTCAAAGTAAGGTTAAATGACCAACCCTCAGGGATTCATCATTTTCCAAGTTTTCTCTCAGTGAAGAAGTCTTTAATTATGTATTTCCGAATGGACAAGATATGTTGAGAAATGGTGCCTATGAAACAAAAAATGTTATATAGCAAGAATTCATTTCTCTCCTCTTTGTTAAATCCACTGCTACATAAAATAGCAGTCAGCATTTCTAATGACCACGGGGAAGGCTGAATAACTATCTTAGGTTAAATTATATCCCGTGGTAGTTTCAGTCAGTCTGTGCATCCTTAGCTTGGAGAAAATGAACAGTTTTCATTAACTTCTATGAAATAGTAAAAATAAATTCTTAGACCACTATGCTTCCCTTTAACCATCTGGGTATTTGAGTGGCCAAGCTTAGGTTCCCAGACTTTCCATGTTGCACTGGATGGGAAAGGTGATTTGAAAATGAAATAGAATTGAAAGATGAAAATGAAGACACTGCCCTTATTCTACATTTTGCTCATAAGTAGTTAGAGTTTTTAAACAGTCTTTCAAATAGAAAATTGGAAGAAGTCTGAGCTGTTGACCGTATCGTTACCAAGATCCAGTAGGTTTTATTGTTTTCCTATTAACATAATTTCGAGAGTGTATACACTGTTGAGGAGGTATTTTGGAGCCCCTGGTTCTCCTTGAGACATCCATTTCTATAATGTGCCCTGTCAGTTAACCTAGAAGTACCAAAGAAAATAAGTGGAGAAACATTATTTTTGCCTGGTGATAATATGCCCCTGTTGGATATATTGAGTTGAAAAAAGTTATTGGAAATCTAGTGGATCAGAAACAAGAGACACATAGAGGAACCAAGGTAAAGAGACTATCAAATACAATTTAAAAGGAAAGCAGATCATCTTATGAAAGTAAATATTCAGAAAGGATGTGACTAAAAAAGACTTTCTGCTCTAAGTAGATCCCTGAGATATCTTATTTGAGTCTTGCATGATCCAATGAGTCTATAGGTGTGTGAGTCTCTCTCTCTCTCTCTCTCTCTCTCTCTCTCTCTCTCTCTCTTTCTGTGTGCGCTTAAAGTTATCAAATAAATAGCTTAATTATAGCCTAAGAAAATAAAATTGTAATAAATAATTTCCTTCCAAGTGAAAAATTATTTAAACCAGCAAATGGTTAGAAGAAATATGCAAAAATTAGGCTCAATATAAGTATTCCAAAAGAAATAAACTTGAGACACATACTTGATTACATATTAGGAATATAGAATGTCATGGTTCTTTCTAGCTATATTTAATAATTAGTGTGAGCCAGTTAGCAAAATTGGTTATAACTTCCCTCTTTTTTTAATTGAGATATAATCGACATATAAAACATTATTATGTTTTCAGGTGTACAACATCATGATTCATTATTTGTATTCTTTGCTAAATGATCGTCACCATACATATTTACAAAACAGGTTTTTCTTGTGATGAGAACTTTTAAGATGTACTCTGGTAACAACTTTCAAATATTTAATACACTATCAACTATAGTTACCATGTTGTACATTATGTCCCCATGACTTACTTATTTTATAATTGGAAGTTTGTATATTTTGATCCCTTTTCCGCATTTCTCCCATCCTCTACCCCTCATCTCTGGCAACTACCAATCTGTTCTCTGTATCTATGAGTTTGGTATGTTTCTTGTTTGTTTTTTAGATTCCACATGTAAGTGAGATTGCACAGTATTTGTCTTTTTCTGTATGACTTATTTTTATAGCATAATGCCCCCAAAGTTCATCCATGTTGTTGCAAATGGCGAGATTTCATTCTTTTTTATGGTTGAACATATATATTCTTTATCCATTTCTCTGTCCATGAACACTTAGTTGTTTCCATATCGTGGCTACTGTGAATAATGCCGCAATGAACATGAGGGTTCATATACTTTTGGGAATAAATGCTTTCATTTTCTTCAGATAAAGAGCCAGAAGTCGAAATTTTGGATCATATGGTAACACTGTTTTTAGTTTTTTTGAGGAACCTCCATACTGTTTTTCACAGTGGCTACACCAACTTACATTCCCACCAACAGTGTACAAGGGTGTCCTCCTGTTTTTGATGCTAAGGCTATAGGTTCATTTTCTCCCTGGGACAGATTAGCTATAACACATGGGCTTCTTAGCAGTTTTGTAGCATGGCTCCATACTATAGCCATAGTGAGCTCTGAATAACCAAGATGTAACCATCCTTGTACAAGCAACCCAGAAGATCTGCTATGCTGACGCATCTTGGCACAATTGAAGCTGCAGAGTATAGAAAAGGACCCTGCTACGAAGTTAAGAGGATAAGGTCCTGTCTTTAGATGTTCCATTGCAATCCACATATTGTTTTTTTTCAAAAAATTCCTTTCCACCGAGTATATAGAACTCAAAGCAGAAGCAGACAGTGCTAACCCTTGGTAAGACCCTGTTCTGTAAGAGGTGTTGCTTGCTTATCTGATTAGTCTGTCATTTCTCTTTGTCAGTTGTAGTCCACATTATCCACCTGTCTCTCTCTTTCTCAACAACTCAGGGTTTTATGAGTCACTTCACTAAGGATTGAGGGCTATAGAAACTTCCTGTGCATTCCATCTAAACATGTACCAAGATGCTTTTTATCATTATCAAAGAATCGTCAGCCTCTGAAAAGTCTAGTGTTAATAGAGTCCTCACCAACGGCAACTTTGCTGGTTCAGCTACTGGGAAGATGTGTATTTGTAGAACTTAAGATTTCCCCTTCAACATGCTTTCCAAATGCCCGCTGCAGTTGCTAATGTCTTGATGACAAGCCTCACTATTTGTGTGGCTTCTCAGTCCTTTGACCCTCTGTACTGCACTTCTTTGGTTTGGGGAGGAGAATAGCTATGGAAAGCTTGGATTTAATGTTAAGAAAAGTCCTCAGCTTAAACAAGATGAGCGACTCTCTACCTCCCATCTGTTCTTTGCCCATCCTCTTTCCTGAATGGAGTCACCTGCCTCATCTCTACAGAAGGAGCGTGCATTTTCAGCCAGGGGTTCTCAGTGCCTTATTTAATGGTCCCAACCTGGGGGGCATCCAGGTGTGTCAGGACCATGTAGTCAGTTACCTTTGTCTTTTCAGCAGTAAGGATGTCTCAGAGTCTTGTGATAAAGCCTCTATATTTCTGAAAAAAAAAAAAAGGAATGGGAGAGAGTTAGAAAAATAACCATCTCATATTTGTAGTATACATTATTGCTTTCATGTTTGATTTCTTGTGGTTCTCTCCACAGCCCTAGGAACTAAATAGATAACATAAAAATAAACATTATTTATTGATAAAAGATCCAAGAATCAGAGACCCACTTACATTAGTAAGGAATGAAAATAAGAACTTTAAAAGTCCCTTTCTCTTTCCACACTATCCTATAAATCATATTTTTCAAGTGCTGCTTTCTCGGGAAACTTTTCCTGTGACTTACATAGGACATCTGCCAGCTCCACTAATAGGAAAGTGTAGTCACTTGAATAGGGGAGAGTAGAACGGGTCCAGAAGCCATTGCCCATAACCTCCTATTAGGCATCATGCAGGGCTGAAAAGGTGAGGGCTGCAATTACACCTCTGCAGGAATTGTAACATTTTCGAGTGTTAATTACCTCAGTGTTCCTGAGGCCCTGAGTTATTGCTTGACACAACGGAAGTTTTAGAGTGTAGTAATAACGCTGCCATAAATTTAAGAGTATAAGTTCCTGTGGAATTTCAGAGGGAAGGCAGAGGTGGGTGGGAAGAGATCAACCAAAGAACTTGTATGCATATATGCATAACCCATGGACACAGAAAATAGGGTGCTGAAGGCCTGGGGCAGGGGTTAGGGGTAGTCCAGAAGGGGTCAATGGGGGGGAAAGGGGACTTATGTAATACTTTCAACAATAAAGATTTAATTTTTTTTTAAAAAAAGAGTATAAGGTCCTATTTTTGGGCAGTGACCTGTCACTGGCCCAGGGACAGATCATATAGGATGTATTCCAGGGAGTGGCATTCAAAGACATGGTGCTCATTCATCTCAGGAATCTTAAAGCCCAGAGAACTTCATACTTTTTGTTGCACTGTTTGATTTTTTTTTTAATTTAATAACCTTCAATACTGAGTTTGCATCTACCCCAAATTCATAAGTTAAATCCTACTGCCCAATGTGATGGTCTTAGGACATGAGGGCTTGGAAGGTAATTTGATGATTAGAGTGAAACCCTCATGAATAGGGTTAGAGCCCTTATGAAGGAGCGTCAAGGGCAGTGATGGTGAACCTTTTGAGCTCGGCGTGTCAGCATTTTGAAAACCCTAACTTAACTCTGGTGCCGTGTCACATATAGAATTTTTTTGATATTTGCAACCATAGTAAAACAAAGATGTATATTTTTGATATTTATTTTATATATTTAAATGCCATTTAACAAAGAAAAATATCAACCAAAAAAAATGAGTTCGCGTGTCAGAGGTTCGCCATCACTGGTCTAGGGAGCTCCCTTGTCCCTTCCATCATGGAAGGACACAGCCAGAAGATGGTCATCTATGAACCAGATGGTCATCCATGAACCAAGAACCAGCCTTCACCGGATGCTGAGTCTGCTGGTGCCTTAATCCTGTGCTTCTCTGCCTTCAAAACTGTGAGAAATCAATTTCTGCTGTTTATAAGCCACCCAGTCTTCGATAGCCGGTTATTACAGCCCCAAATGGACTAAGATACGGGCTGAAGGCTCCTATCAACCATGCGGGCTTAGTATCCAAATAAAAGGAAACTGTCGCTAAAATGATGGTAATGCACACTCAAGTTTAGGTGCAATGCTAAAATGATATACCAGCCATATTTAGACATCAGTCATAATTGATAATTATTTTCCATTGGTAGTGTTGCATCACAATTCTTATCTACCTCCTCCTCTTGTCTTTTCAGTTATAGTCTCTTAAATGAAGAGAATGTTTAAAGGAAGAAAAATGGACTGCAGGTAGTTATCCCAGGCACATGCACATGTTGCCAGCAGTATTATTAGCATCAGCAAAGAGAGTGCAACATTTAAATCAAACTGACTTTTTGAAATCATTGAGTTATTCATTGGAAAATAACAAAGAAGAAAGACAACCAGAATTTTTATCGTTTATTGCAGTAGGTAGCATTATTATTTTTGAAATGGTTTGTTTGAAGATAAAAACCCCATAGTGGTTTAAAAGCTATCTATTGGTTAGACAAACAGGCAGTATAATCTTTATTATTGTTATCTTAGTAAAAGTATTATTTGCAAAAAAGGCGAGTGCTTTTTCTCCTTTGTTACTACTTCCTTTGCTGGCACTTACATAACACTTAGTGCTTTTCAAATACTTCCACTATAGTATTTTTGTCAATCCAAAGGGTTGTTTTCCAGCTCTCAAAGGAACAGCAGCAACAACAAAATCTTTCATGATAAATAGATAAATAGATAGGACACTGTGGAAATGAAAACATTACTAACTGTAGCTGAAATTATCGAGGAATAAGGACTGCAGGTGCTCTGTCCTATGTGATTGGATGGTTCTGGAGGTCAGTGCTGTGATAATTTACAAGTAGCTCTGTTTTTAGGCACTCATTAAGTACTGATTTAAGTCATTTTGTCATCAGAACAATCCTGAGTTTTAAATCATTTCACGATCAAAACGACCCTAAACAGCATGTTTTATTTTACGGATGAAGAAACCAAGGCACAGAGACATTAAGGAATTTGCTCAGGTTGCACAGATAGTAAGCTAGAATTTGAACCCCAGGAATCTGTCACTAGAGGCTGCATTTTCATGCATAGTTTATCAAAAGAATGTGGTTTGGAGTAGAGGAAAGATCCATCCTTGAAAAACTCAACTCAAGTTCTGAAAATGTACTTGTTCTCATCTAACTTTAATCATTCCTTCCTGTCCTCTCTTCTCTAAGCAACACTGTTGAATGTCAGTGAGTCTATATTAAATTCAACTTCAGCCATCCATTGGGGGTAATTAATCTGAGTTTTACACATCCAGTCTCTCTTTGAATGAGTGAACCTTGAGCGACGCATGCTTCCACCACTGAGTATTTGCCTCTACTTGTGAAAGCAAATGAACAACATATATCTGGTTTCTGTTTTGCTGTCCTTATTATGCATTCAATAGTAAAGGCAAATAGCAACATAGTTAATCAGAATATAACCATTCGTGTTAGCAGTGGATTGTGGGAATTCTGACACACACACAGATGGCTAAACTCATCAACAAAAGACAAACAGAGCTTGTGATTTGTACAGTGAACGTAGAGGTGCTAGTCATTCTGTGACACAGTCAGTGGTATTCAAGTGGACACTTGTCAGTAAGCCATGTTTGCTCTTTCAGGAATGGCCAGCAAAAAAGCAGAATTAGGATGCTTTCCCCACCTCCACTGATTTTTCTCCCCTTCTTTCTTTTACCATGCTTGAGGATTTGGGGTATCCTTACATTTTGTCTCATAACATAGCTGGTTGTAATTCCCCCAAATTCTGCAGGTCGCTGGGAGAGACTTAAAATCCTTCAAGAACTTTAAATGAGATGAATGTAGGAGCAATACACCGATTCAGAGTATGGGACCTAAGAGGAGATTTCAGCAAAGGATTCCCTAAGGGTCCCCCCGTAGCCTGTGCTTAAGGAAGAGATGGGGTAAGCCTTTGACTAAGCCTTTAGGGCAGTGGTTCTCAACCTTCTGGCCCTTTAAATACAGTTCCTCATGTTGTGACCCAACCATAAAATTATTTTCGTTGCTACTTCATAACTGTAATGTTGCTACTGTTATGAATCATAATGTAAATATCTGATATGCATGATGATCTTAGGCGACCCCTGTGAAAGGGTCGTTCGACCGCCAAAGGGGTCACGACCCACAGGTTGAGAACCGCTGCTTTAGGGAAATGTACAGTGGAGGACTCAGTGTCTCCCACCCCTTTTGTGATACACTGTGTTTTGAGTCAGGGTGCACACACAATACAGATGATGTACTAGTATTAGAGAATTGTACACCTGAAGCCTATGTAATTTTATTAACCAGTGCTCTAGAGATTAAATGTATACATGCGTGTGCTGTGTGTGCAGTCAGCTTTGCCTCCAACTTTCCATCTTCAGTCTGCCATTGGGGAGGGCACCGGAAGGGATGTGGGGGTAGCACAGAGAGAGAGGAGAGGCAGAGGTGCCATGGTATAGGACTTTGATACTCTTGTAATCTTTGCACATTGCAAATACAGGAATGCAACATGTTAGAAAGAAAATGGCAAAAGCTGTAGAGCCAGAGAGCCAAGAGCTTCAACCACAGCTCAGCTCTTTATTCCTTGTCTGTCCCTGGCAAGCTCTTCTTTTTCTCTAAGTCTCAATTTACTCTTTGGTGAAGTGGGAATGGCACTATCTAACTTGCTATACTGTTGTGGGGATTTAATATGATTGTGTATTTAAAGGGCCTAACGAGTGAAAATACATACTAGAAATTTTAAACTATACCTATTAAGCAGAAGTTTTACCAAATTGACGGCTTTGACAAGATTGATTTTATAATTAAGTCATAAGATTGAACCTTATTGATTTTTAACCAAATTTAACTAATTTCCCTCACCACAGATTTAAATTGTTTATTTGACTGGTGGTGATTTCTCTGGTTCCTTATTGATTCAGCCTTAATCATGTGCAAATATTCTGATAGCCACCTAGCGACAGGAATATAGCAACATGCAAACATCTGATTTAAAAAATATTGGCTAAAAGGGTTCATTTCTTCATATATTTTTATAAATGGTATTCAATAAGAAACCTTTAAAATAAGATAGGGGGAACATGTCCTGGGCAGTATATAAGTCAATGTCAATAACTAAAGTCAGGATCAATTCTTTGCCTCCCCATCTTTTCTCTCTCCCACAGCAAACCGAGGTAGGAGAATTGGCAAAAATTATGGAATAAAATGATTAGGAAAAGATGACATGGGCTTTTCTCCCGCAGGATTATTTGGAAATATAAAATGTGGTTCTCACCTGCAGTATGCACGTGTTTTTTAATTACAAAGTAAAGATGCAAGCATGGGAAACACTCTGAAGAGCTAGTTTATGAGTAATTCAAAAGGATCAGACAGGGTAGAACATGTCTTATATGTAATTCACTGCATATGTGATGATTGCACTTAGTGTCAGCTCATTAGGAAACATCTGCCTTCTCAACTGCCACCAGGCTAAATTATGTTTGTGCCTCAGAGGACATCTTCAGTGTAGATAAATTATATATGTTAAGAGATTTTTATGGATTAACTTAAAATGTGTTATTTTCTTCAATTCTGTTGGAAACACACTCATTGCTCTAGAGGATCTGATTCAATTTCAGTTTATTATGATCATCCTGTTTCTGACTTTAAATTCCCATTCACAAAATCAGTGAAGACCATTTTTATCAGCATGTCCTAAAAATAATTATTTAAAAAATTAATATTCAGCTTCCTCTAACTACATTTTCTTCGAACCTTTAATAGTCTTTACCAAAGGTCTTTGGATACCATTTTTTAATCCAAATTTAGTGTTACTTATCAACATTTGTCACCCAGCCGGGTGGCTCAGTGGTTGAGCATCGACCTATGAACCAAGAGGTCACAGTTTGATTCCAGGTCAGGGCACATGCCTGGGTTGCAGGCTCAATCCCCAGTAGGGGGTGTGCAGGAGGCAGCCTATCAGTGATTTTCTCTCATCATTGCTCTTTCTATCTTTCTCTTCCTCTCTCTGAATCAATTAAAAAATATTTTTTTAAAAAATGTGTAAAACGCCTAGAAAAAGGACCACCAAAACCTTCTATTTTATTGGTTGTGACGAGTGGGGGTTCAAACTAACATTAAAAGAGTGTTTTATGAACCAGGCAAAATATTTTCCTCTATTCTGTTTTCCGAAAACTAATAAATTTGTAAACGAAGGAGGGTATTTTAGCCTCACCTCATTTGTCTATAACAGCGATTTCAACTGGTGTGCCAAAGCAGGCACTCTCTGTGCTGCAAGAATTTTTAAAATGTTCAATACCTGACTAGTCAGGCGCACTGACCTCTTTGTCCTTACGTGGTCAGATAAAAAATGACAATAGCTAACACAACAATAGCCATCTGGTGTGAATAAATCAAAATTATAACTTTTTTACTCCCATCAGATTGGCAAAAAAAAATATGTTTTTTGGTGTACCACAGAATTTTAGCAATTAGTTTAAGTGTGCCATGGGATGAAGAAGGATGAAAACTGCTGGTCTATAACTTTGTTACTACTGGTACAAGTCATACCGAAGCAAATGGATTTATTAAAAACACGTGGATGTGTGTATTATGATATCATCTATTAGTTAATAACTAAAGTTATTTCAGTTAGAGAAGGAAAAAATGTATATTTTGAAGAAATACCCAAGTAGAAATTTTATAAAGAAATAGTATGAAACAGGCAGAGAGAGCTTGTGGTAGGAGTCAAGGTGAATGGTAAGAAGATTTGGGAAGAACTGGTTTTAAGTATGGGCTCTGTCTCTGATTAGTTGTGTGGTCATGGGCAAGTAATGTAGTTTTACTGGCTTTAAGTTCATTTATAAATAAAGAAGATTTGACATAGTGATCTCCAACATCCTTTTCTGCGCTGTAATTTGTATGATATTATTCCAGCATCCATGACTAGGCCATACTCTGTATCATTGTTCCTATGGTTCTGTTAGGACAAAATCTGATATTATTTTTCTCGACACCCTCTTTTTCAATTGCAGTTTGCATGTTGTTACTTGAATTATTTGTTTCTTACTTCCACTGCTTTGCACAATTTATGAAGCATTGTTTTAGAGGACAGTTTTAGTATTTAAATTACCTTTTATTTTCCAGAGAATATATTATCCAGATATTACCATCATCAAAATTATACAATCATGGAATATTAAATTGTAAATG
The DNA here is from genome assembly GCF_000147115.1 of Myotis lucifugus. Classification (NCBI taxonomy): domain Eukaryota; kingdom Metazoa; phylum Chordata; class Mammalia; order Chiroptera; family Vespertilionidae; genus Myotis; species Myotis lucifugus. Next base: position 7,369,927 of record NW_005871087.1, read on the forward strand.
GCCTTTAAAGGAAACTGTTGTTTAGAGGGATTTTTTTTTTAATTTTTGATCAAGACTTATTCACTGTAATAAAAGCTCAAAATAGAAAGCTATATAAATAATCGCTGAGTTGAAAATGGAAGTGTCAATTTTGATAATCTAATTAAACTGATCATTCATGGAGTATAATCCGTCATAATTGTCAGCAGTTCTATTTTTAACATGATACCTGTCCTTCACAATTAGAGAATATAATTTAAGGAAACAGTTTCTCTATATGTTTAAGATTGACTTTATCAAAACCAAACAGTTAAATTCATGTTTTTATATCCTCTTCAGCTTCATTATCATTGTCATCATCAAGGCTAATATTGATTGAGCCCTTTCTATGTAATAGTGTCTTGGGTCAGCTTTCCCCAGAACTAGATTCTAAGGTGGAGACTCCTGTGCAGGAAGTTTATTGGGAAATGATCTTGTGATCAACACTGGTAAGAGAACAAGGAAGCAGGCTTAGATAGGAGAAGTTGGGCTCCAAAGTAGTCAAAGGTCTCTGCCACCCCTCTAGGCAGATCTGGACTTGTGGCCTTTTAGAAATTGTACTGAACTAACACAAGGAGGCTGTGACTTTATACTATATCATTGACCAAGCATTGTATGTAGAGCTCCCCTCCCTGCATCCTGAACAACTGTCTAGCAGAGGGCAATTCCCAGAGAGCAACTAAATTGAGAGTCATCAACTTCCAATATCAGTGGAGGGAGACTTCCGTGCCTCAGTTCAGAAGAGGGGATCCCCATAATCAAGCCCTGGAATATGCCCTTACCTGGCATATCTTAATCTATAAACATAGTAATAACTCTCTAGTTAACTATTGTGAGTATCCCATTATTGCTGTTGAGATAAGGCCTAGAGAATTAACTTGCGCGAGGTCACACAGCAGTAAGTGGGTATGGCCCGATTCTTAGCACTCTCTGACCGAAGCCTGAGCTCTTCCTTTTATCTTTTAAGGAGTTGTCATCCAGACAGTGTACAGTTGAAGTTATCATGTTATCTTGAACTAGGTAATGGCTTTGTAGTTTAGTTCCAAATTCATGACCATACCACAGCAGATTATACCAAAATCAGATACAACTCCATCCTCTTAAACTACTTCTCTCTATCCATATTGGGGATCTGAAATAATGTGGCCTACTATTTACACTAAGTAGTGGTCTTATCCTGTAAGGTAAACTATTCCACATCTGACACTTGGTTTGCATACACATTTTGCTAAACTATTCTTCTATTGAACTCCATAACCCCTGATTATCATTGTCTGCAGATAGAGAATTTGGGAAGTGGTGCTTGAGTGAAAGAGGGGGTGGGAGTTTGATGTGGAGTGTACATAATATCCTTCTTGCATTTAAAAAAAATAAATCTTAACCAAAATAATACATATAAAGCATCTTGATAAACCCTGTCTATGAGGTGCAATATATTATTACAAAGCAAAAAAAGAATAATTAGGAGAGAGCCAGTATTCAAAAAGTTGACACTAGCCCAACTCTTTTTTTGATGATGGGTAAAATCTTTAAATAAAGTGACATTTTTAAAGTTGTAATTTTCCTCTAAAAATGTGTTTATATAGTCTGTGTTGATGTGATTTGCACACAATTTGTTTTTATAACTTACACATGTATGTCTAAATGACACCAAATAAATTAGCTTGCCTTTTAAATAAGTAATTAAAAGACCTTTGGCTTATAGAGATAAACTTGTAAAAAAGAAATAATATTCAAATGTAATTATAATATTTTTCCTTGTTCTCTACACATTGGTAATTGAGGATTTTTGTCTAGGTTTTGTACATTCTGGGAAGGATTACATTTCTTGTGTATTCTCAATCTCTCCATTCTAGCCTCATTTAACATACTGCATTAACTAGCATTCCTCCCGACTGTATGTGGCCAAAAGCTCAAGCTGGCTTAAGCAAAAATGGAGTTTATTGACCCAGGTAATTAAAAAATCAGCAGCCAGGAGCTCAGGCAACTCTCAAACTCCCTCTCCACCTTTTACTTTCTCTGTCTTGGTTGAATTCTCAGACTTGCCTTTCCTCCTGAGGGCAAGCAAGGTGGCTGAATCAGTTCTAGCCTATATCCTCTCATGTTCAAGATCAGGGCAGAACACCTGCCTCTCTCCTTGTAGTCCAGCAGAAATTTCATATTTTTTCTCAGTGGCTCTGAACCAATAATAGCCTTAACCAAATATAGTTGGGAGAAGAGTGAACAGCAGCCAGGCTCCAAAGATGTCTCTAAGGTTGGAGTTAGAGGCAGTCCTTTCTAGAGTATAACTGGAATTTCTCCCTCAAAACAATATGAGAAAGTGAAAGCTGGATAGCGAAAATGGGTGAATATTTATCACTACTTCTTATATCCATAAAGTTTACCTCTCAGAAAGAATTTGCCAACAAATTTATAGCCTACATTATGTATTTTGTGTTCCCTGAGGGTCTGGAATAAAAATAAAGCAAGCAGAAAAACTAAGAAATAAACTTTCTAACATTAAAATGAAGCTTCATGAGAGAGAAAAAATATGCAAAGAAGTCCTACGAGCAGGTGTGAGTTATATGCAAAGCACTTTTAACTATTCATGAATGTTGAGTTTCCGTGAACCCTAAGAAATACAGTTTTTGTTAGGATGAGAAACTTCCCTTCAAGTTCACTGTGAGTTGATAATTTTGCAAACTGTCTTCTAATGTTGCAGGAAAGATGTGAAATACCCCCATCAGTTTAAAAAGCGTTGATGGGTGGCGGCTTGTCAAGGTTACTCCTGTCAAGTAGATGAGTCATGTTTAAACATGAATGCATTATTCTCAATGTTTGATTTTGTCATGATTTTAATAGCTTTTGTGATTGTTCCTGGGGGATGCAAAATCCATATATATAGCAGATGATTCTTTGCATTAACCTTGCCAAAATTTAATCTTATCATCTAACTACAAGTTTCAGAGCTGATGGGTCTTTTTTCCTAGTAATTTTTTGTAATTTATACATCTAGCTCACCAAAAGTTATAAGGGTGATTATAATTGGTGGGTTAGATAAAACAATCCTAAATTTTGTTCTAGAGTTCTGCATAAACTAGTTTATGTCAGTTTCATGTTCACACATTAAAGATGGCTTTCAAATAAGGCATCAGCTTAAGAATAAACACATTCCTGGATATAGTATACCTTTGATGGGGTTAAGGCTTCCTTCTCTTCTGATAATGAATTTACTTTTCTTACCACAGTTAGGTGCGAAAGCACTAGAAAGTGCTTCTGGGGAGGATATGGATGTGAAACTAACCACTGGGATTGAGAAACACTGAAGAGACAAATCCAGACAAGGCTATTGGATGATGTTCTACTGGGCAGGTCCACACTGTGCTAAGAGACAGTCAGTGCTGATCCAAGGAAGCATTTGGGGCCCAGGTCCACAGAAGAGATGGGCTGGTAGGGATAACAAAACAATCAGAGGCAACACATTAACTCGATTTAGAAGCATGAATTCCTCAGGGATCCACAAAGGAAATCAGAATCTGGGGCCTCGCTGTTGGAGAGAGAACTTCCATTCCTAAGCCTAGGAACGAGATTTCAGACTCTATGAGTAACTGTTAGCATGTATCCAGGACCTCAGTCTTGGAAGGATTAAAATTCTGGGGGAATTGTCTAGTCACGGACTCAGAGCAGGAGAATAAGACAGAAATCCAATAATCAGAAGATGGTCCAATGGGAACTTAGTCTCAGAAATAAAGCAGAGGTCAGGGCTTGCTTCACAAAGTGTCACCTGTGGCTCAGCAGCTTCACAAGGAGCTTGTTAGACATGTTGCAGTTTGGCCTCCTGAAGAGCAACTGAATTAGAATTTGCATTTCAACAAGGTCTTCAGGTGTTTGATGTGCTCTCTCAGGTCAGAGACATTCTAGAACCTAAAGCTAAGGTTACAGGATTAAAAGGTTGATCTTGATGCTGGGTTGTCTTTAAATGTCGAAGTGTGGGGCACTGATGTCCACAGAGTTCCCTCCTTAGAACGGATCCCAGTTACTTTCCTCTACCTTGTCATTTAATCTTTACATCAACTCTGTCAGGTGGGCTTTCCCTCACTTATAAATTAAGGAGCTGGGATTTAGAACAGTTAAAGAATTTATCCATGACTAAACTCATAAGTGATGGCACTGGATTTCTAAAACTCTTTTTATTTTGGAATTTTTCAAGGACCTACAAAAGTAAAGAGAATAATATAAAAACCCTAGGTGCCCATCACTCAGCTTCAATAAATATTAACATTTTGCCACTTTTGTTTCACCTTCCCCCACCACAGCACTTACACTTTCTTTCTCTCTCAGAGCCTGGATCGTATATGGGTCTGGTTGAGTCCAAAGACAGTGATATCCGCCATACCAGTCAACCTTCTTGAGTCGCTCTGATGATTAGAAGGATTGTCCCAGATACTGACATGGAACAGAGCACAGAGCCGGTATAAATGGAGCAAATGGGGAACAGGGAGAGAGGAAGCTTACAGAGTTTGTGAATCAGACAAACACAAAGCTAGTTACTGAAAAGGAGTTCTTTAGCCAATGCATCCCTATATAATAGGTTTCTTGCTTTCAAAAGTAGTTTATTCTTCAACCAATACACATTTGTGAGCATCTCCAGTACATTAGTTAGGCACTATGCCAAGTGACCTGGTTTGCCAGGCCTCTCCAGCTCACCTCCCACCTCTTACTATGTCCCATTCATACTTGTACTCAGTTACTTGAAGGACATTTAAAGCTTAAAGAAATTATATATGATTTTTCCTCTGTCTGGAGTAGTTTGCACCTCACCATCCAATTTGGACTGTCTCTCAGATCCCAACATAAATCTTACTCAGAACAGCTTTCCTTCAGCACCATTCCCCATGTCCTCCCACCACCACATTCAAACATGGGTTAAGTTCTATTTCATACTATGAAGTCACCATACTCAGGAGTTATCACAGCCTGCAATCTAAGCTGTGATTGATAGTGGCTGGGTTTGTCTTGGTTGTACCAGTCTTCATGGCTTACATAAGACCAGCCTTCACAGGGATAGGACAGATAAAATGTATGAGTGCTTGGATACTCCCATTCTTTCCTTCATCCATCTGCAAAAGAGGATTCTGGCATTGTTGGCTCTCTTTCTTCTTCTCCCTCAGTCTCTAAGGAGGGCTCTGTCCCTGCCAAACCAACTCCTTGGGCTTTTGTAATATAGCATTTTGGGACAAATGGTGGGCTCCCTAGGGAAATGGAAGGAACTTTTACAGGAAAATTTTGGAGGAGCTATGGAGTATGAGGAAAACTAATTGTTGCTACAAGGTGTTGATTGGTTATTAAATATCTAACTCCATGTTAGATGCTCATGTGCTATATTATTTCATTTAATTCACATCAATTCTATAAGGTAAGTATGGTTCCATGAACCAAGAGGTCAATGGTTCAATTCCCTGTCAGGGCACATACCTAGGTTTTGGGCTAGATCCCCACTAGGGGGCATGCAGGAGGCAGCAATGAATGTTTCTCTCTCCCTCTATATATCTCCCTTCCTCTCTCTCTAAAAATAATCAGTAAAAACATATTTTTAAAAAGCTGTGGTACATTTACACATTGGAATACTATTCAGCCATGATAAAGAAGGAAATCTTCCCTTTTGCGCCAGCATGGATAGACCTGGAGAGAACTATGCTAAGTGAAATAAGCCAGTCAGAGAAAGACAAGTACCATATGATTTCACTTATATTTGGAATCTTATGAACAAAATAAACTAACAAACAAAATAGAAACAAATGCATAGATACAGAGAACCGACTGACAGCTGTCAGATGGAAGGGGGTTGTGGGGCTGGGTGAAAAAGGTAAAAGGATTAAGCAAATAAAAAAACCTCATAGATACAGACAACAGAGGGAAGGGGGGCAAGGGAGATAGGAGAGGGTAATCAGTAGGCAATCAATGGTGATGGAAAGAGTCTTTGACTTGGGGTGGTAAATGTACAGATGATATATTACAGAATCATACACCTGAAACCTATATAACTTTATTAACTAATTTCATCCCAATAAATTCAATAAAAATTAAAAAATAAAATAAATATAAAAATAATGCAATCTACAAAAAAAGAAATAAGGCATGAGTTCTATTAGAATTGTCTAATTCACATACCAAATATTTACATAAACATATTTGTTTTATCGTCTAAGTCATCATCTGTAGAAAATTGCTTACTGGAATAATTATAAGATAAAATTCCCAATTCTGAATGTTAATAAGTAAACACTTAAAGGAGCAGTATGGGAAAGTTAATCTGTCCCTTTAAGAAGCAGTGGAGTAGCATAGCTGGCCCCTGGGGGTTTGTCATAGCTGTCCTAGAACTCCTAGGGAGGAGGTACTTTTGTGAAATAGTGAGAACCAAAATGCCCTCCTTCACCAGCACACATGACTGTGAGAAGCTTTCTTTTCCAAACTTGTCCGATATAAGTATTGCTACCCCAGCTTTCTTTGTGAACTGTTTTTAAGTGTTTCCATTCTCCATTTCTCCAAAAAGTCAGTGATGTTTTACATTCTTTTAAGGCATCTCTTCTTCTGATAACTAGTATTTACTCCATCTTACCGTAAATTCCATCAAGCTTGTTTATGTATTAATGCTTATTTCTTCTCTTTAAACTTATAAAACAAATTTCATTTCAGTTGTTCAGGTGAGAAAAAGTAATGATTCCCGCCCCCCCCCCCCCTTGGAAGCTGGTATTATTATTATTATTGAAATATTTTTCCTAACTTTTCTTTATCTAAGCCCATTCCTTTGCTTCTTTAAAGAATATATAATTGATATATCATCAAAATATAGTCATATTCACCCTTCCTCATGTCCAACTCAATGAGTTGCCTCTCCTTTTATTGTGCATTTTCCTGCCAGTCTTGGCTCTACCTTAAGGAAACTGGAACCAAGCCCCAGCCTAGTGTGTTTGTCTCTTCCCCCAGTGCAGTCTCAACAAATGGGGATTGACTTCTGTCACTTACAGTTGGTTCTGATTAGCTCTTGTCCTTCACCAAAGATTTTAAGCAGAATTAAACAGAATTGGTATGATTGTGGCATGTCTTTAATTGATGGAAACATTGTCTGTCCGAGGACGGAGTTAGAGGGATGATCTTTGTTCCTTGCCATTTATGGAAATGGGTTCTTTATCTCATCATATGCTCTGCGTTCAAAAACGATTCAGAGCTGACGACTCCGAAGACATGCTCTGATCTGTGCTATCACAGTCTTTTCCGGACGACTTTCTACTTAAAAATGCTTGATCCCCAAGCTGAGAGAGAGAGAGAGAGAGAGAGAGAGAGAGAGAGAGAGAGAGAGAGAGGGAACAATTATACAGGGAGCAATATTTCATTATCCATTAACTTTTACTTTATTTGAATATATTATAATGAGCAAAACCAGCTCCAAGGTTTATACAAACCTTTTCCTCTCCAATAACTTCACTAGACAGGTTAGTCCCTGTGGTATCCTGGCACCTTAAGCCTTGGTTTAAGGAAAAGCTTTGGCTAGAACCATTTATCGCTTTCCATTTCCTTTTGTTGAAAAGTTACAGGGCAAGTTTATATCCACACATTGCAGCAAAGGAGCCCCTTTTAAAGTCGTATCTTATCTTAGAAACTTCCTTAAAGAGTCACTGTCATCCCAGAGAAGACTAGCAGACTATCAATGTCTAATCCTCTTTTATCTGCAGAGAACAAACTTCAGCTATTTATCAGGAAAATACTTTGCAGTCAAATCCATTATAGCCACAATCTTTACTGACTCATTTTGGGAGACATTTATTGAGCATCTACCTTCCATAATCGAATTTTAATACCTTAATTCATTTTATCAGTTTGTTAAATATTTATTAGAAAGTTCCCCTTTTACTGATGTAAGAAATCTGAAGCCCAGATTTTGGGCTAGAATATATAAGCCTTCTATCTTTAATTAATTCAGGATTCCTATTACTAGGCTTTGTTCTCAGGAACTCTGTGGATCTACAAGAGGAGGAAAAGGCAGGGAGACAAATAAATATAAGTGCAGAATGCAATATTATTTACTATTTATTTAGCTCTTACCATAGCTAGGCATTATGTTAGGTACCATTTTAAAATTTTCTTCTAACTGATCACGAAACCCATAAAATACTGATGGAAACTAAGGTTTGGAGATGTCAAACTACTTGCCCAATTTATTAGTTCACAGCTAATAAATATTGGGCCAAGGATTGGATCTTAGGCTTGACTTCAAATTCAGGTGCTTAGCTACTTTGCTAAATTACCTCAATAAAAATTTTATAGAAAAAAATAAGAACTAGGTACGAATAGGAGCTTCAGGGTGCCATGGGTTCAGAGAAAAGATGGGTTTCTATGATCTATAATAGATGGTCTTTTAGCATTCTTCTCCACTCTTTGTGCTCTCCTGGTTATTCTTGTAATATACTACATTATTTATTAGTTTATCATTTCTACTGATTATAGTTTTCCTCCATTGTCCTCCCTCTTGAATAGAATGTAAGGTCCATGCTGGCAGGGGTCTTTGTTTTGATCATTGTGAATACGAGCTGTCTAGAATAATGCCTGGCACACAGTAAGAGCTCCATCAATATTTGTCAAGTTTGATACATCAAGAACCCTAATTGGGAGAAAGTCTCCTAGAGGCATGTCAGGATTTTCAGATGATTGTAGGATTTTTAGGTTCAAAATGGGGACAATAGTATTAAAAGTATGAGGACTCTGTTCAAGATAAATAATCTTCAAATTGGACATGACCAAGAATGTCTTAAAAATATGTGTTACCTGTTGCTGGTGTTGAGATAGCTGCCAGAGGTATCCTTATGTGATGGAAGGGAACAGCTGTTCAACTTATGTTTTCTTTTAAATAACTTAGATTTTGAATAACATTTTCTTTTTTGGGGAAAGCTGAAAGGCAATTTGAGGAGTTGTTGCTCTGTGCTTGCCTTCCTAATCTGTCCTTTGAGCCACCTGGATCTGTTGACACGTCATTGCCTCTGTCTTTCCTTCCTCTTGATGGCAGAGTCCCTGGCGTCACTGTTGGTGACTGGATACTGGCAGTGGACTTCCTTTACTGAATGAGTATGAGCAAGGTGTTGTGGCTTTTCACCTGGGTTTCTGTGCATATCTGTAAAGAAACCACCGATTGGCCATAGCCCTGCTTAGGTTTCAGCATCAGAGAACCAAATAGGGCAATGGAGTTGTAAGAGAAACTAATCATTTGAGTATAGACAATAGCCATGTCTACTGGTAACAAATAAAACCTGCCATGTTGTTCCTTTGTATTGGAAATGGGAGTGTGGGGAGCCTCCTAGGCTCAAGTGGCAATGGTGTTGAATCTCATGACTCTGTCAAGAGTCTCTAGTAGGTTTCTATTCGTTGTCTCTTACTAGTATTTGTTTAGGCTACTAAGAATGAGGTTTATCTTTTACTTTTTATTAAAATGTATAGGGGGACATTGGTTAACAAAATTATACAGGTTTCAGATGCACAATTCTACAACATATCATCTGTATACTATATTGTGTGTTCACCACCTCAAGTCCAGTCTCTGTCCATCAAATTTATCCTCCCTAAACCCTCCTCCCGCTCTCAGCTTTCCCTCAGTAATCACCACACTGTGGTCTGTGTCCATGTGTTCTTTCTTTTTTCTCCCCATTTTTTCCCCAATCCCTTCCCCTTATCCACCAGCCTTCCCCAATCCCCAGAAGTGAGGTTTAGTTGCTTACCTTTTAGCTTAGGTTTTGGAACCTTGGTGCTTTGAGCTGTGAGAAAATTTCCTGCAGGATGACAGTTGAAGCCAGTACAGACAGCCCAAAACCAGATCACAATATCCAAGAGCTAGGCAAGAAGTGGTAACCTAAGCACAGAGCCAACCATTGAGACAGGGTTGGGCAAGCACACTGGGCCAGGGGAGGAATGGCTGACTGTGGAGTTTTTTTTTGTTGTTTTTTTTTTTTAAAATATATTTTATTGATTTTCCACAGAGAGGAAGGGAGAGAGACAGAGAGCCAGAAACATCGATGAGAGAGAAACATCGATCAGCTGCCTCCTGCACATCTCCCACTGGGGATGTGCCCGCAACCCAGGCACACGCCCCTGACCGGAATCAAACCCGGGACCCTTCAGTCCGCAGGCCGACGCTCTATCCACTGAGCCAAACCGGTTTTGGCTGACTGTGGAGTTTTGATGCAAAAGCAAAATACACTTGTGTGTGTTTCCTGTACAACCTGTGTGTACATATCAGGTGCATATACATTGACCTAAACAGAGCAAATAGTTTCTTGAGTAACAGAAAAAAAAATGTACTGTCATTCTCACTGAAATGACAGCCAAGATAAACATCCTTGTTGCCACTTCCCCTCGGAAACCCCAGGATGTTATATTTGAACAGGACCCTAACTTTTCATTCACCCTCTTCCCGTTTCTTTCCACTTTTGAGGGTAACGTTTGCACTGATGGGCTTGTGAGTTCAGACACGTAGGAAAAGCAATCCCAGCTCCATCAAAGCTACATGTCTTGGTATCAGTAATTTTCCCCTAAATGCCAAGGGATCTGCTGTGAGGCTTTTCCCAGGATGATTTGGACAACAAGCACCTTCACAGAATCTAAAGAGTCTGCAATATTTAGGTTTTGGTACAAAATGCTCTTCCTTTAGAAGAGGCCCTATTGACTGTTGCCCAGTGGGCATTAGATGATTCAACCTTGAGGTAGCATACACTGATAGCTGGACACCACTGGATCCCAGGGAGCACAGGGTGGGACTTCTGAGGAAGTGAAGCCACTCTTCACTGGATTATTGAGATTGAGGGTGTAACATTGGGCTCCTCCAGTATCTCATCCTAGATCACTGACATGGAGGGTAGGAGAGTTGACATAGTAGTTAGGTTCATATTCCTACATGTGCCCTGGCATAATCATGCTTTTAACATTAATCACCACACTTGGCAAAGTGTGTCCACAGTCCAAGGATAGCCATCTGCTTCCTCTTGAATACCTGATCAACTTTTTGTAGTCTGAGAGCTCTATTGAGGCTCAGGGAGAATGCACTGTGGAGAGGGGCCCCTGACTCATTGCTACTCTGGTGAGTCATTTCCTGATAATTCTCCCCAGAAAGGTAAAATCAAGCCCCCACCTTAATAAATGGAAATTCTGAGAGGTGAAACAAAAAACTAGGACTTAATTATCCACTTTGTGAAAAATTATGTTTGCCTAAAGGCAACATTTTCCTCCCTTCCCCTCCTTCCCTTCCTCCCTCCCTCCCTCCCTTCCTCCCTCCCTCCCTCCCTTCCTCCTTTCCTTTCCTTCCTCCCTTCCTTCCTTCCTTCCTTCCTTCCTTCCTTCCTTCCTTCCTTCCTTCCTTCCTTCCTTCCTTCCTTCCTCTCATTCTCTCTTCCTCTTTCTCTCTTTCTCTCACACTTCCTCTCTCTCTCTCTCTCTCTCTCTCTCTCTCTCTCTCTCTCCCCCCCCCCCCCCCATGTGGAGGAAGAAATGTTCAAAAATTAAAAAACCACTGCAAAACACTCCCCTGAGCCTTGAACATAGCCTGTTTGGGGTCTATCATCAATGAGGTTAAAAAACATTTATTGGAAAAAAAGAAAATGCAGAATTATAAATTCCACAGCTACAGCATTGAATACCGTTTTACTCATTGATCTTTCCCATTTTTCTCTTACTCAGTATTTAAAAGTGGTATGTAACCAAACTAACCTTTTCACTCATGTTGCAGCATCCAGCAAGTTTGCTCCCTATTTTAGAGGAAGCCTTATTGTTGTTGTTGTTTAGTGAAACTTTCTTTGAGTGTCAAGGGGGCACACACTTACTTATAATGCAATGATGTAAAATAACTAAGCCAATCCTTACCCTTTCTCTTCAGAATCATGGAAACATATCACGTGGCCTCTTGGCCTCACAAAGCCTTGGCTGGAGTTAGGGCCACATTGACAACTAGACTGCTATCCCCACAGGGCAAACCTGGAAGTGGCACCTCTCAGCCTTCAGACCCTCAGTCTTAAAGTACAGTTCAGATTATTGACCTAAAGCACGAATCAGCCTAAGAGCCAAATTGTGCCCAATGCCTGTTTTTGTCTGGCCAAGAGCTAGGAATGACCTTTACATTTTTGATGACAGGAAACACTACATTTGGATGCAAACAAACAAACTGATATTGCATCTTGGCCCACAAAGCCTAAAATATTTATTATCATCAGGCCCTTTACAGAAAAAGTTAACAGCTCTTCATTTAAATGCATGGCTTATTAAATAATAAAAGCACATTAAAAAAATTAAAGCACACCTTATTACTGTTTTTATTCCCCATATAGCTGGCTCATGAGATTTAAAGCATATGAGAATTTTTTTGTTGTTGTTTGTTTTGTTTTTTAATGAATTAAACCAAGGAAAATCAAAGTCAAAAGCAGGCTAGCTAATTAATTGGCAAAGTAGTTCTAAGATTTTTGTACACAAAAAATCATTTTTGTTGTGCTTTATATCTGAGAGATTAATTCATCAGTACAAATAGCACAGTTAAAATAAACCTAGGATCCAGGTTGGGAGGACCATTCTCAAGGTCCACCGGAAGGACTTTGATCTGTGGAATATATCGCACAGTTGGGGAAAACCTTCCTAGCAGGCTTTTCAGATGTTAAAGTACACGCTGGACCCGTGGGAATGGCTCACGTGCTGATTCTGATGGGGCAGGTGTGCGGCTCGGCCTGAGATTCTGCATTTGTAGCAGGGCTGCAAGGCTGCTGCTCTGTGATCCATGAATTGAGAGGACTCTGGCCCCTCTCCACTGAAACTTCACCGCTTTTCCCTCGAGCTGTGATGAAGCCTGGTTGCCAAGGTAGTACTTTGCCCTTGAGAGTCAAGATCACAAAAATCAGGAAGCACCTGGAACAAGTTTTTGTTTTACGGACATATTACAGCGTTGGCATTCCACCTATCAAGGTTAGTATGGAGATTTTAAAGGACAATTGCCTCAAACTGTGTATGTCTACCTGGAGGCAAGAGTGACAGCCTGGTGGCGGTACCTTAGAAATGCAATGCCGTGTATTAATCAGGCCAAGCAAACAGCAGACACATGCTGATGAAGGGGAAAAAGCAATTCATAATAATCATAGAGAACTCACATTTCCGAAGGTAAGCTAATTGTTATTGGGGTTACACTAAAGTTCACCCCATCTGTGCCTCATAAGTACTGCAGTGCACTGATTTGGAGATTATGCAAAATCATAAGGCTGCGAGCACTATTATTATTCTGACTTCTGAAGTTTGCATTATCAATAATAGACGTGTTTGGTAAATAGACTAACAGATTGAATTAACATTGAATTAGCAACTTCCTGTTTCTGAGAATTGAGTAAGTCTTTGGATGTACTTGCTTCTAATGCTTTTTTGTACAGGTTTAGATTGGTTTTTTTCTAGAGGGTCTTCCTCCTTCCTTCCCTTTCTCCCTCCTTCTCTCCCTTCCACTTTTTCTTTCACTCTTTTATTTTTTGAAGAGATTTTCTGGTATGTAAGGCAAAGGGACCTTGCTATATATTTCATTTATGTAATTCAAAGTGACAGAGGTTAAAAAAAATCAGTCTTCTTCAGTCATCTTATTTTTTTTTTTTTTAGATCCATAGTCACATAAAGAAATGATTTGTGGAACTGAGAAGGATATGTCTATAAAGCACACCAAGAAAAAAGAATCTGATGTTATTATTAATGAAGCAGGTGGCTCATCTTTTCAAATTCCCATTTTGGCTGGGCAGTGATTTGCAATGGAAAGCTGACCTGTTCATTTTTGCCAGGCTAACAAACACAAGGTCTATTGAAAGTCAGGGTGAAAAAAAAAGGGAAAAATTCTCTTTAATAGGCCTAAGTTATTGTTGCTGAATTTTTGTGGCTTCCCTTTCGAAAGCTAATTTTTGTCATTGTTTGTTGCCACGAGCTTGCTAGTATGATGGAGATAAAACAGACTACAGTGATTTGTAAGAATCTCTCTACAACTAATGGATAATTGCTAATTCAAGTGTGGGAAAGTTTGAGGCATTCTTCTCTATGCTTATTCTGTAAGACATTTTTAAAAAGACAAAATGTAATTGCTTGGGGTAATCTGTATTCAACATTTCTGAGTGGAGCTGTAAAATATTTAGTTGTCATAAATATGACGAACATATTTAGTCTATTAATTATAAGTGTCCCATCACACAGTCTCTCTCCTTTGATTAAATCGGGGACTAATCCAGGCAAAAGAGGAGGTAACTGACCTTTAAAGGTAGTTTCACAGTGGATCTGTCTGGGCTATAATTCTTTCTCATTTTAACAGAACAGATTTTAAGACTTATGAATATTTTAGAGTTCTACTTAGATTTTTTTCCTCCTTCAGGGAAAGAGCTATTATGAGAGTGAATTTCTTTTTTCTTTTGTATCAAGTGTGGTCCACGCAACTGCTTGAAACTGTTTTCTTGCTGGAGTCAGTTCACACAGTAGCTAATCCTAACTCACCTGTAGGCTGGAACTTTTCATAGCATTAGATTCAGCAAGAGCATCTGAGTAATAAGGATTTGTATCTGATTTTGGGCTGAGTTGCTGAAACCTGTTTTATAGAACAATTGCTTCAAATAGCACCTGAAGGTGAGGCTGATGTTGAACTAATATTCTGGTTTCCAGAAGAAATGCCTAATTCTGTGTGGGTTGGGGAGGGAGTTGCCTCATATCCACGTTTCAGAAAAATGAAACAACTTTCTAGACCCTTATCATGTTCTTTTAAATATGTTTTCAAACATTGAGTGCTGGAAAATAACAAACACAAGAGTGTTAGCCTCAGTTTACCCTGTAGAATGTGATTCGTTCAAATAAAAAGGTGCTACCGAAATGAGCCAGTAAAATCATTCTAGAAGTTTCTTTCTTAGGGAAAGATCATCAGGGGGTTGTTAGGTCAGAGTGTTTGCTCCCATTTATATCTTTATTTATTTATCTTTCTGGATGCTGAGAAGAAGAGTAGAAAACCTAGATGGGCACATGGATCTTTCCCATGATAAGTTCTAATTTGGTTTTAAATGTAGAAAAGGAAGGTGACTGGAAGTCTGCAATAGACAAGAGAGAGAGGGAAGGTTTTCAACTCTTAGCTGTCCAGGAGCTTGGAAGACACAGTCAAGTCCCAAATGGCAAAATGAAAGTTTAGGGTGAATAAGAGGTATACTCTCTTCACACCAGGCAAACTGGGGTTAGGTTACAGTTGGAGAAGCATAGCAGGCCACCCAGAGGTACCCAAATCTACCTGGTTGTATTTGTTTCAAATACTTATAGACACCAAACTACAGTAATTAGTAGTCATACTTTAACAGGGAAAGTGTAATAAAAAAATTCATGTAGCGGGGAGGAGGGTTGGAGATGGAAGAGGATATGAGAGGACTAAATGGTGGTGGAAAAATAAAATAAAATTTAAATTTAAAAAATGAGAAAGGGAAAAAGCTCATAAATTAAACTTCCTCCTAGTTTGCATTTTCCTTGGGGTCGACCTCCACACACCTAATGGATAGTCATTCAGTCCTGTGGCTTTGTGGACAAGTTTCTCCCCACTTGCCTGGTGCTCAGAATAATAACAACAACTCCGTTCACTAATGCTTAAGCTGCTATTAAATTGCAGGCACGTTGTCAATTGCAACTGAATGAAGATAGCGTCTAACTAAAGAACTAAACGTGAAGTGTATTAGCAGTATTAAGCACCCAAACCCTGATGTTACAGCAATGAAGTAGTTGTTTGAAAAACAAAGTAGTCCACACAAAATATGAATGCGGACCATTTTAAAAATAGGCTCTAAAATTATGTAAAATATAAGCTCTGATACAAGTGACTACGAACTGTTTCTCTGGACAATTCTCAAAGAAGGAACATAAAGGAACAATTATAAAAAGATAATGAATTGGATAACTTGTGATCAATGAGTTTGCTTATCCTAATTAGAAAATATAATTTCCATTTTTTTGCATTTGCATAGGAAAACATTTTTTCACCAAGGGAGGGTCTAAAATCTATGCTACATGACATTTGCGTTAGGATCCATGGTGCATTTCTTTGTCCGCTAGCTTGCTCTGAGGATAATGGACTCTTGTTTCAATGGACTGCTTTTGAATATCTCTAGGACTTTGCAACATCAGGAATCATTATAATAGTGCCAAGAAGCCACGCCTTGCTTTGTCTTCCCTCCTCATTGAGTGTCCTCTTTCAGACAAGTGATTGTTCTTCTGTATGTAGCCTTGTGATGCCACATGTGGTTGTTAGAAAGAATTATAATAAACTTTCAACATTGTAATTTTTTTTGGCTGTACAATTTCTGAAACCTCTTTCTTTCTTTTTTTAAAAATATATTTTATTGATTTTTTTACAGAGAGGAAGGGAGAGGGATAGAGAGTTAGAAACATCGATGAGAGAGAAACATCGATCAGCTGCCTCCTGCACACCCCTCCTGGGGATGTGTCCGCAACCAAGGTACATGCCCTTGACTGGAATCGAACCTGGGACCTTTCAGTCCGCAGACCGACACTCTATCCAAACCGGTTAGGGCTGAAACCTCTTTCTATGCTTAGAGAAGCTCTAGTTATGTGAATTATGGTGGGAAGAAGAACTCAACCTGCCACTACTAGAGACCCCCAAAAAAACCACCCAAAAAAAGGCCAGATGCCTGCTCTTCATGACCTCTGACTTCTAGAGCTCAGCCAAACAGATGCTCTTGCCTGGAATTTAATTCAAGAATGAGAACATAAGTAGGGGTTGTCTAGAGCAGCAGTTCTCAAGAGTGTTGTTCAGAAACCCCTCTGTGTCCCTATAACCCTGTCAGAGGGTCCACAATGTCTGATATAATTTCTTAATCAAACTAGCACATTATTTCCTGTTTCACACTCATCTGAGTGTGCAGTGGTGTTTTCCAGAGGTGACGTGACATGATGTTGTGACAGATTGAATGCTGCTGAAGCCAGGAGAATCCAGCTGTTTTCAGGAAGTCAGATTTTGCAGAAATGTAAAACAATATCATTCTCACTTTTGTCTGTAAGCTCTCTTGGCTCTTACTCATTTTTAATTTTTAAAATATTTTTTTAATTGATTTTTAGAGAGAGAGAGGAAGGGAGGAGAGAGATAGAAACATCATTAATTGGCTGCCTTCAGCATGCCCCCTAGTGGGGATCGAGGCCACAACCCGGGCATGTGCCCTGACTGGGATTGGAACTGTGACCCCCTGGTTCATGGGTTGATGCTCAAGCACTGAGCCACACCTGCTGGGCTCATTTCATTTTTTAATGCTGTTTCCTATTCTTCAGTTATACATACACATAGTTTAAAATGTCAAAGAGTCTACAAAACTTAAGCAAAGCAGTGATCTCTTGCTTCTCCCCTGCTTTTCAGAGGCAGTTGTTTCTAATCTCTTAGCTTTGGATAGATCACAATCTGTTTATCCATTCCCCTGTTGAAGGATATCTTGGTTTCTTTTAAAGTTTTTGAAATTATGAATAAAGCTTTTATAAACATTAATGTGCAGACTTTTGTATGGACATATGTTTTCACCTCCTAGTATGGGGATACCAAGGAGCATGATTGCTGGATTGTATGGTAAAAGTATGTTTAGTTTTCTAAGAAAACTCCAAACTGCCTTCCAAAGTGATTGCTGTTTTGCATCTCACTAGTAATAAATGAGAGTCCCTGTGCTCACATCCTTGTTAGCATTTGGTATTGTCAGTGTTCTGGACTTTGGCTTTTCTAATAGATGTGTGGTATGTTATTGTTGTGTTAATTCTCATTTGCATTTGCTCTTTTTCCACAGATTGTTTTTTATGAAAGTCAGTGGTTTCATTCACATATCAGTAAAGCGGAGTCATATAAAAGCTGTGCTTAAAGAGACACCAGTCACATACACACAGATATTTTTTTAGGGCAATATTAGTAGAGGAAAGTCATAAAAACAAATCTTGATTTTTTTAGCTATAAAAACTAGGATAAGAAATATAATTAATAATATTGTAATAACTATGCATAGTGGGTACTAGACTTATTGGGGGGGATCACTTTTTAAGTTATATAAGTATCTAATCACTATGCTATCCACCTGAAACTAATGGTGAATGTCTACTGTAGTTGAAAAAAATTAAAAACTAGGAAAGGAAATTATTTTATTTCAAAGAGGCTCGGTTCAAGATGAAAAGAATTTTTAAAATTGTTGTTTTCTTTTAGAGTCATTCATGCTTAGCATCAAAGTTGGAATAGCTTGTGTGATGTTAACACCTGGTTCACTCTAAATTTCTCATGGTCCTAATGTCATTATCTTTTCATCAGTGTGTGTCTCTGGGATGGAGATTAGATTTGAACAGACAAGTAGGAGAGAATAGCCAAATCATTAAATTGAGTAAACAGCAAAGCAAAGCATCCAATAACTGTTTAGAATTTTAATACACAACAAATAGATTACAGAATATCAGGAAAACTCGAGTCCTGCCTTCAGCCTCACTGCCTGGATCTGGAGAGTTCAAACCAGGCAGCCTGAATGTGGGTTTAAATGTTGGTAGGATCTGACTGGATTCTCAGGCAGAACCAGGAATTCAGGCACATCTTGACCTGTGGATCACCGATAGAAAAAAAACCCACTGAAGTTAAGGTTCACTTCCAGAACTTCTTTAGGGTAGAAGTTTAGAAATGATAACATAAGTAGCTTTAATTTGACCATCAGAGTAGCATTTGCAAGGCCATTTCACAATAGTCTTTCAAATTTCCTTCTTAGTTTTCTCTGCAAATATTTGCTGGGCAGTATCCCCCTATATCTGCTGGGCAATATCATCCACTGGGGGTTCAAGAATCAGGCACCGCCTGTATGGTGATGGTCTTTTCTACTGAGTTCTAGACACGTCTTTCATTTATTCATCAACCTGTAGATTGACCCATTGAGAAACCCATTCATAAACATCTCCATAAATGGGCTAGATAGAACATTCTATCATCTATGAGGCCTTGGACACCTTATTATTGTCTCTATGAACCAATTTTATCTATGCTGTAGGTATGATAGTACATAATGCTCAGTGTCATAAAGAGTATTAAATAAAACAATATTTGTAATTTTGTGTCTGGATTCCTACTGCTGCTTCCTTAGTAGAGAATATCTTAACTTCTTTACTGGACTAGTACAATAGATTTCTGAATAGTTTCTTTGCCTTTTGTCTGTTTTCTCATCTATATAAATTCTCAGCCTATTGCTATATACTGTTCACACTTCCATAAGAAGTGGTTGGGGTTGAGGAAGCAGACTCCAAGAGGAAAAGGTGGAGTTCACCTGTGGAAGGAGGTGACAGATACTATAAAGAACCCAGATGAAACTTACAGATCTAGAATCTGCTCCAGAAATGTGTAATAAGCTCTCCCCACCCCTGTATCTACAGATGCCTGTAAGAAAAAAGGTAACAGAGTGGGGACCTTTGAAAATTGACAACATTTTTCTGAAAGGAAATTTTTAACCTAAAAGGACACTGTTTAAATGGCATGAGATAGAAATATCATTTATCAGCAGGCTTATGTTTGCCTACTAGTTCATAGTTTAGAAGAAGATAAAATTAGCTAAATATAAAGATAGACACTTTATCTTCATGTGTAGTATAATATATAAATTTGCAACCCCGAAATATAGACTTAAAGTGGTGTCTCCTGGAATTACAGTTCTGCTACTTTCCCGACAGTGGAACTTTGCTAACAATCTCTTCTGACTGATGATTGTTTCTTGGAAATCCTCACCTTTTACTCACTGCCCTATTAAAAATACATTATTTATAAATTTGGAGTATAAACATATGACAATAGTTTTTCCTGATACTTGCTGTAAATTTTTTAAAACAGTCATATTAGACAATACAAATCTCTCTGGCCTTTGGCTTCTCCATGCAATAAGATAGTGATAAAAGGCTTTCCAATCCTTAGGGAAATGAAACATGACATGTTCTAGAGTTTGTAATTAACCAAATGGACATTCAGTTTTGATCATGCAAAACCATCTCAGAGAAACAACCATATATTAAACTTTACTCAGCACAAAGATGGATGACGAAACTGTGACTGAATGACTTAATGGCTAGCGAATCAACTTAATTAATGGTTGAAGATTAAATGCAATGTGGAAGTTATGGAAGGAGACAAGAATTGTAAATGTTATAAACCTGACCCTACCTATAGCTTTCTTTCCTGTCTCTTTCTCATCACACTCCAGGCTTTTTTCATACGAACATTCTTGAAATCAGTGGTAATGCTCTTACCATGGAGCCTTTACACAAACTCTTCATTCTGCCTGGGACAGGCTGTCCCAATGCCCATCACTTATCCAGACATTCACTTTTCTCCTGCCCAGTATCTGTTCGTCCTCAGGACTCAGTGTCTCATCACTTTTTTCAAGAAAGTTTTCCCATGCCCTTCCTCCTTTGTGCTTCTGTACTCTGTCACTCATCACACTTAACCAAACTGCCTGATTCTAACCATTCTTCCCAGTCCCTGCATTCTAAAGGACTGTCCTTTTGCTTCCAGAAACAGGATCAGTTATGCTCATTTGTTTTTAAATCCCCAGCATCTTTCACAGAGCCTAATAGATGGTTGATACTCACATTAATGCACATCAAGATACGGATATGTTTTTAAGTTTTTCTTTTTGCTTCTCCTTATAATCACACACACACATATGATGAACATATTCTGGAAAATAGTTTCATTTAAAAAAACCTAGATGTATTTTTTTAATGTAAGTAACACGATTCACAATCTGTCTTGACTTGCCCGGTTCAAGGTTTTAGGTAAAACTAATAAATACTTTTGGTCATTAAACCATGTCATTTCAAGTGATAGTTTTATACCATTGAAAGATTAATTTTAACACATTTGCAAAGCAAACCATTAACTTGATTTATTATGAAACAGCAAACTTACTTAATTTGACCAGACACCATGCTGTCAGTAATTTGACAGTAATGATATTGTTTTCCCCCCAGTGAGTGAGATTAACAATACCAATTTGCTAAGTTAATGCTTGTGTGGATATTGTCAATAAATAATTGAGTGAGTAACTTGAATAAATTAAAAAGCAGATTCTGATATCAGGACTGCTGAACTGAAGAGTTCAGTTTGGTCAAATAAGTTACATTTTCAAACTACATATGTGAAATGTAATTACTTATTTTATTAAAATATATTTTATTGAATATTGGAAAAATTACATATAATAAAAACTATCATAAGATGAAATCAAATTATAAAATATCATTATCCAAGTGAATCAGGAAGCAGTAATTCTCTTTCTGTAACTGTTGTTGCTAAAGTTTTCACCTTAAGAAACTTTTGGCATTACTATAATATTCTGGTTTACTAAAATTGACTTTAATGAGTTCTTTCCCAAACATGCAATGATGGAATTTAAAAAAATGTTATTATCTTTTGAATCCTAGAAACACGATAAAAATATGAGGAGACTAACATGTCTTTCAGGGGCATTTAATTATCATTTACTTCCTTTAAAATGAGAGCTAAATTTAGAGTTATAACTTATTTTTTTCTACCTTTCCTCTTCAGTCTACCTATCACCTATCTATCTATCCATCGATCCATCCATCTGTCTGTCTATATAAAATAGCTTAAATGACATGTGTTAAAACCGAATAGGTAGCAATTTGCTTCATATTGGAAGTACGATTTTTTAGCCCAATGCTCTTACATATACCAACTGCCATCAAATTTTGGACAAGAACTTGTCCTTCTCCTTGGGTTATTTCTTTGTTGTATTTAGAAAGGGCCATTAGACAACCAGGAGTATTAGTCATTTAGTCAATATTTAAATTAAAGCAATATGTCCTTAATATAGTTTAATTTTGAGGAAAGTACACTGTTTGTTTTTTCACTTCTCGGGGATCGCCATCCTTTGTTGGAAGCAGAAGCCCACATTTGGATCTTACATTTCAGACCTTTTTAGGGGTAGAAATAGTCTACAAAATAGACCTCACAGAATTAATCAGATGACATGAGGTCTTATGTTGATGTGAGCTAAGGGTATAATTGGTTGGCTTACTAATCTTGAAAATCTGCACTCTCCCTCTGAAATCACTATTAGATTGGTTTATACCCAAACCCACCCGAGAGTACACATGACATGGTTTGCTGATACCTCCAAGGGGATTACAATGGAAAGTTTTCTTTCTTACTCTGGTTTTGAGAAGGTAGTTCAACTCCATTAGTTCTTCCTGGGTAAATCATTAGATACAGTGCATTTTAATAGTACTTTATAATCTATAATAATAAAAGGGTAATATGCTAATTAGACCGGACATCTTCCTAACATCCTTCCTGACGAAGCCGGAGCCTGAGGGAAGCCAGCCCGGGTTCGGGTGCCTGTGGGCAGCCTGAGGGAAACAGCCTGGGCCCCAGATGCCTGCTGGTGGCTGGAGGAGTGAAGCCTGGGTCCCGGATGCCTGCCGGCAGCTGGAGGAGGGAAGCCCTGGTCCCAGGTGCCAGAGGGAAGCCAGTGCTGGCAGCCTGGGGAAGGAAGGCCTACTCTTGCATGAATTTTCGTGCATTGGGCCTCTAGTATAAAATAAAGAATTTTGCATCGATCAAATACATGTAAGGCTGGAAGGCTTCTCCTCTCAGTTCTATTCATTCATCTTCGACGTAGCTTGGCTTTTTATGTAAACCCTTGCCTCCTAGACTTAACTGAGATGGTCCCATTCTAAGTATCCAGCCTTCAGTCATTAATCTCATAAGTAACTGGAATTTGTTAAGTCCTCTACCTAAAATCAAAGCCCTGATCTGCTCTCTTCCAGGTTTTGCTCTTCACCATTAATAAACAACAAATAGCACAGTTTTTAAGCTTTCATATTTGTGTTCCTTTGCAGCCAATTTCCAGCCATGGTATTTTCCTGGTTATTCTCATTTCAACAGTGCATTCTTCCACTCCCACTGAAAGCATGTACATGCTTCGAGAGCACAGCCACTTCCAATACCCTGTATACCTGGCTCTCTATTGTCCCAATAAACCAATTTGAGAGGACTTTCTACTTTTAAAATATGAAATTCTATGATATGACATGTTTTAAACTTAATTTCATGAATATTTTAATTTTCATTTTTTCCTAATAATAACTTAGGCTGCAGAATATTTTATTTCTTAGGGTTTGAACTATTTGGGTGTACATTTTTTAAAAAAATATATTTTATTGATTTTTTCACAGAGAGGAAGGGAGAGGGATAGAGAGTTAGAAACATCGATGAGAGAGAAACATCGATCAGCTGCCTCCTGCACACCTCCCACTGGGGATGTGCCCGCAACCAAGGCACATACCCCCGACCGGAACCGAACCTGGGACCCCCGAGTCCGCAGGCTGACGCCCTATCCACTGAGCCAAACCGGTCAGTGCTTGGGTGTACATTTTATCTGTGCAAAGAAGTTGTTTGCACAGGTTTAAATTACATTTTCTCTTCCATCTATCTAATATAACAAACCCTGAAAGTTTATGCCACATTCAACAATCATGTTAGCTTTACTCTTAAAACATATTTCATATTTTTATTGCTTTTCAGTGTGTTCTATTTGCCTATCAGTATTATTCAGAGGTTAATTGTGATTAAAGGAAGTATGTGCATAATTTTTTCTATAAATATTAGTTTAAGAATGGGTTTATCATTGAGATTTTAATATAGTTACAAATTTTATATCAACAACAGATACCTAAAAACATCTGTTCTTTATATTTTATCCAGATCATCTCTCCTTTAGAGCTTTTTATCTTTCCCCACAAAATCAAGAACCCAGGAAGACTACCAAAGACTTTTTAATGAGAGGTAAAATTCAGATATTCTCAAGAGGGCGATGTAAAACGGTTTTAGCTATTAAAAGATAATATCAAAGACAGCACAAGTGCAGAGCCTTGAAAATGGATCAATTAGGAATCTATTGTATCCTTGGGAGAAGGAGTACTTCAATTAAAAAATTGAGACCATGGCTATTAATATTATTAAATGAAGACAACAAAAGCTGTGATACATTTTCATTTACTATTGTAATGCCCAAGGGCCAATTGTAGCTGGTATATAAGGTTAAGTTATTCATTTTTTTCAAGACTACATGAATTCTCTAAAAGTAGGCTTGGTCCCCAAAAAGCTTCACTCTTTTAAAAGTTTTCTTGATTTGCTTAAACTTTGACCTCCCTCCTGCATGGTATAGAGAATTTATTGACTATTTGCTGGAGAAGAACAGAGCAATCATTTCTAAATATTATAATCAGGATGTGGTATCAGTATATCTGTCATGAACATATGTATGTATGATAGATGTGTATATGTGCATTTATGCTTTTTCCAAGAATTTATTAGCCTACAATGAGACATTGTTGATACTGGACATCAGAGCATTCTGTTTTCCATCAGAGAGTTCTGTTAATAATCTGACCACTTGTCATCATCTCTAGTATTACCATCCTATCTAATATTACCACACAAGTCCCAGACATCACCATCTCTCCCCTGGATTACCCAGATAGCATTCTAGCTGGTCTCTTTGCTTTGTGTCCTGCCCCTTTGCAGTCTAGTCTCAATAAATAAACTGGAATGATCCTTTTAAAGGTATATTCAGTAATGTTCCTCTCTGCTGAAACCCACAAAAGTGCCCATTTTACCCCAAGTAAAAGCAAAAAGTTACTTATGACTTATAAGGCTTTAAATTGATCTGGCCTTCTGTTATCCTTCTGGCTTGTTCTAAACCCTCTTTGTCACACTCGTTTGGCACCAGCCATACTGCTTTCCTTGCGCTTCTTTAACAGACCAGACATGCTCCCATCTTTAGGCTTTTGCACTGATTTTTCCTTCTTCCTGGGATACTACCAGTATTTTCCCAAAGATTCTCATGACTACCACCCTCACCTTTTACATTCAAATCTTTGCTCAAATATCAACCTTCAAAACTAGATTTTCCTTTGTCACCTTATTTAAAATTACCTCCCCCTCCTAGAACTTTAAATTATATCACCTTCACTACCTTTTTTAAAAATGTACCATAGCAAATAATAGGTACTTAATTCATATTTGTTAAAGGAATGAAGTAAATTACATTATTTATATCAGTGACACTTGAAATCAATGCTTATTATATGGGAGAAGAACAAATCTTTCCTCTGTAGTTATATGGTAGATATTTTTTTCTATAAATCTAATATACATAGAGAAATTATTTTACTTGCTTCATTAGCATCATTTGAATCAATTACATTTATAAATAATGAACACTTCGTTGTGCATGTTCGCTTAGATTGTGCATACACAGTATTTGTCCTGTGTAAGTGATTTATTGAATTAACTGAGGTAGATGTGGAGTAACTGAGAAAAAAGTCTATTTCCACAGCTTGCGAGCTGGTTCTAATTACTTATCTGTGCTGGATCAGGGTGTGTGCTCCATTTCAGGACACCTGAGTGATCTGTTCTTCCAGTTCAGATGAGCCATACACATGCTTAATATCATTAAGCATCAATAGCTAGTACATTTGAGTAGGAATGTTGAATACAATAGTTCCAAAAAAAAGAAGAAAAGAAAAATAGATATTATATAGCATTTAGTGCTAACATGTCTCTTTAACTTACATGTCTGTGTTTTAATTTCACTGACCATCAGTATTAGAAACACATCTAAAGCTTTGTCTGAATATTATTTACTTGAATTGATTTTTGTTACTGGGAAGGAATTATTCCTTTGATGTGTAATGAAGCCAATGACTACATTTCCTTAAAACAATTTTAGGTGTAGTGCTATTTTCTTTGCATAAAATAATTTTTAAAACAGAATACTGTTTTAAAATAGAACACTGATGATATTTATCTAATCTGAATGTTAGAAACATTTCCCACTTGTAAAGGTATTCATTGACATTGAAGGTAAGTACATTCTTAAAGTTTGTCTTTAAGATTATTCATGCACATGTTTATCTTTCATTGCCCGTATTTGGGAAGGAGACTTAGAGGAGCTGAAAGCCATTTCCAAGATGCTCTTGAAGCCTATGTTGGAATTGCTTTATTTTTTCTCCATTACAAAATGTAATGGGGATTGCAGTATGCAGTCATACACAATAAGAAAGTTATACATACAAGCAATTAAAAAACCCAAGTTTAGAAGCATCTAATTCTACTTATGGAAATGCAACTGTGTGTGAACAAATACAATTTTACTCTACTGTCATCATTATTGTTGCTAGAACATCTGGATGCCATTACAGATGTACTTGGAGCACTCCAGGCTCATACTTTCAGGGTCACCTTATCAGTAACACTTCGATGCCTCACCCTTTTTGTTCTCATTTGTTTGAACAATGGGAATTCTAGTATTTTTGATGCTTTCTCCTCTTTCATTAATTCAATAATTATTTACTTAACATATACTCAATTTAGGTATCACTTAAAACTCTTACATATTTAATGCAAGTGTCCTCTAGGCAGTAGTTTGCTTTTTTTTTTTTTTGGTCATAAGTAAGGTCACTTCTAGATAAGTGCTGCTCAATGGCATTTTTTTGTGATGATGGGACTGTTCCATGTGGTAACAGCCACTAACCACATGGGGTTATTGAGTATTTGATATGTGGCTAGTGTGACTGAGGAACAGAACTTTTAATTTCATTTAAATTTAAATAGCCACCTATAGCTAGTAGCAAACATATTGGACCTCTCAGTCCAAGATATTATTATTTCTACAGGGTTAGTAGATCCTACAAGGAATCTGGACAAGAATGGCTGTGTTCTCTCTCCTTCAGCTCTCGACCTCTGTGGGATTTGGCCATATTTTCTCCTTTTAAGCTTTTGTACAACTAATCATGGTGCTTTGGACCATTTTTACCCCATTGTCAGTCAGCTCCTGAATCTCCAGGATTGCACACACATTGTTGCTAATGTCCCTTTGATCACTGGGTTAACCTTGGAGAATTTCGAGTCTGAACTCCCCCTTTCCATGACTTAGTATTTATTGCTACCTCCTATCTTCCCAGAACTATGGGTTGTTTCTGGTCCTCCTGGAGCATTCAGTGTCCTACCACTGAGGCAGACTATGTGGACATGTTTTGAAGGTATCTGCCATTCTACCCCTGTGTCCGTAACACCAATCAGGAAACCTGTTGGATGAGTTACATGCTAGTTTCATTTTTAAAAATTCTTACAAAATGTTTTGAAAAGATCCAGAGTGTTGCCTGAAGCTTGTTGCCTCCCCATGCTAAAGGGACTGGCCCCTGTCCCCTTGTTTTACTGCCTTGCTGCAGGAGTGTGTAAGTGTCTTCACCCAACTGGAGGTAGGTCTAGATGGGAGACCTGTCTTGACACCACATGTGAAGACTCCTTGTTTACTTCCCCTTTCCCTATATCTTGCTGGCAGGATAACAGATATTTGTAGGAAAAGTACACATATACATAGTTTTTGTGAGGGGGACACGCACTAGACTTTATGGTCTTGTGGGCCTTACCTGTCTAGATAAACTTGAGCTGTCATACCAGAACCTTTCAGAGAAAATCTGTTCGTGAAGCTTACGTGTTTACTCCTTTTTCTAGCCAATAAGAAAAAAAAATTAACAAATGTAGATGCTTTTAAAAAATCTTGTGTCAAAGTTCATGGCAGGGTGATGCTACTGTGCTCCTTTGTCATTTATAGCACAGTTCTCTTCAAGGGTGCACAGGCATGTTGCTAGGAAAAGCTTGTTTTATTTTATTTTTTAAAAAATATATTTTTATTGGTTTCAGAGAGGAAGGGAGAAGGAGAGAAAGATCGAAACGTCAATGATGAGAGAGAATCATTGACGGGCTACCTCCTGCATGCCTCCTACTGGGGATCGAGCCTGCAACCTGGGATGTGCCCTCACTGGGGTTCAAACTGGTTCATAGGTTGACATGCAACCACTGAGCCACATCAACCAGATGGATAAGCTAGTTGTAGTCTGGGTTACACATACCCTCACACTGGAATCACTTCCCTTAGAAACCAACAGAGTCCTGTCCATTCTGTCAGATTTATTCCATCCTTACACAGGGCTTTTCCTCTTCAAGGCCTCTTTGTTGCTCTCAGTGGCTGCCTTTGGTAATTAAACCTCCCAAATCTACTTATGTATTTCTGAATTTACATTGTGGACAAAGTTCAAGATCTTTCCCACATGACTTGTGGGCCCCATATAAGTCATTGCGTATTAACGGGGGGTTAAATATCCCTGAATTGGTACAGAGCCCTGACTGCCTAATGTACCCAAAGACCACTGACTGAAGTGTACTCAACTCTGCATGCTGGGTGACAGGCTCATCTTGAGTCTCACATTTGACTAAGCCAAGATAATCTACCCTAAAAAATTTTACCTAAGAGATGGAAGTTGCCGGGGTTCTTGTTCCAGCATTAAGAAGGGTTCAGCAATCTGGAGAAGGCTGTGCGTAGATTAAATACGAGTAGATTAAATACGAGTCCAGAGACGAAGCATAATTTTGAAAGGCATTTGGGGGTCAGAGGAGCTTAGCTAAAGGAGCTAAGATCTAAGTTCTAAGGTCTCAGGTTTCAGGTCTAAGGTCCTCGTCCCAGGACCCCATGCTTTTTATTAACACAACTTGTCCTGAGGCGAGGCAGAGATATACACTTCAAAGGGTATACACAAGCATTGTCAGAATGGGGGAATTAGCCTACGGCTGTTCAGGTGTTTGGCCAGTAGGAGGCAATAACATGTAGATTAAGATGCCCTTTTAGCTGTCTGGCAGCCAACAGTCAGTTTAATGTATCCTATTCAAGTCTGGGGAAATGCCCTTGCCACTCCAGATGATTCCAGCCCTGCTGGAATTGGTTTCTGGCAGGAAGTTATACCAAAAACTTGAAAGTAAACTGGAAAAACCTGTACGTCACTGTGATAACGTAAATGTTCTATGAGGAAAGAATATGAGGGGCCCGATTCATATGACTGTATACATAATATACTTGCGCTCTTCTCTTGAAGAGGCAGTAGAGTAAAAAACAATGTGGTATATTTATAAGAGCTTTTATATACCTGGGCTTACTTAATTCTAATGAAAACTTACTGAGATACACAGAAATGAGGAGATTGGGATCCAAAGAGGTCAAGTAACTTGCTCAGTTAAATTATGTTAAAAAATAATTTATCCCAATGCACAATATTAAAAAATTATTTAAAACAAAGAATACAAGTTTAGATTTGGGGGCACCGTATTCACTTTTTATCCTGAACTTAAGCTACCTAGTTGGATTTCTTTGCTATGTTATTGTTTAATGTGTTCCTTCATTTGTTTCTAAGACCCCTAAGGAAATTTCTGATAATTTAGCTGGAAGTTTATTTTTCTTATAATAAAGCATTTTCCTCCATTTTTTGAGAATTTAAAATAAAAGTAACAAGACCTGACCAATGTTGCTCAATGGTTAGAGCATCGGTCTGAGCACCAGATGGTCAATGGTTTGATTCCTTGTCAAGCACACATACCTGGGTTGCAGGTTCCATCCCAGCTCCCAATGGGGCATGTGCAGGAGGCAGCCAATCGATGAGTATCTCACACATCGATGTTTTTCTCTTCCTCCCTTTTTCCACCCCTCCCTCTAAAAATCAATGGAAAAAATAACCTCACGTGAGGATTAACAAAATATATAGGTATATATAAAGGTAATGAAAGAGGTTACCCAACTGAATGATGTCACCTCTCAAATTATTAGTCAAAACAGCTAACAGTCCTTACCTCAATGGCCTCAGAATGTAATGGTCACATTTTTTCTGCCACTTATTTTTCATTTCATTGGGAGATTTGGTCTGAAAGGACTGCAAGAAGCAAATTTAATTTTAGTTCTGTTCAATTGTCTTTGTTCATTTCCCTTTATAATTATTGTTAACATGAAAATACTGTGAGCCTGTGACAGAGGCAGAGCTTTGCTCACCATTCTTGTCCACCGGAGTCTTCACCCTGACACTCCTGGAGGACAGTGGTCCCGTCCCCTCTGCTCATTCACAGGCCTTGGCTGATGTGTGCTGTGCTGATTTGTTTTCTCAGCCCTGAGGTGTATGTAATGGAGTGGAGAAAAGAGGTAATGAAGAGTGTCCTTACAACTGGCACTCGAGTTCCTTTGCCTCCTCCCAGTATCTCCATCACCCTGTCCAGCTGGGCATCATTAAATTCATATCTACCTTGGAAAAGTTGCTGATGCAGTAGAAGACATATGTGCAATAGAGGCAGGTGGTTTCTCTTGTCATGAAAAGAGAGTTTGAGAACAATGATATTTGATTATCCTATGACTAAACTATGTGTGAGTGTGTAGGCTAGTATGGAGTACATAAAATCACAAAAAGTATTAATGGGAGAAAGGTATAGTGGGATGTTGGAAATGGCACTGGGATTGGGGCCAGTTTTGCCTCTGATTAGATGTGACCTTAATAAAATCTCTTGATTCCTCCAAGTCACTATTTCTACAGTGTCAGAAAAAGTAAAAAAAAAAAAAAAGCTGTGTTTGCTTGACTCACAGGACCTGCATGTAGAGCAAGTGTGGAACTCCTTTAAAAACTCTAAAACACTGCAGAAAAATATGGAGCTAATTAAGTCACATTTGGGGTGTCTCATCTGAAGAAAAAATACATTGAGTATGCCACAACCTTTATTTTAAAACAATCTTTTAATTTGAAAGGACATAAACTTAATAAGATACATTATTCCAAGGAATAAATTACATCCTGAGAATTAATTGGGAATTTTGGAGGCAACATAAATTTGAACAGTTATTTTCTAGATGAGGTTCTGTTGTCCTACTCCAATTGCTGCAGCTCATGAATTGGTCAACTTACCATCAAGTCATAATTTATGGATGAGAAAATCTGCTCTAACAATTCAAACTCATAGTCAGCCAAATGAATGCAGTGCTCTTTAGGTTCTGAAGACTGTATTAGGCAGCAATGGGGCACAAAAGGATAGAGTTTATAACTAATGAAAAAGACATTCTCCCAAGGAAAAGGCTTAAGTCATTAAAAAGATACAGATGAGAGAAAGTCAACTAATTTAATGTTGAAGATACAGGAAAATACAGTAAAAATCAAGGTGAGCTGAGGCTTGTCCAAGAAAGCCTATGAAGTGTGGCTTTTAGAAAATATTATATTCTTTGATCCGTGCTATTATTGAAAAGCAAGTTTATTTCTACATGAGAGATTTTTATAATTTATGTAATGTTGGACCTCTATCCATTTTCTAAATATAAATTGTAAAAAAAATAACTAAGTCCAAACCATCTATACATATAAAAGCCTAAGTGACCGTTATGACCGAATAATCGGAACAATCGGTCGACCAGTCCCTATGATGCACACTGACCACCAGGGGGCTGCGCTCAATGCAGGAGTTGTCCCCTGGTGGTCAGTGCGCTCCCACAGCCAACCTTCTGCGGCCTGCCACCAGTGTCAGTGTCCAGCGTCCATTCCTTCTGCGCCCGGCCTGGTGACTATTGCCTCCTCTCCCAACCCCGCTGGGGCCTTCGGGCCCCAGGCTGGGACAGAGAACCAGGGGTGGGTGGCAGCAGACGCAGCCCCTTTCCCAGAGGGGCCGAGGGCCAGCTCCCTCCTTGGGGCAGTGGCCAACCTCCTGCACCTTGTCCCTCCCCCTGGCCAGCAGGTGCTGATCGGCCCGTGGTCCCTCCCCCATAACGCCCCCCCCCAACCCCCCAGCCAGCAGGCCCTGATCAGCCTGGCCCTGATTGGCCCTGATTGCTGGCCAGGCCTAGGGACCCCACCCATGTATTTCGTGCACCAGGCCTCTAGTATTAATTATAAATTCCTTAGTGAATTTTTTGGCTCTATTTTTTTCCTGCTTCTATTTAAGTAGAATATGAATGGATAACTTATAAGATGTACAAAATCCTTTCACAACAAAACCTGGACATAATATACATGTCACAAGGAGTGAGGTAGAAAAATAAAACATTCCCTGCATGAAGTCACTTCCTAAAAGTAAGTTAATCACTTTGAGCTTTAGTATACTTTTGTATGCATACTGTCCAGGCAGCTTTTGCTTAAACTGAAATATCATTTTGTAGGAATTACCAAGGGCAGTGAGGCAGTCTGTCTGTATTCAGACCTTCCTTGGAGAGTGTCCAGAAAGCTTAATATACCTGCCCCCATTTTTTGATATTTTTTCAAACAAAAAGGCTCTTCTTTACAAAATGAACTTTCCATTCTTACTTTTGCCTGGAGATAATTACTTTAGAATATCTGTTATTAAAGTGACTACACACCAAAGTCTCTGAAAGATGAGAGGACTCTGTATATAATGTGGGTGAGGAGTTAAAAAAATCTAAGCAAGCATGTTATAAATAACTTTATTTTGATATAAAGTTTGTGAAAAGATTTAGCTTTGTAAGAGCTATATCTAAGTTATATCAGAAATATCAATATAAATTTATCTCCTTTAAAATATTTTTTAGCTCTACTATTAAACAGATCTATAAAAGGTTTCACTTTTCTAGAAAATACCATTAATCTTATGGAACAAACTATTTGTACTCAGGTGTTGGTCTCTAATGCTGTCCTTTACCCCAAAGAAACCATAGGGGTATTTTTGTGTGGCAGGAATCTCACAATGATCCAGGATCTTCTTGTTGTTCCCAGAGAGAAACTATTTTTTTTTAAAAGAAAAAAAAAAGTGTGTGCATTTGGGGGCAGGGGGATGTTGTTGAATCGATGTAGCTCAGTTAAAGTGGCTTCCACAGGTATAGATCTTATATTTTTAGCACCATAAAGAAAATAACAATTCCTCAAAGCTATGGGCAAATAATATGGGGTATTTTAAAGGAAAGGCATCCCTAACTGGTTTGGCTTAGTGGATAGAGCATCGGCCTGTGGACTGAAGGGTCCCAGGTTTGATTCCGGTTGAGGGCATGAACCTTGGTTGTGGGCACATCCCCAGTAGGGGGTGTGCAGGAGGCAGCTGATCAATGTTTCTCTCTCATCAATGTTTCTAACTTTCTATCCCTCTCCCCTCCTCTCTGTAAAAATTCAATAAAATATATTAAAAAAAGGAAGGCAGCCATAATTTTCAATAAATTATCATGAAAAGGGTTTATATTAAACAACTTGAACTATATGCATACTACATTCAATTATTGCTAAATATCTGAACTTAAAATCTCTTTGCAATTTTCCATGGCTTTCCATTATATCTCATTGTTAAAAGCAAAACAAACAACAAACAAAAAACACTATCTCATGTGAAAGACCTTCCAGAGATGGAGTAAGCTGCAATTTCCATGTTGCCAAGGACCCCTGTCCTTTCCATGTCATTTGGTCATGCAGTGTTTGCTTCTCTACAAAGATGGTTGTCTAGTTGTCAGTAAACTAAAGTCCTGGTGCACAGATTCGTGCACATTGAAAGGAAATTAATTAGAAGGTGGCCAGCAGGGCAGGACTGGGCAAGATGGGCTGGACACGCCCTGAAGCCAACCTCCCTTGATCCCTCCCCAGCTAGCTGCACCTGGGGCAGCACCAGGGCTTGAAGGGCGTCTGCAGAGTAAGTTGGGTCCCTTCGGCAGGTGGCGATCAGGCCAAAACCGGCAGTCCGACATCCCCGGAGTGGTCCCGGAGTGCGAGAGGCCACTCTGCAAAGTTGCTATTGCTCAGCAGCTCCTGCATTGAGCGTCTGCCCCCTGGTGGTCAGTGCGCGTCATATCTATCAGTTGGATGATCAAATGGTTGGATGGTCACTTAGGCTTTTATATATATAGATAGGAGAACCTTTCAGCCATTTCTTTCCTTCAATCTGCTAAGGACAACTTTAGCCCTGTGCTTGCCTCTAGATGTCTGCCATTGCTTTAAATGACTTAGATTCATTAGGAAACACCCTTGAATCTAAGGAAGGGGTCAGGATCCTCTGATTACATGGAATGAATTCCTGAACAAAATCAGATTCTATTAGGAATGAGGATGGGTATAATGGATAGTTGATAGGCAATTAACTGTGCCCACTACCAGCTGTAAAATGTAATCCGGGTTTGGAGTACAAAAGGTCTGGGCAGTCAGAATAAGTAACCTCTTAGTTTGATAGAGGCTGAACAATAAAGTTATAAAGTGTATTGTCAAAGGTAGAGTAATAATTATATAAAATGAAAAACTAAGAACATGCATGATGTGTGATATGGAGGGAAAAAAATGGTCTTGAAAAACCAATTATAAGTGCACTAGCTCTTACTAGTATATGCCATTTCTACTCAAATTATCCTGGGAAGTACCCAGGTTTCTCTGTCCCACTTATAGCTCTCCAATTTATAGCCCAAATTTGTAGTTGTTCCCTGGTCTTAAATTTTCTACTGATAAGACTTGGTTAAATTCAGTTCTGTTAATGCCATTCTCAATGAGTATTAAATAATTTTATGAACTCAGGGAAAGTATGAAAGTAAGGATAAAGATGATCAATAAATGAGCCAAACTAATTCAATTCAATTATAATCATACTAATGATATTTGTAAACATTTTATAACCTGCATAGATTTTTTTTTCTTATTCTTAAGGTGTTTTTAATCCTTAGGAAAACCATGATTTAAATTGTAGGTATTTTAATTACTTAAGAAAACATGCTTAGCATTTAAATTATTTAATGGAATCTAATAAACTAAATATGATAATGGTTACAATTGTTTAGGGAACATAAAACTGTCAGATTTATAGACTAACCAAAGAAAAAAGTGAAAATGAATATTTTTAATTTTAATTAACCCAAATCACCAGAGTTATAAATAAAATAGCAAGATTTGTAAATTGAATTTAGGGGATTTAAGAAAAAACATAATCTTAATAGAAATTAAGCATAGTAATTAAAAGGTCACTATTTTCTCCACACAAATTTCCCCTTTAGATTTACCAAGGATCAGCTTTGCTATGCTATGAGCAAGGATATGATCAGGAGAAGGTGAAGAATGTATGCTTCCCCCAGCCAGTAGGTATAATGCCATCTATGTAACTTAGGACTTTAAATTTATTACCTGAGGAGATAAGGATTCTGGCTATGACTCCTTGGTGATATAAATTATGGAAATCAAAAGGACATGATAAGGCCCCTGAGTAAGATAAATATCTGAAACATCACTTCATCCCTCTTTATTATGCACATGGTGATAAGGTCACAAAGAGGGAATTGGGAGAGGGTTGAACACTATTTTGCAAAAATGGAGTTATAAGATCCATTTAGTCTTCTTTTGTTCCACTTTGGACCAGGGTTCACAGCATTGATAGTTACTGTGTGGTTGAGAAATGAGTCAAGTGTCTGTGAGTCACATGACCTCTCTTTCATCTAAATTGCCCCTAAATCCTAAAGGGGTCCAAGTTTGGATTAGTGAGTACTGAGTGCTCCAATAATGAGTCCTAATACCAATTCTTGATGGCTTGGCTCTTTAAGCACTTTTGTTCATTGTAGCATTTAAAACTTACTTGTAGCAGATGTTGTTGGTTAAGAGATTACCTAGAATTTCACAAGTCTCTAAATATCTTGTTTCTAAGTGAAAGATGGATGGCAAATATATTTTGCTGTTGATATTATGAACAGACATTTGAAGGTTCTGCTCTCACAAAAGATGATCCTGTAAACAACTCCTGTGAACTTGGAGTGGACCAAAGACCTTGAAGTGGTACATACAGGGGTCCTATTATAGCATTTGGGAAGACTTTGTACCAGCCCCACCTCCTTTTAGTTTAAATAGGATCCTTGCTCATTTGCTGTAGATTTGGATCATACCCCTCACCAGATTAACATGGCTTGTTCAAGCTTTCATCAAAACAGTGCTTTTTTACTGTAACACCACCCTAGATTTCATTCCTTCCCCTGCCCCCCAACCTCGAAAACCATGACAACAGACAATTTTCCTTATTGAAAGAAAATGAGGAATTATCTCTAGAAATGACAAAACTCAGAAAGGTTTGATATGAGGCACTTTGGTTCTTGCATAAATCTGTCAGTGAGAAGAATCAAGGATGCTAAAAGCAAGTAGAAGAAGAATTTGAGGAGTAGATTAGTTAGAGCAATGTTTCTCAAACTTGAATGCCTGCCCACAGTACCTGAGGAATCCTCTTTAAATGTGGGTACTGATTCAGTAGTTCTGGAAATCTGCATTTCTAACAAGCTCTCAAGTGGTGCTAACATACAGTGTCTAAAGGATGCTTTGAATTAGGCCATAAAAGACACGATTAGATATTAGCTGGTGTGTGAGTCATTGTAGCAGGAAGCTATAGGTATTGACATCAAATGGGAGAATGGAATGACAGCTGGTTCAAGACATGGAATATGGTCTCACAATGGAGTGGGCAGGATTGGTTAGACAAGACACTAGGAATCACTTTTGGACTCTAGACCAGAGGAGAAGAAGACAAATTTGATTAACACACCTTATTTTAGACGTAACTATGTGGAAGGACCCTAATGTCATCCTCTATAAGTCTAATTTTGCTTATATGTTTCTAAAACCCTTCTCTAAATTCAAGAATTCAAGACCATTCATTTGTGTGTCTTTCCTGATAAATGCAGAGAATATTTCTTTACCTATTATTCGTTTATCCATCTATGTATCTATCCACTCATCTGTCAGGAATTTTATACATGCTACTTTCTTCGGTTAGAATGCTATTTTCCTCACTTTTTTTAACAGCAGGTTTCTGTAGTATTTAGTTTTCACTTTAGGTTTCCCTGTTGTTGTTTCTCATAATGTCCTGTTAGTCTTCTTCTCAGTCCTTTGGTCCTTTTTGTGTTCCATATCATTCAGTCAATAAATATTTATTGTGCTACTACAAGATGATAGGACTATTAGTGCAATGAACCAAACAGAAAAATGTTTGTTTTTGATTCTAATAATTTTTGTCTTCATAGGTTTAGAGTTTGCAACCATTTATTTTGTTTTGTTAGATTGTAAACAAAAACAAATCCAGTCAAGGTTGCTGGATATTCACATGCAGAAAAACACCAAGCTGGATGCCTTCCTCACATCATATATAAAAATTAACTAAAAATAAACTAGAGACTAAATGTAAGAGCTAAAACTGTAAAATGCTTTGAAGAAAGCATAGGTATAAGTCCTTGTGACCTTGGATTAAATAATAGTTTCATTATATGGCACCAAATCACAAACAACAAAGCAAAAAAAGAAAAAGATAAATTGGAATTTATCAAAATTTGTGCCTCAAAGGGCACCATCAAGAAAATGAAAAGACAACCAACAGAATGAGAGAAAATATTGCATATTATATATTACATAAATTACTTATATCAAAATATGTAAAGAACCATGACAACTCAATAACATAAAGACAACCCTATTTAAAAGTGGGAATAGAGTCTTCTAAATAGGCATTTCTCTGAAGATACTCATATAGCCACCAAGCACATGAAAAGATCATTCATCAGGAAAATGCAAATGACCAGCTACCACAACTGTTTGTGAGAATGTGGATAAATTGCAACCCTCATACACTGCTGATGCAACTGTTTCATTGTTCAGCCATTATAAAAACAGTTTTGTAAAAGGTTAAACATAGAGTTGCAATGTGAAATGCAATTCCATTTGTAGGCATATATCCAAGAGAAATGAAATTTGTCTACACAACAAACTGTATGTGAATATTCATAGCAAAATTATTCATAATAATCCCCAAATGGGGAATAAAACAAATTTTCATCAATTTGTGAGTGAATAAATAAGATGTGGTATATCCACACAATGGAAGATTATTCAACAATAAAAAGGAATGGAGTATTAATACATGGAACAAGATATGTGAACTTTGATATCATTATGCAAAGTGAAAGTTTTCCTCACAAAAGACTACATAGCCTATGGTTCTATTTGAATGAAATGCTCAGAATAGGCGAATATAGAGAGGTACAAAGTAGATTAGTGATCGCCTCGGGCTGAGTGTATTGGAGGACAATAGGAAGGGACTGGTAACAGAGAGTGGGGTTTTTTAGGGGAGTGAAAAAAATGTTCCAGAATTGGTTGTGATGATAGTTGCACAAATCGGTGACTATAGTAAAAATCATTGGATTGTACACTTTAAATGAGTAAATAGTATGGTATGTTAATTACATCTCAATAAAAGATGTTATATTAAAAATTAGAAAAAGCTGCTGGTGGCCTGGTCTACCATATTCATGGTAATGTGAATAAATTCAGGGAATATTTAAGAAAAAGGATCAACTGGAATTAGATAAGGAGAAGAGGGTGTATTAGTCCAGATGCTCCAAGGAACAGAAGCAAGCATGGGATTAAACATGAAAGAATTTCATTGGAGGAAGTACCTGTGTAAGAGAAAACCAGGAGGGAGCTGAGTAATGTTTGGAGAGTCAGCAGATCATGATATAATCTGACACCAAGTGAAGGAGAGAGAGAGAGAGAGAGAGAGAGAGAGAGAGAGAGAGAGAGAGAGAGAGAAAGAAAGTGAAAGTAAGTTAGGTGGAGGCACCCTAGATTACTGTACAGTCTAACAGACTTCCTGCAAAGTTGTTAGGGAGTCCTCAAGCTAAAGATTGCCATCTGCACAGCCTCTTGTCTCCAGCAATGGTTCTAACATGGTATCCCTGATGCCCTCAATCACCAGGCTTGGGAGGGTCTGGTTACGTTCCAGGGGAGATACGTGGGAACATAAGGAATTCAGGCTTGTCTATGGCTGAGGAACATTCAAGCAGACAAATTGTAACTATGAACATAGAAGTTGCAAATATGGAAATGGCACCTAAATGATAAGTAAATGAGCAATTTGGGTTGCAGATAAAAATTTGGCAATTTGAGCAAAATAATCAGGCAGGTGGATAGTTGTAGGTGATATGAGTACTATGGCATAGACAAGCACAGGACTAGGATAATGCAAGGATTCCTACGGCAGATGGTTCCTGGGATTGAAGGATGTGAAGAAGTTGGTTAGGCAAAAATGGTAAAGCAAAGGATATATTATTCACATTCATTTTGTATTCCCAGGCATTAAATATGATAACTGTTGGGTTCTTTCTAAAAACCCTTTTTATTAGATTTATAAAATGCAAAATCTGCACATAAAGATATTATCTTGAATATATCATTATACACTTTTAATGATGAACTAGTATTCAATTTTAGTAATGCTTTAGGGAAATACTAGTATCATTTTTTTTTATAATTGCAACTTGAATTGTCAAGTTTTGCTTTAAGCTATTGATAAGCCAAGATAGGTGAACAATTATAATGTTCTTTTTCAAAGAGTATTTAAATGTTTGCAGTCAGTTCTCAGGGACTGATGCAGGTAAAATTCTGAACTTTGACCTTATCATCCACATTATTTTAATTACTATGGGAATCAAAAGAAATGTTTCCACAGACTCCCATACAGTGAGCAACATTTTACTTTGTGTCTACTAGTAAATTGTCATACTGAATTGAATCTGTGGGCACATTGGTTAGAGATTAAACCTCTCTAGCAATGTTTACCCTGAAAATATGCTTTCTTTTCAAGTAGAAAAATATCAGGATAATGATGCTATCATTGAAAAACAAACAAACAAAAAAAACCCAAGCCTTGGCCGTTTGGCTCAGTTGATTGGAGCATTGTCCCATACACCAAAATGTTGCAGGTTTGATTCCTGGTCAGGGGGACATACAGGAGGCAAACGATTGATGTTTCCCTCTCTACCTCTCCCCCCCGCCCCCTCCCGCTCTCTCCCTTCCTTTCTCTCTAAAAATCAGTAAAAGCATAACATTGGGTGAGGATTAAAAAACAAAACAGCCCGGCTGGTGTGATTCAGTGGTTGAGCATCAACCCATGAACCAAGAGGTTACCAGTTCAATTACTGGTAAGAGAACATGCCTGAGTTGCTGGCTTCATCAACAGTAGGGGCCTTGCAGGGGGCAGCCAATTGCTGTTTCTCATTGATGTCTCCATCTCTCTCTCCCTCTACCTTTCTCTCTCTCTCTAAAAAAAAGCAATAAAAACATATTAAAAACAAAACAATTATGCAAAAATTTGTACAGGTAACACTAAGACTATTGTTGTTTGTTTTATAAAAAATATACCGGCAAACGAGAGAAAAAAAATGAAGTCCTTTGCCAGGGATGAGTTATATAACAGTAGTTACTGTTAATTTGGGAAAAAAAGTTATTTTCTGACCAGAAAACTTGTTAACCAATCATACAGTCATTTTCTTCAATTATTATTATACTATCATTTTGTACTTTCTCTGAATATGCCACATGATGCTTGGATTTTCATATGCAAAGTACAATTTGGGATAATTTTGGATATTTCAGTTCTAAGAAACAGTCTTCTGAAATAGAGCTTATTGCTGCAATTTTTTGAACATATGTTTGTTCTCTAGATTGACACCTACCAAAATATACTATGTACCACTTAAGATGATATAAGGATCAAATGAGAAAATACATGTTGAAGAATTTATAACCTTTTGAAAAAAGATACGG
This sequence comes from Myotis lucifugus, assembly GCF_000147115.1. Taxonomy (NCBI): domain Eukaryota; kingdom Metazoa; phylum Chordata; class Mammalia; order Chiroptera; family Vespertilionidae; genus Myotis; species Myotis lucifugus. The sequence continues at coordinate 7,410,418 of NW_005871087.1, forward strand.
TGATCGGTGCTATAACAGCCTTAGATCTGTGGTCTGCCTAGGGTCATGCAGACTTAACATCCAGTCCTTAGAAGTATTTTCTATGAAACATATCAATTTTACTTTTATAAAATTCATGTTTAATTACTAAAGAAATAATGTATGTCACAAAGCTTTTCATGTATCCAGTGCCTTTTCTGGTTAATAATTGCCTGCTTTAGAATGAGGATAATGCATGTTCTAAGCAATGATAAGTTTTTCTATGTGAACTGGACCATTGAAAATTGTTTTCCCTATGTTGATATTTGAATGATTTGACCATTTGTCTGATAAATGTACCAGTGTGTTTTAGGGTTTTACAAATATATTTATTCGCTTACATCTTCAACTGGGGGTTTTGATTGTTAAAAATATCAAAATTCATGGGAGAATATGCATGTGTGTCAAGCTTTTAATAATTATGTTGATTACTAATAGGCTCTTGAATCAACTGTTCCAATCTGAAAAAGATTGGAAGGTAAGAAGATTAATTTTTACAAATAAGATAATATGCAGGCAGGCAGAACTTGATTGGAGATAAAGGTCAGTAGCCATCTGTTCCCCAGTCTTATTTGGAAGAGCAGAAGGTGTGGTATGTCATGCCCAAGCTGTTTTCAAATGCATAATAACAAAAGATGTGAAATCATTTGGAAGGTAAATTTTAAAAAATTTCACCTTGAAACAAATTGCTTCCTAAAAATAAACAAAATATTACGTTTAGTTTCTGCTAAGAATGTTTTCTACAGAATTTGAAGTTATGCAGCTCCCTAACCTGGGTGAATGTACGCTAGACTTAGGCTTGTGAAATAAGTTATAGCAAACACAAATATTTGGGAAGGGAGGTATGAACTCTGTACAGTTAACATTACACAGATTTTTCAACATTGGCTAGTTTTTTAAATGTCTTAATCATTTAATCATTATTATTTAATTATTATTACTTAGCTATTCACTTACTGTAAGTATCTTTATGGAATTTTTGTGAGAATCCCTGTGGACAATACTTTTGAGCTCTGATCCCAGCAGAAATGCAACCATATTGAAGGTACTAGGTCAGCATGGGCCCTAAACCAATAAAATATGTAAACATGACCATTCTTTTTAGCCGCATCAACTCTTTTTGGTATTCCCACAGCCTATCTCAATTTTCTCTTTTTATAACAACTCAGTAAGGGGTTTTACCAGAGCAGACAAGCATGAAATTAATTTTCCATAGAAGTTTACTGATGCCGGGAATCTTGCTGGTCAGTAATATTGGTGTCAGTCCTGATGCCATCTTGGCTGTTGCATTTTCTTCTCTTTAATTGCGGTGAATTTTATCAGCATCAGTTCTACGAAGTGTTTAATATGCAGAAGCTTTAAGGGAAGGAATATGGGTTTTCTCATATTTAATCTCTTACCTTTCAGCAAGATTTGTCGTAGCACAACACTCTGGCTTTTCTTGTTAGTAACATGATAACTTAATGATTTGTCTTCACACTCACTACACCTGACATATAGAATGTTGGAAGGGAAAAGATGCCCCAGTGCTCCACAGAGTAACTGAAGAGCTGAGACTCGTCTTATGCTTCCGAGATGTTCAGATTCTTCTTTAGGACAGGCAAAACCTGGATTTGTTAACTCTGACTTGGATAATTTCTCACCCTGTGCTGTAAAGCCGAAAACACGTCTGGTATCTTGGCAAATGAATATATATTTCTGTCATAGTTGTTGCTGTAAATCCTTTAGGAATTATGTCATATGTATCTTAAGGTTAGAGCTTTTTGATTAATAGGAGTGATCTTGCCTAATTTTATGGAACTAAGATTTTTCAGTTATTAGCTTTCCTAAAAGGAAATATTACTTAATCTGGGGTTTTAGACTGTGAGAAGTTTGCTAATCACCAGACCTGGTGTGGGCAGAAGCTTTTAAATACTGGTCATCTGGACTGCTCTTACAGTGACTTGCTCTCCAGGTGACTGACCTTCCTTCTATAACCTTTGCTAAATGCATCACTTTCTTGTCTTGAAAGGCTCAGCTTGGTTCTCCCCTTTGCACTGGGCTCACCACCAGAGATACAAGCCTCTGCTGAGTTTCTCACGGGAATCCTCCCTGAGTTTCTGAAACTAGTGTGTGTTTTGTCAATGGTATTCCTTTGTGTATTCTGGAGAGTGAAGGTTTTGCAGACATAGTGAAATAATGGGATGTATCAGTAGATTTTTTTTTGCTATTTAAATGTATTTGGGAGCTGAGAGACTTGATGTGTAAAAAAGGAAAGGTAAGCTCTCTGAGAGGATGTGACAATTGGAAGATGAGGAGAGAAGGGAATGCTTCCTGACCTCCAACCTCCCCTCCCTGCTTTATCCTGCCCAAGGGTTGGAATAGATCTTTTTAACAAAGACTTATAGAACGTTTATTAAATGCAAGGCAAAGCATTAAGTTAAAGTGCTGCAACAAAACAAGAAAAACAACAAAACAACACAACAAAAAAAGGCTGTGGTCCCTATCCTCAGGAAGCTCAAGGACATACTCATAAAAATGTGCAGAGGTGTTCAAGCCAAAAATGTGAGTCAATATGAAGTTATTCCAATAGAGAGCTTTTTGTTATTGAATGCTTCATGTGTATTAACTCATTAACATATTAACTCATTAAATACTGACAACATGAGGTAGGATGAAGTTCAGGGAGATTGAGTAACTTGCCCAAGGCTGAATAGCTCTTAGCAGAAAAGCTGGCTTAGAATCACTGAAAACCTGGCTCAAGCATCAGTGTGCTTCAGTGTTGTGCTATAATTCCCCCACCTCCCTGTGTAATGTAGAGCAGAAGCTCTGATGTGTTCTTAAATAAGATGCATTGAATTCTGTCTGATTGCGGTGTAGAAATGGATTCACAGTACAGTGAGCAGAATTTTGAAGAGGGAATAGTTTTCCCAAGAAGAGGAGACAGACAAAGCTGGGGTGTGGTGGTGGTGGTGGTGGTGGTGGTGGTGGTGGTAGTGGTGGTGCTGCTGCTGCTGGTGCTGCTGGTGGTATCATCTTCCAGGCAGAGAAGCCAAGGGATATTTTAAAAAGCAAATCAAGCTTTGCTTTTCTATATCACAAACTTTAAGGCAGAATCAGGGGATAAAATTGAAGAGGGAAACAGGGCTGAATTCTAAAGGGTCTTGTAAGCAATGTGAGAAGATTAGAATGTAGATTATGAGAGAGCATCAGTTGGAGTTGAAACCAAGAAAACAAAACAACTTCCAAGTATTTCTAACAGGAGAAACTTAATCTGGGAACTGGCCACACTGATAGTGGAGGAGTTGAAAGTCAAACAAGTGATAATGAGGTAATCCAGATGGTAATCACAGTAGGAGCCTCGAGGCTCCTAGGTCAGAGGCACAAAGAAGGCAGTGGTGTTACTGGACCTCAAGACCCAGAATTACTAATGGAAGTTGGATCCATTTGAGCCTGACCTGTTGCGGGGTGTGTGGCTGCTGCCAGAGATGCCACTGAGACTTTAGGACAAGGGTTTAGGGGTGAGAAGCAGTCCTTCATGCTCTCATTGTCTCTGAGTGGACAAACAGCAGAGCCTGGGAAATGCTTACAAGGAATCAGCCCTCACCTCTTACCAAGCAGATCAAGCAGGGAAGGGAAGGGAAGGGATGAATCTGAGGGGGCAAAAGACCTAGGACCAGCAAGGTGGGAGGGATTGCACTGCAGAATCGCCCCATGTTAGACATGCAGTTGGCTACAATTTAGAATATAGATTTAGGTCATTTGGAATGCTGCGTTATGAAAACAAATAGTGGTGTTTTGTTTTTATCAAATGTGTCAAAATGGTCTGCCATTATTTCTAGGTTAGTGTACAGCATGAAAAAATGATCAGGAGTCTTTTTTTTAATTTTTTTATTGCTTAAAGTATTACAGAGGGTATTACATATGTGTCCTTCCCCCCCCCCCGCCCCCCCCCGCCCTTGACAATCCCCTGGCCTCCCCTACCCCCCAGTGTCTTATGTCCATTGGTTATGCTTATATGCATGCATACAAGTCCTTCGGTTGATCTCTTACCCTCCTCCCTCCTGCCCCCCAACCCTCCCTGGCCTTCCCGCTGCAGTTTGACAATCAGTTTGAGGCAGCTCTGCCTCTGTATCTATTATTGTTCAAAAGTTTGTAATGGTCTTTATTATCCATGAATGAGTGAGATCATGTGGTATCACTAATAATCCGAGAGATGCAAATCAAAACAACAATGAGGTACCATCTCACACCTGTCAGAATGGCTATCATCAACAAATCAACAAACGACAAGTGCTGGAGAGGATGTGGAGAAAAAGGAACACTCGTGCACTGCTGGTGGGAATGCAGACTGGTGCAGCCACTATGGAAGACAGTATGGAGTTTCCTCAAAAAACTAAAAATGGAACTTCCATTTGACCCTGTGATCCCGCTTCTAGGAATATATCCCAAGAAACCAGAAACACCAATCAGAAAGGATATATGCACCCATATGTTCATAGCAGCACAATTCACCATAGCCAAGATCTGGAAACAGCCTAAGTGCCCATCAGTAGATGAATGGATTAGAAAACAGTGGTACATCTACACGATGGAATACTATGCTGCTGTAAAAAAGAAGGAACTCTTACCATTTGCAATGGCATGGATGGAACTGGAGAGCATTATGCTAAGTGAAATAAGCCATGAAAAAATGATCAGGAGTCTTATACATGTGATACTATATATTGTTTCAAAAAAGCTGTTGTGATTAAAATGTGTAATTTTATCCCTTCATTTAACACATTTTCCGTTAATATCTACTGAGCATTTGAAACTGAGAGTAGGAATAGATATGTTGTCGACATTATTCTCAGATTAGCCTAAGAGTTGGGAATAAACACGCATTCTTCTGTGAAAGTATTTCAGAGGTCAGGATTTTTACTCCCAGATCAGAACACAGAAATGAGGAGGAACAGTCATTCCTACAGGATATCTCCTAAAAGAAAAATATTGAGAAGTCAAGTTAGTTCACCAAGGCAGATTTTCTAATTGTTTGAACTGGGTTCTAGAAGAGTGAGAATGTGAGAGCTTTGGAAATAAAGAGATGGGAATGCTAGCATGCCAGAATGGGGTTTTCAAAGACTTGACTTTATTATTTTGAGTAACTATAGGTGAGTGAGGTACAAAATTGCACTTATAGCTAGATGAGGAATTTGCATTTGATTTGAATTTTCCAAATTGTGGGATTGCTTTGTATCCAGGAGGTGGCTTGCAAAAATAACGAGTGTGACTTCTGAAGTCATATCATCTGGGCTCACACATCAGTTCCAAGCTCTTGAGCAAAATATAGTACTTCTCTATGACTCAGTATTTTAAAGTGGGAGAAATAATAGTGCTTATCTCATGAGATTTTTATGGTGTAAAATTAAATAATGCATGTAAAACATTTAGTACAGCATCAAGGATAGAGTAAATATGCACCAAGTGTTAGTAATTATTATTATCATAATATACTTTAGTTTTAGTCATTTAAAATAATCTTAGATTTGGAAGAGAGCATTGCAGGAATTTTCTCCAATATACTTTTGAGAAATTGGTATAGAGTAATAGGTTGTTCCATAAGCATCCTATTTCCTCTTGAATAGTTCTAATCATTAGAAAATTCTTTTTTGTTGAGCCGCCATCTGTGATCTCTAACTTCCATCTATTGTTTCTGGCTCATGGAGCTTCACATAATGTTGAATTTTCTTCTGCATGGCAGCCTTTCAAATACAGTATTCAAAGACAGATATCTCATTTTTCATGCTTTTCCATTTCTAGGCTAAATCTTCTAGGGTATTTGTATTTGGTTTGTATTATAAGCCTCTATTTATTTGAGGGCACTGTTGACTGGCTAACTAAACACCTACTCTCAACTCCCTTCTTTCTTACCTGCCTCCAAAGTATAGTTTGAAAATCAGCTCAGGGTAATGATGAGACTCAGCTCTGGCCAATGCATGTAAAAACTTAGCTGGAGATTTTCTGGGAAAGCACTTTGCTTCCTAGTAAAAGTGATCTTTCCAATTGGCATTTTCCCGTCTCCATTTATCTCTTTTCAAGTGAGAGAACATGATTACTAGAATACAGCAGCCATATTGCAACCGGGAGAGGATGAATTCGAGGGCAAAAAGTCAGCAAGCTAAGGCCACAGTGAGAAGGCTAAAAGGCTAATTCCAATGTAACCCTGATATTTGGTGGGGGGCTAGCAATCTGAATCTGTGCCAGTAATCTAATATACATTCTTGATAACCTATAATTAAGTCATTGCCCCTTTCTTTACAAACTGGTCTTGCAAGACCTGTTACCTAAATGCTCACATTTCACAGAGGCCATAAACCATGACACAGCCCCCGGAGAGAGGTTATCAGCACTGGCGCCAGGCCAGGCCCTTAGGTATGGTCTCAAGACCCCCAAAACCTGGGGCTTTTTGCAAAGCCCATGAAAGGTCCAGAAGTATAATCCATATTTGGGGGACAAAGACACCAAAAGGGGATAAAAGAGGGGCTTCCACCATATTGGTTTGCTTAGATTTTGGAGGTGACTCTGCTGAGACCGCCGATGTAATAAAGCTGTGTAACTCCATTTCTCTAAGTGTCGCTTGGGTTTATTCAGTTTTCTACATCAGTAGTGAAATAATCAAAAAGAGCCCAAGACTTGTTGGCCATATTCAGCAGCTGAACTAGTGCTTGCAACCAATTCTCTCAATCTTTTTGTAGATCAGATAATAACTTTATATCATAGAAGCGAGTGATTCTTAACTTTAGCATGCATCAGAATTACCATAGGGATTATTAAAACTCAGATTCCTGGGCCTTAATTCTAGTTTTTGATTCTGTCTGGAAAGGGGCTTGATAATTTGCATTTTGAACAAATTCCCAGTTGACACTGATGTGGCGGTAGTAGTGGGCACATACTTTGAGAACTCCTGGTTTAAACCATTGTTAATCTGATTTTTTCATTGCAGTTTATAACCTTCTTTAATTACTATAAGCAAATATCACTTTATTTTATTTTGAATTGCTCTCTTCAAGTGTTCCATCAACTTCGAAAAAAGGATTTCTAAACCTCTTCTTCACTTTAGAGTTCCGTTATCAAACCATCTATGCTTCTATACCAGCTACCTTAGTTATCTGAGTTGCTCTTTAGCAAATAATTCATCAGTCTTTGGGACATTTGGTGAAATTTTATTTTGTGAAGAGCATTGTGAGGATTTAAGGAAGGGTGAAATATTGCCACTGCCCCCCAAAAAGTTTACAATTGAGGTAGAAGGTGGTACATGAGGATAGAAGAGAGACTTCTTTCTATTTGTATCAGATATTATCATTACCAAAGATTTTCCAATATATTAGCATAGTCAGTACTTAAGATAATGTGAAGTAGACACATTATCACCTATTTTGCAGAAAAACTAATGTGCAGTTATTTAAATAATGAATCTAAAGGAAGTCCAAACTAACACCCATTAAAATCAGATCTAGGAATTTCAACTTATAACTCAGTGCACAATGCATCAGACAAGTGCTTGTTTAACATTTATCATTTCCATCTTCACCCTTTTCAAAACAATATCAAAATAAAATTAGCTTCACTGTTTCATAATACTTTATGGTCATAAATTGCCTCTCAACAAGCCTGAACAGCCACTGGCTGTTTGAAAATTATCTCTAATAACCTCTTAAAAGTAATTTTTTAGCTGATGAGAGATATTCAGGACTGCTGTGTACCATTGTAAATTTGTACAAAGGTGGCCAGCTTAGGAGACAGGGAGACTGAAATCCCAGCCAGGCACCCTAGGGTGGTGCTACCTCCATATAGGAAGACATTTTTCATCAACTTCAAGGCAGAGAGAGTCAGTGCCCACTAGCTACTCATCTTCCACAGTATCAAACGTTTCCTGAGAGGCAGATGTTATTTTGGAAGAAATATGGAACAGGGAGAAATTTTCAGAGAGGAAAATCTTTTAAAAAAATGGACGTTGAGTTGACTGAGTATTTACTCAGAAAAGATTATTTGAAACTAAAAGAGTCTGAGTTAACTTTGATGATAAATGTAAATCTTCCACCGTAACCGGTTTGGCTCAGTGGATAGAGCGTAGGCCTGCAGACTGAAAGGTCCCGGGTTTGATTCCGGTTAAGGGCACGTACCTTGGTGCGGGCACATCCCCAGTAGGAGGTGTGCAGGAGGCGGCTGATCGATGTTTCTCTCTCATCGATGTTTCTAACTCTCTATCCCTCTCCCTTCCTCTCTGTAAAATATTAATAAAATATATTTTTTAAAAAATGTAAATCTTCCATCCTCTTCTCTTCTGCCTGTCTTCCCCACCATCTTACCAGTAGGGGTGGGGAGGCAATAGGAAGTTGTTGGATTTTAGAGAAGTGGATGAGTTATTTTGTTGTGTTTATTTTTTACAATCTTAATTGTGTAATGAATTTCAACCTCACTAACATGTGTAAGATTTGTCACCTGTTTTAAAAGGTAAGAATTAATCCCAATAGGAATTTATACATGGTACCACACAACATGTATATAATAAAGTGCAAGTTCTTGCCCTGGAATTGCTTACAGTTTAAAATAGAGAAAACTGCCAGTGCTATTAACATTTCTGAGTATAAGTAGAGCATTTCTGAGTTCATTATACAATTAGTGAATATTGTTCATTGGTGCAATTACATTGTATGCGATCTTTTCCTTAATTATCATTCTCTATTTTAGACATTTTAAGATTGAGCTGTAACCATAAATACAATAAAAACTTTCTGTTGGCAGTGAGAATGGCACCAGGTATTACACTGGTGTAGTCATACCTGACCTCATTCAGCAACCTCAATACTTGACTTCTGGCTAAGAAAGAATTCAGAGCCAAGACTCAAACTGTAAGAGAAAGTTTATTTAGAAAATCACAGAGGTAAAAGAAATGGGCTCAGAAAACAAGTTACAGAAGTTACAAAAGAAATGCCCTTTGAGCTTAGGGGAAAGAGAGAGACAAGGAAAATATTCCTGGGGGAAGGGGTGGGAGAAGATCCAGGTGTGCTCCATAGAGAGAGAGCCAAACTGGGTGTTCAGTCTTCGGGGTGTTTATCTGGAGGGCTCAGGGGAGAATCACAATAGAATATTCATCAGCTTTCCAGGTGTGTCTTTCAGGTTCCTGGTCTCCAGTGATTGGTGGGTGCCGGTCTCCTTTTAACCCCTCCATGGGAGTTACCTACTTTCTTTTTCCAGCTGACCTATCAGGGCCTGCCCTGTCCTCTCCTGTCTTTGGATGAAAGTCAGATAGGACTTTTCTCCATCCCCCTTATTCTTCTCTAAAGGGGGGAGACCTACATGCCAGGGGAGAAAAGGTCAGGGGGATGTTCTGACCCCCATGAACAGAGAGATCTAGGGGTGAAAAAGGGTGCCTCAGGGGCGAGGTCCTAATTAACAAAACTTATTTCTAACACTTGCTCTACCAATTCTGCCAGTTGCTAAGTATCCCCTGCTAGAGGCCCAGACTTTCTGCTCTGATGAGATTCTGTACTTGGCCTATTGTCCTGCTCTGCATATGCCTGTCTGACTGCCTACCATATTTCCAATTTTAAAGAATTTTACTTAGTATACTATAAAGAAATGTGGATTAAGAACCATGCAGGAAAAAAAGAAACCTGCAGAGAAAGAGATGTAAATAGAAAATCTGCCCTTTTTGTAGTATTTATTTTAGAAAAATAATTAAAATGTAAACTTAATTTCTGTTCAAAGCTGGGATTCTAATTAAAGTAGGCTATTGCTGTTTGGTATAATTTGCATAGTAATATTTTTTCTCTATCTGATTATTGAATGTCAACCATTAGTGATTCATTCTCTAGGTGCAAGCATAGTGGTCTTTCTATAGGCCTTTTAAAATGCAAATGAACATGAAAGAGTGCAACCAAATTAAGTCCTTTACAATTTAGAGTGGTTGCAAATATCAGATGGATTCGTTTCTTAGCATAACAACATAAATGTTTTTAAATGTTTGGAATGAAATATACAGAGTATGACATTAAAATTGGAGGAGGTAGGCAAATTTTCAGAAAAGCGAGAAGAGAGATTGGCTAAAATATCTTTTATTTCACAATTATGCCTATAGCCACTCATTTTATTATTCTATGTAATGACCACAGCATCTCCTGAACTTAACATAAAAGAGCACATTTCTACAGGATGTTGACTCGGTTGGGCCCTTGGAACTTGGAGTCCTCCATTGTTCCTCTGATTCAAACCTACAGATGACAAGGGGAGAGAGAATGAGTGAGCAGGTGTTTGAACAAAAATCCCAGGAGATGTGAAGGGCTGAGACTTGGGCCAATGTTCTCTGTTGACATTTCCTTGGCCATAACTAATCATAATGATTCTTCCACCATAGGGTGGGAAAAGTTTTCTCTTGTTCCCAGGAAGGAAAGTAGATGGTTTGGTGAACCCACAGCATTTTTTTCTTGCCACTATTAGCTTTCCAGGTTATTAATAGAAACAATCATCCTAAAAGCCGAAGTCTTTTTAACATTTGAAGAACACGCATTTGCTTGGCCTGATGTTTGTAACCTGGTTATGAAAGTTGGGTTGAATTTTACCAGGTGGGAATGAGAATTAAACTTCCCAGGCAGCAGGAACAGGTTTCCAAAGCATACCTGAGTCACCGTGAGATTTGGCTATTGGGGGTGGGGGGAGGAGGCAGGAGTGGAAGGATAGAAATGTCAGGTCGTAATGAGAATATGGGAGCCTCAGATGCCGAGCTGAGCTCTGGTTCCTACTACAATTGAAGGCAGTGGTGAGGCATGCAATTTGGAGAACTGAGAGTAACACTGTGAAAAGAGTGATTGGGGCAGCCTTATCTGGCACTGATCTACTTCAGCTAGAGGAAGATCAAGAGTTCAGGCTGGGACCTCAGTCAGAAAGACTTACACATGAACCCAAAAGGAAGCCTGATTCAGGATTACTGG